>NC_071631.1:22628121-22982181 GCF_014839835.1 Dryobates pubescens | reverse complement strand
TACAAGCAGGATGAGGTGCAGTGAATATATACACAACATACAGTATGTACAATATATACAGGAATATACAGCAAAGAACGTCATACAGAACAGAACTCCCTCCTCCAGCCAGGAGGGTGTCCCCCCCTGTACCCCTCTCTCCCCCTACCTCCCTTTTTTTTCCAAAAAGGGGTAGAGAGAGAGAGAAAAGGTCTTTATTAAGGAGGAAATTCTGTTAGCTCAACACGTACACAAGGATTTTTTCTTGTCTGTTAGTTCAAGGTTAACTCCGTCCCGCAGCTGTTGCTCAGAGAGAGACAGAAACACACAGGCTGAAAGGACAGAACAGACTTGAGACTGAGACTCAAACTGAACTAAAACTTAAAGTTGCATTCTACCAATCTACCAATGAAATTCATTTAGAATATCCTGTTTTCACTTTACACCAAACCATTCAGCCAGAGTGTTCCAGCAACTGTCCCTTTCTTAAAGGCACAGCCTGAAACAGTCACAATCACCCTTCAACTAAAGAAGTTCAACCTCATCTTCAAATGAACTTCTGGTGTTCAGGTTTGTGCCTGTTGCCCTTTTCCCTGTCACTGGGCACCACTGAGCAATACTTGCCCCATCCTCCTGACACCCAGCCTTTAAGTATTGATCAGCATTGATGAGATCCCTGCCTCATTCATCTCTTCTCCAGACTAAACAGCCCCAATTCTCTCAGTGTTTCCCCACCAGAGCTGTTCCAGTCCCCTCAGCAGCTTTGTAGCCTTTTGCTGTACCATCTCCAGCAAGCCCCTGTCCTTCATTAACTGGGGAGCCCAGAAATGGACCCAGGACTGCAGATATGGCTTCACCAGGGTCAGAGTAGAGAGGGAGAAGGGCCTCCCTTGACCTGCTGACCATGCTCTCCTTCATGCGCCCGAGGAGACTGTTGGCCTTCTTGGCCGCTAGGACACATTGCTAGCTCATGGTCCTCCTGTTGTTCACCAGGACTCCCAGGTTCTTTTCCCCAGAGCTGCTTTTGTCTTTCCCCTTCACAAGCTGATTCCTTTAAAACTTGTGCATGAGGCCATCCAGCTGAACTGGAATGAACAGAGCACTGAGGGAGCAGTGCCAAGAGGTCTGGTTCTCTGCAGAGAATACACAAACCAGATCCATCACTCAGAGGATTCTGCCTTGGGGGTCCCCACGTGTCCTGCCCAGCATCCAATCTTCCAGAGAGGAGAGATGTTATTTCTAAAAGGCACTGCTAATTAACCACCATATCCCAAAGTACTTTCTGAAGGCCTGCAAGTGGTGAATCAATGCAGCATGGAGAGCTGCAGCTCTCATCCTGGGGCTTGTAGGCAACAAATAAAAGGAGCCTGAGGAAGCAGCTATTTTCTATATCTTGCCAGTGTCTGGGTAGTGAATGGTGAGGTCTGGCACTGCTTTAGCTGCTTAACATCCTGATTCTTTCACTCAGATATTCCAGGACATGTTCGTGATGCCAGGTGATGCTCAAGATGGACAAGTGTAGAGTCCTTCACCTAAGGAGGAACAAGTCCCTGCACCAGGACAAGTGAAGGGGGACCTGCTGGAGCAGCTCCACAAGGGACTCCCTATAAGCCAGCAATATGAGCACATGACCAAGAAAGCCAAAGGTCTGCTGGGGTGCATTCAGAAGCATGTGGCCAGCAAGTCAAGGAAGGGTCTCCTCTACTTTCCTATAGGGAGGGCACATCTGCAGTCCTGGGTCCAGTGCTGGGCTCCCCATCTCCAGAGGGACAGGGAACTGCTGGAGAGAGTCCAGGGCAGGCTGCAGAGCTGCTGAGGGGCCTGGAGCAGCTCTGGGAGCAGCAAAGGCTGAGAGCCCTGGGGCTGAGAGCCTGCAGAAGAGCAGCCCCAGAGGGCAGCTGAGCAATGCTCAGCAAGAGCTAAAGGAGCTGTGGGGGGCAAGAGGCTGGGGCCAGGCTCTGCTGAGTGGTGCCCAGGGCCAGCACAAGGGGCAGTGGGCAGAGACTGGCAGCCAGGAGGTTGGATCTGAGCAGGAGGAGAAAGTTGTTTGTTGGGAGGGTGCTGGAGGCCTGGAGCAGGCTGCCCAGAGAGGCTGTGGAGTCTCCTTCTCTGGAGACTTTCAAGACATGTGTGGATGTGTTCCTGTGTGGCCAGCCCTAGGTGACCCTACTTGAGCAGATGGACTGGATGATCTCCCTTCAACCTCTAACATTCTATGATTCTGTGACTGCACTCAGAAGAGACCATGGGTGCTGGAAGGAGGGGTAAATGGTGCCTTGCTCTGGGAGACTTTAGTGTGTCCAGCTCTCAGTTTCCTGTATTTGGGACATGGGTTCTAAATTCTCAGCCAATTCTCAGCTTCATCCCAACTGACTACAATCCCTGAGGTTCTCCAGATAATTCAGGAAGCCAGTGAAGAGCTTGGCTTGAGCTCTGTGCCCTGTGCCTCAGACACAGAGCACTCTTTCTGCTCACTGTGGTAGTTTCAGGCCAAGCCTAGAAATTTTTCCACAGATCTTGAACAGAAAGTAGCAGAATGCAAATAAATTATTATTGGATGCAAAAAGAAAAAATAATGATAAGCTGCAAACAATGCCCTTGGACTTATCTGCCATGAACCAGAGATGGCTAAGACACCTTTCTCTCTTTTTGGTTCCTTGCTCTGGCTGTGCTTCTGCTGGCTCCTTGCTGACCTCGGCCTGACAAGACAGCTCTCTGCTTTCTCTCCTCTGTCATGTACAGGAGGGTAGGTAGCAGGGAGGGGGAAGCTGTGGCTGGCTCCCCTGGTTTGTCCAGGGAGGTTCTTGTGCTGTTTATAAACTGTAAATACCTGTAAATATTGCCCATATTGGATGTTTTGTGCCTGTTCACTGCATTTCATCTTGGCTTGTAGTTCTGCTTGCAAATACAGCTTCACTTGCTTCCAGCTGAGCTGCCCTGGAAAATTTAATCTTGGGGGGAATTTTCAATCCACCACACTCAAGCAGCTACTTCCACTCTCATCCAGCAGTTCAAGCCTCACTCGTGGAGCAAAGAACTATGGTAGTGGGTGGCACTACCTACTGATGTCCCTGGGCTGCCCTGCCTGGAGCCTCCTGCAAGTGCATAGCAGTGCTGTGACCTTGACTCCCTGTGCTGGACTCGGGGGGACAGGCAGTCTTGCTGAACAGCAGGTCTCACAGCTGGGCCCATTGGCTGTGCTATCAGCAGGGCCTGGTGCTTGCAGGATCCTGAGCACAAAGGGGCCCTGTTCCATGAGCCTCTCCCTCCCAGTGCTGGCATTTAAGCTCTGCTCCAGCCTCTTCTTCTGTTAATTGCATTTGGTGGCCAGTCACCAGTGGTGTTCCTCAGGGCTCAGGACTGGAGTCAGTTCTGTTTAATGTCTTTTTCAGTGATCTGGATGAGGGAATTGAGTTCACCCTGGAGGGCAGAAAGCTCTGCAGAGGGATCTGACCAGGTTGGATCCATGGCTGAGCTCAGTGGGATGAGGTTCAACAAAGCTAAGTGCTGGGTCCTGCATTTGGAGTGCAACCCTAGGAATGCTCCAGGCTTGGGGCAGAGGGGCTGGAAAGTGCCCAGCAGAGAAGGCCCTGGGGGTGCTGGGGGACAGCAGCTGGAGATGAGACAGCAGTGCCCAGGTGGGCAAGAAGGGCAGCAGCAGCCTGGCCTGGAGCAGCAATGGTGTGGGCAGCAGGAGCAGGGCAGGGATGGTGCCCCTGGGCTGGGCACTGGGGAGGTCACAACTTTGAGTACTGAGTTCAGTTTGAGTTCCTCACTCCAAGAATGACATTGAGGAGCTTGAGCAGGTCAGGAGAAGGGCAACAAAGGTGGGGAAGGGTCTGGAGAAGAGGGCTGGGGAGGAGCAGCTGAGGGAGCTGGGGGTGTTGAGCCTGGAGCAGAGGAGGCTGAGGGAGACCTCATTGCTCTCTGCAGCTCCCTGAGAGGAGGCTGCAGCCAGGTGGGGCTTGGGCTCTGCTCCCCAGTCTCAGGTGATAGAAGGAGAGGAACTGGCCTGAAATTGTGCCAGGGGAGGCTGAGGTTGGAAATAAGGAAAAACTTATTTCCTGCAAGAGCAGTCAGGGATTGGCACAGGCTGTCCAGGGAGGTGGGGGAGTCTCTACCCCTGGAGGTGACCAAGAACCATGTGGCCACGGCACTTGGGGCCATGGTTCAGTAGCCATGGTGATGGGCTGATGGTTGGACTCAATAGTCTTAGAAGGCTACCCAAACCATTCTATGATTCTATGACTGATGCAACCAACTTGATTACCCTTTCAGAGATCATCTTCTTGTGCTTCAAGGCCCTTCTGTTTTTGATAAGCTGCTTCTAGCACTGACAACCCATTCCACTTTGGGGGGACTGGGTAAAACCACCCTTCAACAGGGTGTACAGCAATAGGATGGGAGAGGGCAAAGGCAGAAACAGAAGTAATTGGACAATCAGGGCTGAACAAGGGAGATAGGCAGATCTCCCAGAGGAGCTAGGTGAGAGCAATCCATGTGTAGGTCTCCAACAGAGCTCCTGTAAATGGAGATAACAGACGTGGTGGTGAATGCAGCCTTTGTCAGCAAGGCGTAATCGGGGTGCTCACGGCCTCATGAATACACCGAGACTCCTAATTGCCACAGCACCTGCACTGCTCTGCCAGCACAAAGCTCCAAACCTTCAAGGAGATCAAAAAGAAAAAATAAAAAGTTTTGCTGGCTTGCAGGCAGCTGCTTGGTTCAGCTCCCTGGGGAAATTGTGCAGTGACAGCTTGGGCCAGACCCAGCTGGTCCATTGGCAACTGCACAGCACTTTGCTGTGGGAAGCAAGCAGGTCACAAGGGGTCCTGAAAACGAGAGAAAGGCTGAACTCTCCTGCTGCCACTTGCTCCAAATGGCAGTTCATAGAATCACAGCATGGGTTGGGCTGGAAGGGACCTCAAAGTTCATCCAGCTCCAACTCCCTGCCCTGGGCAGGGACCCCTCCCACCAGCCCAGGCTGCTCAGGGCCTCATCCAGCCTGGCCTGGAACACCTCCAGGCAGGGCACAGCCACAGCCTCCCTGGGCAGCCTGTGCCAGGCTCTCCCCACTCTCCCTGCCAACAATTTCTTCCTCCTCTCCAGCCTCAATCTCTTCTCTCCCAGCTCAAAGGCATTGTCCTTTGTCCTGGCACTCCCAGCCCTTGTCCCAGGTCCCTCCCCAGCTCTCCTGGAGCCCCTCTGTGTTCTTTTTCTCTTTGTGTTTCTCCCTTCACTTTCTCTTCATTCCAGCAAAAGCTTAAGGGCCCTTAGGGCAGAGAGCTTTCACCTCCCAGTCCCTGTGCATCTCCATGTCAATTTTTGTGTTCCTCTGTGGACTGTCCTCTGGTGACCTTCCCACTCACTATATTCTCCAGCCATCAGTGAGTCTCATTATTTCTGTATGGAAAAAACATAACATAAATGAAAGAAGCAGAAGCTCTTTCAAGCTGCACAGGCTGGATTCTTTTTTCCCTAATCTGAGGGGAAAAAGGAAAAAAGCAACCCCCATCACCAAAGCCTCCCCCGACATGTCACTAAGCAGTCTGAAAGGGACAGCACTGCTGTGATGTTGGCAACACCATCAGCTCTGCAGGGGAAAGGCAGCTACCTGCAGCAGGGCTGTTAGAGGTGCAGGCTGCAGACACAAATGGTCTTGCTTTAATGGGTTCTCTTCACTTCACCAAGCTCTGCTTGCTATAATCCCTTCTAATGAGCTGCTTCTCCTCAACAGGGCAGGGAGACTCTGCAGAAGGATCTGCCTAGGCTGAATGGATGGGCTGAGGCTAATACCTCATAAGGTTCAATAAGGCCAAGTGCTGCACTTGGGTCACAACAACCCCGCGAATGCTCCAGGCTTGAGGCACAGTGGTTGGAAACTGCCTGGTGGAAAAAGACCTGGGGGTACTGGTTGACAGTGGATGAAGGTCAGCCAGCAGTGCCCAGGTGGGCAAGAAGGGCAGCAGCAGCCTGGCCTGGAGCAGCAATGCTGTGGGCAGCAGGAGCAGGGCAGGGATTGTGCCCCTAGACTGGGCAGTGGGGAGGCCACAGCTTGAGTGCTGGGTTCAGTTTTGGGCCTCTCACTCCAAGAAGGGCATTGAGGGCTGGAGCAGGGCCAGAGAAGGGCAGCAGAGCTGGGGAAGGGTCTGGAGAACAGGGCTGGGAAGGAGCAGCTGAAGGAGCTGGGGGTGTTGATCCTGGAGAAGAGAAGGCTGAGAGGAGACCTCACTGCAGTCACTGCTCTCTGCTGATGAGAGCTGCTTGGTCTGGCAGGCACTTGGAGAACAAATTTGGGATAGCTCAAGGCCCATCTTTGCACTGAGTTGGTCATTGCATCCCAGCAGAGATGTTCTCAGAAGAGCCTCTTTATGGAATGAATGTGAAGAAACCCAAAGTTTAATTGTCCTACCCAGAACAGCTTTGGTTTTATAACTCCTTGGCCTCAGCTGATCCAAACAGAGACATAAAACCCCATACAAAGGCAGAGTGTAAATCAAAGAATCATCCATCAATTAAACCAGAAAGAAGCCACCAGGTCTCACTTAATGACCTGGCACATGAAATAACAAGAAACAGGAGCAGAAAAGGCTTAAGAGCTGGAAGAATATTTCTATGGAGGCTAAGGACAGCCACCTCTGTGTGGCAATAAAGAAGGATCACCTTCTGCAGAAGACACCTTTCAAGCTACAGAAAGGTTAAAGTTTTGAAGTTAAATCCTGTGATAAATAAAATATAACTGAACACTGCAGGAAGAGCTGGGGATTAGCATAGCTGGAAATTAAATGCCAGGCAGAGTGCTGGTGTGGAGAGGGGGCTGGGCACATTAGGCTGGGCAGATACTTGGGATCCTGAAAGCAGTTAGGAAAGAAAAGCCTTAGAAAGAGTCTTAAAGACTTAGCAAATCAATGGACATCCATAGGATGCTGAGCTCAGGATCTACCTCAAATATTTTCCTGTTTTGAAGACAAAGCAGCTGGGGGTGTTCAGCCTAGAGAAGGCCCTGGGGGGATCTCAGAGCTGCCTGCCAGGACCTGAAGAGATCCTGCAGGAAGGCTGCAGAGGGACTTTTTCTGAGGGTGTCTGAGACAGGCCAAGGGGGAATGATTTGAAGGTGAGGCAGAGCAGGGTTGGACTGGAGCTGAGGAAGAAGTTGTTCAGTAGGAGGCTGGTATGATCTGGAATAAGTTTCCCAGGGAGGCTGTGGATGCATCCTCCCTAGGGGTGTTGAAAGCCAGGCTGGATGAGGCCTTGAGCATCTCAGTCTAGCTGAGAGATGTTCCTCTCCATGGTGGAAAGGTTGGAGGAGATGTCCCTTCCAACTATGGTTTAGCCCTGCTTGATCTTTAACCTAAAGGGACACTTCTGTGGGGTGAAGTCTTTGAGCCTCAGCTGGCCTAGGGTAGCACTGACTCTCCCAACATGCTGCCTATTCCAACATCACACCTTTCTCATTCCTAACCCAACCACTAATAAATCAAGACACCAAGGGTGCAATGCAGAACAAAGCCAAGAGAGTTGTTTCACAGCTCTCTGTGCTGTCACTGCTGCTAAGATGTGTGAGGTGCAGGAACTAAACAGTGAAAAATATGGAAGTGTAGAGACCTATTTTCCACTTTCTCAGCACTCATTGCAAACAATTCCTGACTCAGAGACACCAAATGTCTCCTTCTCCACACAGTAGGGCACATCCCTCTTCCACAGCAGGGCTGTGATTGTACCTGTCTGCTCAACATTGGTGAGGCAATACCTCAAATCCTGGGTTCAGTTCTGGGCCTCTCCAAGAAGGACCTTGAGGGCTGGAGCAGGTCCAGAGAAGGGCAACAAAGGTGGGGAAGGGTCTGGAGAACAGGGCTGGGGAGGAGCAGCTGAGGGAGCTGGGGGTGTTGATCCTGGAGAAGAGGAGGCTGAGGGATACCTCATTGCTCTCTGCAGCTCCTGAGAGGAGGCTGGAGCCAGGTGGGGGTTGGGCTCTTCTCACATGCAGCAAGTGAGAGGACCAGAGGAGATGGCCTCAAGCTGTGCCAGGGGAGGCTCAGGTTGGATGTTAGGAAAAATTCCTTCCCATCAAGGGCTCTCAGGCACTGGCCCAGGCTGCCCAGGGAGGTGGTGGAGTCCCCAGCCCTGGAGGGGTTTCAAAGAAGCATGGATGTGGTGCTGAGGACATGGTGTGGTGGCATTGTGAGCTCTGGGTGAGGGATGGACTGGATGATCTCGAAGGGCTCTTCCAACCTCAACAGTTCCATGGTTCCATAGCATTGTAGAACAGAAAGATTATAGAATAAACCAGGTTGGAAGAGGCCTTCAAGATCATCGTGTCCAACCTATCATCCAACACCACCTAATCAACTAACCCATGGCACCAAGCACCCCATCAAGTCTCCTCCTGAACACCTCCAGTGATGGTGACTCCACCACCGCCCCAGGCAGCCCATTCCAATGGGCAATCACTCTCTGTGTAGAACTTCCTCCTAACCTCCAGCCTAAACCTCCCCTGGCGCAGCCTGAGACTGTGTCCTCTTGTTCTGGTACTGGCTGCCTGGGAGAAGAGACCAACCTCTGCCTGTCTACAACCTCCCTTCAGGTAGTTGTAGAGAGCAATAAGGTCACCCCTGAGTCTCCTCTTCTCCAGGCTAAGCAACCCCAGCTCCCTCAGCCTCTCCTAACATGGCTGTGTTCCAAGCCCCTCACCAATTCTGTTGCCCTTCTCTGGACACGCTCCAGCAAGTCAACCTCCTTCCTAAACTGAGGGGCCCAGAACTGGACACAGTACTCAAGGTGCAGCCTAACCAGAATGGCCTCCATGCTCCTGCTGGCCACACTGTTCCTGATGCAGGCCAGGATGCCATTGGCCCCACTGGCTACCTGGGCACACTGCAGGCTCATGTTCAGCCTACCATCAACCAGCACCCCCAGGTCCCTCTCTACATGACTGCTCTCCAGCCACGCTGACCCCAGCCTGTAGCACTGCCTGGGGTTGCTGTGGCCAAAGTGCAGCCCCTGGCACTTGGATGTGTTCAATCTCATGCCCTTGGCCTCTGCCCATCTGCCCAGCCTGTTGAGGTCCCTCTGCAGAGCCTCTCTACCCTCCAGCAGATCAACTCCTGCCCCCAGCTTGGTGTCATCTGCAAATTTACTGATGATGGACTCAATGCCCTCATCCAGATCATCAACAAAGATGTTAAAGAGCATGGGGCCCAGGACTGGTCCTTGGGGCACACCACTAGTGACTGGCTGCCAGCTGGATGTGGCACCATTCACCACCACTCTCTGGGCTCACCCTCCAGCCATCTCCTAACCCAATGCAGTGTGCTCCCATCCAAGCCAGGGGCTGACAGCTTGGCCAGGTGTTTGTTGTGGGGGACAGTGTCAAAGGCCTTGCTGAAGTCCAGGTAGACTACATCCACAGCCTGCCCCACATCCACCAGGCAGTCCCCTGGGCATGGAAGGAGATCAGGTTGGTGAGGCAGGAGCTGCCCTGCCTGAATCCCTGCTGGCTGGGCCTGAGCCCTTGGCCATCCTGTAAGTGCTGTGTGACTGCACTCAGGATGACCTGTTCCATAATCTTGCCTGGCACTGAGGTCAGGCTGACAGGCCTATAATTCCCTGGCTCATCCAACCGGCCCTGCTCGTGGATGGGCACAACGTTGGCCAGCTTCCAGTCCTCTGGGATCTCTCCAGTGAGCCAGGACTGCTGAAAAATGATGGAGAGTGGCTTGGCCAGCACATCTGCCAGCTCTCTCAGCACCCTAGGATGGATCCCATCTGGTCCCATGGACTTGTGGGGATCCAAGTGGCTGAGCAGATCATCAACTACCCCATTCTGGAACAAAGGAAAACCATGCAGCTCCCTGGCTCCTTCTGCCAGCTCTGCAGGCCAGCTGTCTGGAAGATGTTCTGTCCTGCTAGTGAAAATTGAGGCAAAGAAGGTGTTAAGTAACTCTGCCTTTTCCTCATCATTTGTTACAACATTTCCTTCCGTGTCCACCAAGGAGTGGAGGTTGTCCCTGCCCTCCTCTTGCTATTAATGTATTTATAGAAGGACTTTTTGTTGTCCTTCACAGCAGAGGCCAGTCTAAGCTCCAAATGTGCTTTTGCCTCCCTAATTTTCTTCCTACAAGACCTAGCAACATCCTTAAACATTCCATGGGTTGCCCCTCCTTTCTTCCAAAGATGATACACCCTCTTTTTTCCCCTTAGTTCTTTTAGAAGCTCATCACCCATCCAGGCTGGCCGTCTGCCCCGGCGGCTCCTCTTCCGGCTCATTGGCACAGCCTGATCCTGTGCCTTCAAGAGTTCCTCCTTGAAGCAGTCCCAGCTCTCCTGGACCCCTTTGTTTCTAAGGGCTGTTTCCCAAGGAACCTTCTGAGTTAGCTCCTTGAGCAACCTGAAGTCTGCCCTCTGGCAGTCCAGAGTGGAGGTCTTCTTGCTGCCCCTCTTAGCTTGCCTGAATACTGAGCATTCAATTATCTCGTGGTCACTGGCCCCTGAACAGCCTCCGACCACCACATCCCCACCAGCCCTTCCCTGGTGGTGAAGAGGAGGTCAAGCAGAGCCTTACCCCTGGTAGGCTCACTCAGCACCTGGGATAAGAAGCTGTCCTCCATGCACTCTAAGAACCTCCTAGACTGTCTCCTCTCTGCTGTGTTGAGATCCCAGCAGATGTGAGGCAGGTTGAAGTCACCCATGAGGACAAGGTCAGGAGATCTTGAGACAGCCTTAAGCTGCCTATAGAATGCTTCATCAACATCTTCCTCCTGGCTGGGTGGTCTCTAACAGACTCCAACCAGGATGTCAGCCCTGTTGGCCTTCCCTCTAATTCTCACCCACAGGCACTCAACCCGATGGTCCCTGATCTCCAGCTCAATGGCATCCAGTGCCTCCCTGATGTACAGGGCCACCCCTCCACCCTTTCTCCCTTGCCTGTCTCTCCTGAAAAGCCTGTAGCCATCAATTGCAGCGCTCCAGTCATGTGAGTCGTCCCACCACGGCTCTGTGATGGCAACTACATTGCAACTCTCCTGCTGCAGCAAGGCTTCCAGCTCCTCTTGTTTGTTGCCCATGCTTCGTGCATTAGTGTACATGCACTGCAGCTGGGCTGCCGGTTTCACCTCTGGCTCTAGCTTATCACCCCCAGACTCCTGCCTGGGGGGACTGGTTCCAGCCCCTTCCCCCTTCGAATCTAGTTTAAAGCCCTGTCAATGAGACCTGCCAATTGCCTTCCTAGAATCCTTTTCCCTTTGAGGGTGTGGTGGGTTGACAGGAAAGGCTCCGCTTTCCCTCCCCCACTGAGTAAGAAGCCACGGCTAAACCCAGTCAGAGAAAAGCAGACTATATTTTTACAAGTGTATATCGGAAGCAGATTATATGTAACACCACAAATACAGGTATTTTACAATATATAGAGGAATATACAGCAAATGAACTCAACCAGAAACCAGACCCCCGACAGAGGGGGCTTCCCCCTGTGCCCCCTTCACCCCCCTACCTCCCTTCTCCCCCCCAAAGAGGTAGAAAAAGAGACAAGGGTGGTTAGCAGGGCAGGAAAAAAAAGAGAGGCTGTGGTGGTTTGGCCCTGGCCTGGAGGCCAGATACCCACCAAGCCGCTCTATCACTCCCCCTCTTAAGTGAAGAGGGGAAGAAGGGAAAAGAAAATATAACTGAAGCCGGGGATAAGATAGGAGCAATTTAATAACACTAATGAGCAAACAGCAATAGACCGCGCGGAAGCAAAGAAAGCAGAGAGAGAGATGTTAGTCTCTACTTCCCATCGGCAGGACGGTGGTCGGTCTCGGGAAGCAGGGCTCTCTAAGCTTGATGGTTCCTCGGGAGGATAAATGCATTAGACGAATCCCCCCACTTCCTTCTTTCACTTCCTACTTATACCTGAGCTGACATCATATGGTATGGAATACCTCTTTGGCCAGTCTGAGTCAGCTGGCTCAGCTGTGTCCCCTCCCAAGATTTTGCCCACCCCTCAATGTACTCCTGGGGCAGGGAAATGTTGAAAGGACACAGCTTGAATACTGGATTTAGCTGTAGCCAAAACATTGCTGTGTTATCAACTACTGCTGAAAAAAGAAACAAAACACCACAGCACTAGAATACTGTGAGGAGAATTAACTCCAGCTCAGTTCAACCCAATACAATCTCCACCCCTTATTCCATACCATTTACATCATGCTCAGGTTCTACACATTTCAATGCACTTAGCCATCTCATTTGATTCTTACACCAAAACAACAAAAGGAAAAGCTTCTTGCTTACATTCACAACCCGATCTACATACTTAAACTATCTCAATACTCCAACATATAAAGACTTATATCAATGTCTCAGTCCTTCAGATGTCACTTGGGATTATTCAAGACAGGAGATGCAGGATATTCTGTTCTTAGACACCAACTCCAGCTGGTCTCAACCACTGTGTCACTCTTGATCCTTGCAAACCTTCATCAGTCTGGGTTCTTCTTACTTCATTACTTTCTGCAACATGCAACTCACATTATTCACATTCCAAATCATCTTTCCCCCAGTGTTAGATCCCTTTGAGGCACACACTGAGTCTCCCCATTTCTTTTCATTACCCACCAAGTACATCCAGGCCCCTGAGCAAAGACAATCCCATGCATGGGTTTGCCTTTCCCCATGGGAGGAGCAACCCACACTGCCTTTCCTAGCCACTTCCCCATGTGTACTACAGGGACTTTATCCCCCCCCACAGTGTGCAAGGGTTCTGTTTGGGCAGGACCAGGACGGTTAGCAGATCCTCGAGAATTAACCAGCCAAGTGGCTTCTGCTAAATTTACATCCCAGTGCCTCCATGCTCCATTACCCAATGCTTTCAACATAGTCTTTAACAGTCCATTGTATCTTTCAACCTTCCCAGAGGCCTGTGGGTGGTAGGGAATGTGATACACCCACTCGATGCCATGTTTCTTGGCCCAGGAGCTGACGGCATTGTTCCTGAAGTGAGTCCCATTGTCAGACTCGATTCACTCAGGAGTGCCATGCCGCCACAGGATTTGCCTTTCAAGGCCTAAGATGGTGTTCTGGGCAGTAGCATGATTTACAGGGTATGTTTCTAACCAGCCTGTAGTTGCTTCTACCATGGTGAGGATGTAACGCTTGCCTTGGCGTGTTCGTGGCAATGGTCCAATATAGTCAATCTGCAAGGACTCACCATAGCGAAAACCCAGCCACCGCCCTCTGTTCCAGGGAGACTTAGCTTTGGTGGCCTTCTTGATTGCAGCACAGGCTTCACAGTCATGTGTGACCTGTGTGATGGCTTCCATGGTCAAGTCCACCCCTCGGTCCCGAGCCCACCTGTACGTAGCATCTCTCCCTAGATGTCCTGATGTTTCATGGGCCCATTGAGCTACAAACAGTTCACCTTTTCGCTTCCAGTCTAGATCCACTTGAGCTATATCAATCCTTGCAGCCTTGTCTGCATGCTCATTGTTTTGATGTTCTTCATTAGCATGACTTTTAGGCACGTGAGCATCAACATGACGTACCCTTAGAGTCATGTTCTCCACTCGAGCAGCAATGTCCTGCCACAATGAGGCAGCCCAAATAGGCTTACCCCTGCATTGCCAATTGGTCTTCTTCCACTGCTGTAGCCATCCCCACAAGGCATTAGCCACCATCCAAGAATCTGTGTAAAGATAAAGTACTGGCCACTTTTCTCTTTCAGCAATTTCTAGAGCTAGTTGGATGGTTTTCACCTCCGCATATTGAGGCTCCACAGATGCATGCCACAGGTACACCGCCCCTCCACCGGGCGTTCGCATACCGCAGATGTGGCAGCTCCAAGTACACAGCCCCACCCCGGGAGAGGGAGGGGCTGCTCCACAAACTGCTGAGAAGGG
Organism: Dryobates pubescens; assembly: GCF_014839835.1. Lineage (NCBI taxonomy): Eukaryota > Metazoa > Chordata > Aves > Piciformes > Picidae > Dryobates > Dryobates pubescens. The sequence continues at coordinate 22,968,331 of NC_071631.1, read as the reverse complement.
AGGTGGAGCCAGGTGCTAGGCGCCATTTTCAGAACTCATCCGAAAACGTCGGGGAAGAGAATAGGGCTGGCACCGCCGCAGCCCGAGTGCACGGCCCGAGCCGCCGCCGCCGCCGCCGCTCCAAGCGCACGGCTCGGCCCTCAGCCGCCGCAGCCCGAGTGCACGGCCCGAGCCGCCGCCGCCACCGCCGCTCCGAGCGCACGGCTCGGCCCTCAGCCGCCGCAGCCCGAGTGCACGGCCCGAGCCGCCGTCGCCGCCCCGGACGCACGGCCGGACCCACCACCGCCGCAACCCGAGCATACAGCAGGGCTCCAGCCACCTCTACCGCCGCGGTACAGAATCAAAATCGCCTCCACCCCTCGGGTATTCAAACGGCTCCTCCAGCGAAAACCATAAACGCGTCCCCAGGGCCCTTGAGAACAGCTTTCAAACTGAGTTCCCATTCACCCTTCCTGGGTATCGGGAGCCGGGCTCGCCCGCTCCGCCGCGGCTGGCCCTACCCCGCAGCGAGAACGGACCTGACTTTGATCTGCTCGCCGCTGCCCCTTCCCCCACTTCACCCCCCGCCGCTTCTGCCGCTCCGCAGAGTAAAGGTGGAGGAGGGGCAGGTCCCGCATTCTCAAGCGATGCCCCAGTTCCGATGGTTAAGAGCCACCCCTGCTTGAAATAGCAGGAGGGGCTCCGTGCCACTGGCCACGCACCAGGTGTCCCCCTGCAATCCACAAGAACTCACACAATCGCCCCAACAACAACAACACTTTGAGCCCCAACTGCCAGAAAACGAGAACGACGCCCAGAACTAAATTTAAACTCTCTTATCTTTTGCAATCCAATCTGCAGAATGCACACAATAGCAAACTCTTTCTCCTGGCTGGCTTGCCAAGAATGTGGTGGGTTTAGAGGCAGACCCCCTCCCCACAACAACCATCCTCTGCTACCAAGAATGTGCTGGGTGGAGGCAGCCCCCTCTCTCCCCACCACGGGCAGGAATAAAACACTCAGACAAACGGATTGCAAAAGTGATGAAAGTTTAAATAGAAAGCAGTGAATGTTACAGAAAACCCAAAGCTCAGTGACAAAGAAAGATCCCAAAGCAAACCCAGGGGCATTCTATTCCCACCTGAGGGTACACCTGAGACCCTCAGGGCTCCTTCTTCCCCCTCCCTCTGCTGGGTTAGTCTCAGCTGGCCAGGCCTGAGACTGCCCATCCCCCCGTGGCCTTGGGCCTAGCCAGGCCCAAAGCCAGGAGACATCTCCCCCAGTTACCGGCTGGCGGAGGAGGAAGAAAAGAGAAAGTGCTAGACCCCGCACTGGATCTTATAGTGGTGCAAAGAATTATGGTAGGAAATACACACAATTTCCTGTGTCCATCCCTCTGGGCTGGACTTCTGGACTCAGGAAGTGAACACACCAGGAGGGCACCCAGCTCAAACTGCAACAGAGGCCTAGTACAGGAGTTAGTATCTCTTATCTATTAGTTGGCCAGAAGCCCAGAAGAAGTCCAGTCGAAAGGGAGAGCAGATAAAGGAAGACAGAGAGAAAGTCCCAGCTCCCCTGGGTCCAAGACCATCACCTCCCACAATTCTACCAATGAAATTCATTTAGAATACCAAAATATTTTATAAACATTTAGCCAGTGTGCCCCTTCCTTAAAGGCACAGCCTCAAACGGTCACAGTCCACCCCTTCTAAACAATTTCATTGGTGGTTCGTACTGTACATCCAATCGGAAACAATATTTACAGTTCGTGAACAAAGTTCATAGTCCTTTCCGGCTATACTCAGATGCAGACGATTCAGAAGTCCAAAAAAGTCAGGAAATAAGAGAATGGAAAACAGCTTGTCTCTCCGCAGACGAAGTGAAGAAAAGGGAAACAGGAACACAGGGACTCTCAGTTGACTCAGGGCTCTCAGGGTTCTCAGGGTTCACGCACCATAGATCCCTCAGGGATTCTTCCTTTGGACGCAATGTAGCTGTACAACAGTATGAAATTAAACTCTTTCAGCTAACGTTAAGTTTCTTTGTGCAATACACTGAATTTGACCATTCTCCTGCATTACCCAATAAGTGTGACCCGGACCTTCTGCTGAAACCACCCCTCGGACAGGTTTAGCCTCTCCTGAGGGTGAGAATACCCAAACAGTTTTACCTACAGATTCTTTTCTCTAACAACAGGAACTCTATCACCTTCTACCCTCCGTAGCAGATCTGAATGTGCTGGTCCAGCTCGGTTCACTGAACCTCTACTATTCACCAGCCAGGTTGCTTGTGCTAAATGCTTTTCCCAGTTTTTCAAAGATCCACCTCCCATGGCTTTGAGAGTGGTCTTCAACAAACCGTTGTAGCATTCAATCTTCCCTGCAGCTGGTGCACAGTAAGGAATATGGAAAATCCACTCAATACCATGCTCTTTTGCCCAGCTCTTTATAAGGTTGTTCTTGAAGTGAGTTCCGTTGTCTGACTCAATCCTCTCTGGAGTTCCGTGTCTCCACAGGATCTGTCTCTCCAGACCGAGAATGGTGTTGCGCGCAGTTGCATGTGGAACTGCATAAGTTTCCAGCCATCCAGTGTTCGCCTCTACCATAGTAAGCACCTATTGCTTACCAGAACGAGAACGTGGTAGAGTGATGTAGTCAATCTGCCAAGCTTCACCATACCTGTACTTGGCCCATCTGTCACCATACCACAAGGGCTTAATTCATTTTGCCTGCTTAATAGCAGCACAAATGTCACAGTCATGGATGAGTTGTGTGATAGCATCCATGGAAATGTCTATGGATCTGTCACGAGCCCACTGGTATGTTGCATCTCTGCCTTGATGTCCTGATGAATCGTGAGCCCACCGAGCTAAGAATATCTCACCTCGGTGTTTCCAGTCGAGATCAAGTTCAGAGTCCTTGTCTACTTGAGAAACTCTTGCAGCTAAATCTGCCTGATGGTTGTGCTGCTGTTCCTCAGTAGCTTTGCTCTTCAGAATGTGAGCATCAATGTGTCTCACTTTCACTGGAATTCTCTCGACTCGATCGGCAATGTCTTGCCACAGGTCGGCTGCCCAGATGGGTTTTCCTTTTCTCTGCCAGCCATTCTTCTTCCAGTTCTTTAGCCAACCCCACAGAGCATTGGCTACCATCCATGAGTCGGTGTAGAGATAAAGCTTTGGCCATCTCTCCCGTTCAGCTACGTCGAGAGCTAGCTGGACAGCTTTTACCTCTGCAAACTGACTGGACTCTCCTTCTCCATCCTTTGCCTCTGCATCTCGGCATGTTGGACTCCACACTGCAGACTTCCACCTTCGCTTGTTCCCGACGAGACGACAGGAACCGTCTGTGAACAAAGCATATTTCTTTTCATCATCTGAAAGGTCATTGTAAGGAGGAGCTTCCTCAGCACGAGTTACTCTCTCCTCTGGAGGTTTAGTACAGTTGGTTCCTTCAGGCCAACTTGAGATCACCTCCACCAGACCAGGTCTTTCAAGATTTCCCATTCGAGCTCTCTGTGTTATCAGAGCCATCCACTTGGACCAGGTGGAATCTGTGGCATGATGTGGTGTGGAACCTTTGCCTTTGAACATCCAATTCAAAACTGGTAATGTGGGTGCCAAGAGAAGTTGTGATTCAGTCCCAATCACCTCAGAAGCTGCTTTCACTCCTTCATAGGCAGCTAGACTCTCTTTCTCTGTTGGAGTGTAATTTGCCTCTGAACCTCTGTAACCTCGACTCCAGAAACCAAGAGGTCGTCCACGTGTCTCACCTGGAGCTTTTTGCCACAAGCACCAGGTTGGACCATTGTCACCTGCAGCTGTGTACAAAATGTTCTTAATGTCTGGACCATCCTGGACAGGTCCCAGTCCCACTGCTTGAACTACCTCTTGCTTTATCTGGTCAAAGGCTGCTTGTTGTTCAGGTCCCCAGTGGAAACTGTTCCTCTTTCGAGTCACATCATACAGAGGTTTCACAATCTGGCTGTATCCAGGAATGTGTAGTCTCCAAAATCCCACTATCCCCAAGAAACGTAGAGTTTCTTGCTTGTTCGTGGGATTTGCCATGGCAGAGACTCTATTTACCACATTCACTGGAATGTGTCAGTGTCCATCCTGCCACTGCACTCCCAGAAACTGGATCTCTGTGGTAGGACCTTTCACTTTGTCTCTCTTGATGGCAAAACCTGCATTCAGAAGAATGTCCATGATTTTGTTACCTTTCTCGAAGACTTCCTCAGCAGTTTTACCCCAGACGATGATATCATCGATGAACTGGATGTGTTCTGGAGCACCACCTTCCTCCAGAGCATCATGGATTACTGCATGAGAGATGCTTGAGCCAGTGTGCCCATTCCTTAAAGGCACAGCCCCAAATGGCCACAGAGGGATAGGCCATTCTTGTACAATCTGACCTTTCCCCTCCTCTGGGACAGATGTGCTCCAGCTGTTGCCAGCTGACCTGCTGCAGTAGAAAGTTTTTCAAGATCAAAAACCCCAAAATTCTTTTGTCTCACCAGCCTCTGAGCCACTTGTTGGCTATGGCTCTGTAGTGGTTTGAGCCTTAGCTGGGAATTAAAAGCCCACTTCCCCTCCACCCCCCAAAACAGAGAGTGGGGGCAAAAAAAAGTAAGGAGCAAATCCACTAAACAATAATCTGGAGTCGGCCTGGAAGTAGAGAGGTGAAGAACTTTTCTTTAAAATATATATATATATATATATATATATATATATAAAACAATAACAGGAAAGGTTCACAAGGGGCAAGGAACAAGGATGGATGGGAAGGGGACAAGAAAGAATAATACAAAACCAGTCTTTGAGGAGGTGTGGAGGCAGCAGGGAGAAGGATCAGATCCGGCCACGTGGCTGAAGGGAGGTTGTAGACAGACGGATGTTGGTCTCTTCTCCCAGGCAAGCAGTACCAGAACAAGAGGACACAGTCTCAGGCTGCGCCAGGGGAGGTTCAGGCTGGATGTTACAAAAAAGTTCTATACAGAAAGAGTGATTGCACATTGGAATGGGCTGCCTGGGGAGGTGGTGGAGTCACCATCACTGGAGGTTTTTAGGAGAAGACTTGACGGGGTGCTTGGTGCTGTGGGTTAGTTGCTTGGGCGGTGTTGGATTGGTTGATGGGTTGGACGTGATGATCTTGAAGGTCTCTTCCAACCTGGTTTATTCTATGTATTCTATGTATTCTGAGGAGCAGGAGGGCAGATGCAGCAGCTCTCATCCAGCAGAGGCAGGAGCCAAAAGGAGAGCCAACAGCTATGACGTCCTGCTTTTTATACCCTAGCTGGGCAGGGAGGGGGGAGTGGAGCAGACTTAGCTTCCTAGGGGAAAACGCCCCACAGGGAGGCTAAAGTACCCGCAAACCCTCCACCCAGCTTTGTTTTCAGAAAAGGGCGTTAACCCACCACAGGCTCTGACCTGTTCCTTGTGGTATTCCCTCCTGCAACTAAGGGTATTGATGAAAATATTATTTGTGCCCCTGACCCCTCAACCAAATCCCCCAGGGCCCTGAAGTCACCCATGATAGCCCTGGGAGCTCTGGCTGCAACATCATCATTCCCTAACTCCGTAACTATTAAGGGATAGTAGTCAGATGGCTGCACCAGACTAGGCAGCCTTCTGGTAACATCTCTAACCTTAGCTCCTGGGAGGCAACAGACTTCCCTCTGAGTAGGGTCTGGCAGACATATGGGGCCCTCTGTTCCCCTCAGGAGGGAATCACCAATAACAATTACCCTCCTCTTTTTCTTAAGGGAGCAGGTCCTGATGGCGGGGGAAGGCTATTTAACCTTAGGCTGTTTAACCTTAGGCTGTTTTGCCTTAGGCTATTTAACCTTAGGCTGCTTTGCCGTAGGCTGTTTAGCCTTAGGCTGTTTTGCCTCAGGAAAAACCCCAGATGGTGTGTGTCCTCCAGCATCAGAATCACCTCACCCTCACCGTCCAATGCCCCATACTTGTTTTCCAAGGGCAGTGGGGAAGGTGATGGGAGGCAAGAAGGTTTAACCTTGAGTCTTTTGAGAGGAACTTGTGTCCATTCCCCTCTGCTTTTTGGATAACCAGCCTCTGCTGGGGGGGCCTGCAGAGCCTGGTTACTGAGGTTCGTCACCCTTCTACAATCCCTTACATCTCTAAGTCTAGCAACCTCATCCTTCAGTCTGGCCACCAGGTTAAGCAGATAGTTGATCTGCTCACATGTTATGCAGGAGTTGTCGCCACTACCCTGCATCTCAAGTGCCAGGCTCCAGCACTGTCTGCAGCCAGATGCCTGGACACCTACTTCTTGCTTATGACACCTACCTACCTGCTTATATTCCCCCTCAGTCTGGGTCAAGACTGATTTTTTAGAGGAGTTATTGCGGTGAGTTACCACCATGGCCAGCCCTGCCCACGGGACCTGCTGGACACAGGTTTAGAACAAGTGCAGCGGCGCGCACGTCTGAGCGAGCTTACCGCTGGAACGGGACTGGCTGTGAGCTGCTGCCGGCTTTTAAAGTGCCGCTGCGACGCAGGGAGCCCAAGCGATCCCGAGCACGTGGAGAAGCGGCAGGAGCTGGTCCTAGCCGAGTGCCGAGGTACCGTGCGGGTCCCGCAGGCTGAAAAGGAAGCAGTTAGTGCTTTCCCGAGGCTCCTGGTCGCGGTGTGTTCCCGAGTGAGCTTACTGCTGAAATGAGATCCTGGACAAGCTGCTGTGGGTGCCCTGCTTTAGCAAGGGGGGTTGGACTAGTTGATTTCCAGAGGTCCTTTCCAACCCCCACCATGCTGGGATTGTGGGATAGCAGAAGAGGTTCCTATATGGAGTGTGGCCCCTGAAAGGACACACAGGAAAGTGAAGAGCAGCAGAATGCAGGAACCTGCTACACATCTGAGTGAGCAGGACCAGGGCATTCCCCTTGGATTCCTTCAAACTTGGCTGCTAGGAAGGGGGTTTTAAGTGTGGTTAGGCACATCAAGATGCAAATCAGCGCCCTGCAGGCTTTTTAAAAGCAACAATCCCTGGTAGTTCTGTATTGGGAAGGCTCCTGAATGCACATAAAACCTGGCTACAGGTTACCAGCATTCACAGATCAAATCCCTCTGGATAGCTACCTGCACAGCAGATACCTACCTGGATTTTTCTTCCCTGGAACCAATTAATCAGGAGCCTCTGCTAGTCCACAGTGGTGCTCTCCGGGCTTCTGAAGGACTCTCCTGTCAGGCAGCAGCAGTACTGGGAGGGAACACTGGAAGTTTCTGTAAAGCAGCATTCCCTGGATTGCTGCTGAAGGCTCAAAAACCTCCTGCTCCAGCAACAGCTGAAAGTCTGGCTGTGCAGTGTCCCACATCACAGCCTGGCAGGCTGGAAGGGACTACAGGGACCATCTGCTTCAACCTCTCCAGCTCACAGCCCAGTTGCTGCTGGCCCAGCACCCTGTCAGGCTGAGCCTTCCAGCTGCCCAGGGCAGGGACTCCACCACTTCCCTTGGGAGATGATTCCAGTGTCCAGCTGTGCTCATGGAGCCCAATGCAATGTCCCCAGCAGCACCTTGTCCCCAGCAGCCTTGGCTCTGCCATGGGACTCCTTGTCCCAAGGGAGTCTCCATGCTGCTGGTGGCCTCCCTTGATGTCCTGGTCCCTGGCAATAGGGTCTGCCCTGAGCTTTCTCTCCTCCAGGATGAACAACCTCAGCTCTCTCAGCCTTCCCTCACAGGGCAGAGGGCTTCCAGGCCACCTACATAGTCCCTATTAATTAATTAATTAATTAAAATAATTTCTGTTTGAGAAGAATGCCTGATCTGCCTCTCCTCCAGCTGCTTCCTTGGTGCTCTATTGTTCTGTGGACACATGATGAGGGATATTTGTGGGTTGCACAAAATACTGAGTGTCTGAGTAAATAACCCTTCTGGGGATTAAGTCACAGTGTTATATCCTTGTTTTTCTAACACCCTTTCAATCACTGCAACCACTACAGCAGCCTCCCAGGACCTGAAGGGCTCCAGGAGAGCTGGGGAGGGACTTGGGACAAGGGCTGGGAGTGCCAGGATGAGGAACAATGGCTTTGAGCTGGGAGAGGGGAGACTGAGAGTGGAGAGGAGGAAGAAATTGTTGAGAGTGAGGCTGGAGACAACCTGGCACAGGCTGCCCAGGGAGGCTGTGGCTGTGCCCTGCCTGGAGGTGTTGAAGGCCAGGCTGGATGAGGCCCTGAGCAAGCTGTGCTGGTGGGAGGTGTCCCTGCCCATGGCAGGGAGCTGTGACTGGATGATCTTTAAGGTCCCATTCTGTGACTCCTTCCAACCCAACCCATGCTGTGATTCTGTGAGATGATTCTATGGCTTTCATCCTTGCTGTGCAGATGCAGGGGAGTGGATGGTTTGGATGTAGATGTGGTCTGCCTAAACTTCAGCAAAGCCTTTGACGCAGTCTCCCACTGCATCCTCCTGGCAAAGCTGGCAGCCCATGCCTTGGATAGGTGCAGCTTTGGCTAGGTTAAAAACTGGCTGGATGACTGGGCACAGAGAGTGGCTGTGAATGGTATTGCATCCATCTGGTGCCCAGTGACCAGTGGTGTGCCCCAGGGATCTATAGGGGGCCCAGTTCTATTCAACATCTTCATGGATGACCTGGATGAGGGCATCGAGGCAACCGTTAGTCAATTTGTGGATGACACCAAACTGGGGCCAGTGTGGATCCACTGCAGTGTAGGAGGATGCTGAGAGGGACCTGCCCAGGCTGGGCCCATGGGCTGAGGCCAGTGGAATGAGGTTCAATAAGGCCAAGTGCAGGCTCCTACACTTTGGCCACAATAACCCCATGCAGGCTACAAACTGGGAGTGAGTGGTTGGAGGGCAGCCTGACAGAGAGGGACCTGGCAGTGCTGGGTGACAGCAGCTGGACCTGAGCCAGCATTGTGCCCAGCTGGCACAGAAGGCAAAAGGCATCCTGGCCTCCATCAGGAATAGTGTGGCCAGCAGCAGGGTTGGAATTCTGCCCCATACTGGGAACTGGTGAAGCCTCACCTCAAGCACTGTGTGAAGCTCTGAGCCCCTCACTTCAGGAAGGATATTGGGGTGCTGGAGCAGGGCCAGGGGCAAGCAACAAGACTGGGGAGGGGGCTGGAGGGAAAGTCTGATGAGGAGAGGCTGAGGGAGCTGGGAGTGTTCAGCCTGGAGAGGAGAATGAGGTGATCTTACTCTCTACAGCTACCTAAAAGGAAGTTGCAGTCAGGTGGGAGTCAGGCTCTGCTCCCATGCAACTTGTTCCAGGACAAGAGGCCATGGCCTGAAGCTGCACCAGGGGAGGTTTAGGCTGGATCTTAGGAAGCATTTCCTCACAGAAAGGCTGATGAGGCTTAGAAATTGTGGTCATTAAAACCAACACAAACATAAGAATAGCTGCTTCCAAGGAAACAACTCCCTACACAGGAGGGTACTGCAGTGTCTGAAGAGCTTCAATATGTATTTTACAACCAGATTTGGGAACCCATCTGTCCAAATATTGAAATCCATCAGCTGCTTCAAGTGGGAGTCAAAAACCTCCCAGGGAGGTCCCACACCTGCCACATGCAGAGCTGGGGCCACAGCCAAGCTCCAATGACAGTTCTCTGCTCTTGAATCTTAGCATTGTTTGGGGCTGCAAATATCTGTAGCCTAACCCAAACAAAGCTGCCAGACCAGCACCAGCAGAGCTCCTGTGAAAATGCTACTGGTGTCCCTGTGTGGATGAAGAATGAAGAATGAAGGAATCTTCCTGGGTCACAGGAAGCTTCATTGCTCTTTTACCTACACCTCAGTCGAGGGCTGAAGAACCTCAGCAGCACTACAGGGCTAGACCAGAACCCCTCCTGCTTAGAGCTATCCCTGCCCAGCTCAGGCTCTGCTCTCTGAGGCACCTTCTGCACTTCAGGGCAGCTTGGCACAGCCAGGGGCTGCTGCTAGCAGGGAGCAGCTGATGGGGACAGCTCCTGCCAAGGGCTGGGCTGCAGAGAGCCTCTGCCTTGGACTTGCTCCTGGCCACACCAAGGGCACTGCCACAGCTGGTGCCACACCTTGGGGGCAGGAAGGCAGAGGTGACTCCTGTGGGGAGGAGCAGACAGCACAGGGCACCCTCAGCTGCCCCCCAGGGGAGTGCAGCCCATGGATGGCATCCTCAGGAGCAAGCTGAGGGATCCCCAGGGCCAAGCCTCTTCTTCCCTCTCTGGTGTCCCAGAAGGACTCTGTTCTTTCTGCCCCATCCCTGTGTTTCTGAATCCATTTCAGGAAGTATCAAGTGTCTCTCAGTCCTTTAATAGACAGCCTGGTGCTTGCCAGGCTTGCAAGGCAGAGAGCAATGTCCCACTCTGCAGCTCTTCATGGAGGTTTCCTTCACACCTTTCCATCAAAGCTTTTCTCTGTGTGCTTTTTACAGCACTGCTGCTATTTCAAGGTGAGGAAAACAAACTAGGGTAGGGAGCAAAGTCAGCACAGACACCTTTGTGAGAGGGCTGAGCAGTGTAGAGAACAAAACACTTTCTGCTGCTGTACCACACCATCAGGTTTCAGACAGTACAGCACTGCTCTGGAAAGGTCATTTCCCTTTCAGCTGGATCCAAGACTTCAAAGCCAGAGATCTTGTTGGTGTTGATTACCACAGGCTTTGACCCAGAAACTGGGCAATTATTTTTAAAGGTATGTCTAAATATTCAATATTGAAGGACTGTAAGAAGCAGAAGAGCCCAGGCTGCAAGGAGCATTGGGTGGAGGTGTTCATAGGGTTACAAAGATGATTAAGGGCTTGGAGCAGCTCTGTGAGCAGCAAAGGTTGAGAGTCCTGGGGCTGAGAGCCTGCAGAAGAGCAGCCCCAGAGGGCAGCTGAGCAATGCTCAGCAAGAGCTAAAGGAGCTGTGGGGGGCAAGAGGCTGGGGCCAGGCTCTGCTGAGTGCTGCCCAGGGCCAGCACAAGGGGCAGTGGGCAGAGACTGGCAGCCAGGAGGTTGGATCTGAGCAGGAGGAGAAAGTTGTTTGTTGTGAGGGTGCTGGAGCCTGGAGCAGGCTGCCCAGAGAGGTTGTGGAGTCTCCTTTGGGCACTGTGCTCCTGGGCAAGCTGTTGTGAGTACCCTGCTTTATCAGGGGGTTGGACTGAGTAATCTCCAGAGGTCCTTTCCAATCCCTACCCTGCTGGGATGCTGTGAGAAAGCCATGTGCTGTAACTGAGCCAGGGACATTCTGCTGGGCCAGTGCAATGCACCCCAATCACCCATCTAGTGGCATGAGGACAAGTGAGTCCTCCTGAGCATCTTCTCTTCATGGTGGGGAGGGTAAACCCACATAATGATGTCCCCACATAAGGATGTTAGGGCAGACCTGCCTAACGGCGGTCACAGTGCTGAAGAGGAACCACGGCCCTCCACCACCCCCTCTCAGTGCAGAGCAGAGGCAGGAGCCAGCAGTGGGTGTGGTCTGGTAAATGGAGCTGCCAGATGGACTGTGTCATACTGTGCTGGGTTATACCCATCCTTGATGGGTGCTGAAAGAACCCAGCCCCCAGGTGGACAAAAGAAACTTGATCCAGGTAGGCACAGAGAGCCTTGGGTTTCCCCCTCCCAAAGGAAGTGATTCAGAGCAGGATGAGAAACTCAGTCAGTGTCATGTGTTATGCTTTTATTGCAGCGCTGGACACAGGGGGATCCCTCCCAAAGCTGTGCACCAACAGAGGGTTCAGTATAGGCTTGTATGCCAAATGTTCTCTATGGGAAATGCCAGCAGTGTGTTGATATTGCACAGACAGTCCTGGTGCTTCCTATCCATACAAAGGTTATCCAGCCAAGAACAACACAAGGATTTCACAGACAGTCCCAGTTCCTGTTTGATCTTCCTTTCTTCAAGGTCCATCTGCCCCTTCCTGCACTCCAGCCCATGACAACAAGGGGAGTTCTTCATCAGTGTTGTCATGTCATCCCATTGGGTATCTGTATCAGCTCTGTTGTCTTGTTCAACTCGGTCATTATCTGTAAGGAATTTCCCGCTTGTCAGCTCCAAGGATTTTCAGTTGATCAGTTCCCCCCTTTCTGACATCCAAGAGTATATATACTCCTTCTCAGTTTGACTGCAGCCCCTACCACAGACACGTAGCTCTCATCCCAAGGCAACAGTGCTTGAGTTAAGACTGAAAAGGTTGCTCCAGTGTCAACTAGGAATTCCAATTGATTTTCTTTTCCCCCTAGTTTCATTATAACCAGAGGGTCTGCTGGGGTATTTGTAGTCTCTTCCAGCCCTCCCTAATCATCCTCTGTGCCTGTATCCTATTTTGCTTTTTCCTTTCTGGACATTGTCTGTTCCAGTGTCCCTTCTTCTTGCAGATTGCACATTGATCCTTTCCCAGCCGTGCCCTGCTAGGCCCTTTAGTCTCCCTACTGTCCTGTAACGCTGCTACCAACATCCCCTTTTCTTTTCTCCTGTTATCTACCAAACACTCCACCAGCATCCTCTTTTCCTCACTCCCCCCTCTGCCTTTTCTACAGTGTACCACCGGCATTCCCACATGGACTCTGCCTCTCAAACTTTTGCAAACACTTTGCCCTGGTTGTTTCCAGTGCTTTAAAATAAAATCTGAGGAGTGCTTTTGCAAGATTTCCCATTGAGATTGCCCTGCCCCCAAACCAAATCATTAACCAATTTGGCAGAAAATAAACTGCCTTGTGTTCCAGCTCACCCTCAGACATCATAGGGGCTGGTCTTAGATTCTGAGTGATGTCCAATTCCATATAGTTACAACTTTAACTTCAATATCAAATTATTATGCTCAGACAATAATAATTTCCCAATAAACAAAATACAAGATACCAAAGATCCAGAGTCTCTGAACAAAAAAGGGGCCTCCAACCCCACAACCAAAAGAATGCCTTTCTTCATACAACTGAAACAACACTTTATTTTCCCACATCAATTTACATTTCATACAAAACTAAATTTTGGTACTTCTTTAGACTCTCCAATTTATCAGCTTTACCAGAATTTCATTTCATGTCCTTTCTGTTTCGCCAAAACTACTGAACAAGACTAAAAGAAAAACCCACACAACTTTTCACAGCCACAAAGCCTTTCAAGCTCAAGTGCCTGAGCACTCTTTGCATAATTAACTGCAAAGTTTACACCCCCTTCCTCACAAGACAGCTCTTACCCACCCCGTTGAGAACTGTCACGCTTAGCACACAGCTGACATTGCTACCGTAAATTATCACCCCCACAAATATTTGCATCTCTGACCCTGTTGGGTGTTCCCCACTTGACCTTATGTCCTAGATGGTAAGGCAATTACAAACACACATCCTACAACTCTGCCCCCACAACCCTGCTGTAAAGGCATTTGATGAGCTCTTGTGTTTTCCCTGCACTCTGAGGCAATCCCCTTCCCCTCCTGCGTTCCCCCTCCCTGCCACCAGCAAGTCCCCCTGGAGGGCCTGCAATTGCCTCACCGGTACACAACCAAGTGGGCTATGGCTTGGGATCTCACTGCTTTGTCTCCCCCATTTTACACAACACAACATGGTACAGCCCCTTTATAGCACACAGAACACACAACAAATACAATGCCAACAATGATGACCACTGCTAAATACACAATTCTTGGCCACACTCCCTGCACAATTTCTCTTCGTCCGTCTCTGGCACTGCTCCTCGCAGAGGAACGGAGCCGCAGCTCCGGATCGCGCTGGCTTCACAGCTCTTTCTGTCTCTCACTGGCACACACACTCAGCCCCACATGCAAACCATCAACAATGTTTCTTTAGGAACCCCCCTGGCCCCACACAGACTTAAAATATAAACAATGCCTACGATTCACTCTGGGACCCCCCTGGTCCCACACACTTAAAGTATGAACAATGCTTATGGTTTGCTTCAGGACCCCCTGCTCCCACCCCAAGAGCTCTTTTACCTAGGGGTGCAATCAATGCCTCTCTCCATGCAGGGTATCCCCTCAGGGCTTACAGTTACCCATTTCACCAAAGCAAACCCTTCTTCTCAGCAACAGTCCTGTCTGTGCCTGCAGGGATCTGATCAGCAGTGGAGTTCTCCTCAACGATATCTCAGGGGTGCTCTGAGAGGTCTTGCTCTTCAGCAGGTCCCACAGCCAGAGAGAGTTCTCCTGCCTGGCTCACCAAAAAGATCTATAGCAGGACAAGAAACTCAGCCAGTTTCACCTATTGTACTTTTATTCCAGTACTGGACACAGAGGGATCTCTCCCAATGCTGTGCACCAACAGAGGGTTCAGTGCAGGCTTGTATGCCAAAAGTTCTCTGTCTCAAATGACAGAGGCCCAGGTGCTTACTGTCTATACAAAGGTTCTCTATCTAAGAATGACACAAGTATTTCACAGAAGGTCCTGGTTCCTGTTTGATCTTCCCCTCTTCAAGGTCCACCTGCCCCCTCCTGCATTCCAGACAACCACAATAAGGGGAGCTCTTCATCAGTGTTGTCACTGGACATCTCCTGACCAACTCTCTCTCTCTGTTGTCTCATTAAACTCAGTCATTATTTTTAATGAATTTTCTGATCATCAACTCCAAGCATTTTCTACTTACCAGAGGGGTCCCCTGGGTCAAAGGTGGTCTATTCCACTCCCCCTTCCTGTCCAGCAAGCCTATAACAAGGGCAGACATCTTTCCCTGCCCTCTCTTTCCCTGCTTCTCCTGCTCAAGAGGGCTCATCTGCTGCTGCTGCCTCCTGCACTGACCATGTGGTCGGGGGCTGCTCTCCAAGCTACATCCAGGCCTTCTGGAGAACTGAATCCACCTGCATATTTGCCTATCCATCCTTGTCCCTACCTGTGTAAACCCTTCCTGGTATTGCTGCACCAGGGGAGGTTCAGGCTGGATGTTAGAAAAAAGTTCTATACAGAGAGAGTGATTGCCCATTGGAATGGGCTGCCTGGGGAGGTGGTGGAGTCGCCATCACTGGAGGTTTTTAGGAGAAGACTTGATGGGGTGCTTGGTGCCGTGGGTTAGTTGTTTGGGCGGTGTTGGATTGGTTGATGGGTTGGACGCGATGATCTTGAAGGTCTCTTCCAACCTGGTTTATTCTATGTATTCTATGTATTCTATGTAAGTGTCTAAAGTAAGACTGGATGGGGTGCTTGGTGCCATGGTTCAGTTGATTAGATGGTGTTGGGTGATAGGTTGGACTTGATGATCTTGAAGGTCTTTTCCAACCTGGTTAATTCTGTGATTCTGTGATTCTGTGATTCTGCTAGATATATATTTGTTTTAAAACATTTACATCTTGTACCTCCAAACCAATTCCAGACCATTTCTTTCATGAATTTTCCTCTCCTTTCCCCTATCCTTTTTTTTTGTTTTGTCTTACCAGAAAAAGGGGAGGGGGGAGGAATCTCAATCTGGTACCATTTGAGATTTTAAACTCCAGTTAAGGCTCAAGCCAGCACACATGCACAGAAAATCAAACAGCATTCCCAAGTGTCCAGACCTCTTGGAAGAGACAAAGCAGGTTTCTGGGGAGCCATGAGCTCCACACAGGATTTCTCCATACTGCAGAGCAGAGACTGACAGAATAGTTGGAGTTGAAAGGGTCCCAGTTCCAGCTCCCTGCCACTTGATCCAAGTGGCAGCTCATAGATTCACAGAATGGTTTGGGTTGGAAGGGACTTAAAGCTCATCCAGCTCCATGGGCAGGGACACCTCCCACCAGCACAGCTTGCTCAGGGCCTCGTCCAGCCTGGCCTCCAACATCTCCAGGCAGGGCACAGCCACAGGCTCCTTGGGCAGCCTGTGCCAGGCTCTCCCCACCCTCACTGTGTGCTGTACTCACATACTGAGAGCTTGTGGAGTCTCTTTCTCTGCAGACTTTCAAAACCCAACTGGATGTGTTTCTGGGAACCTAATCTGGGCAAACCTGCACTGGCAGGGGGTTCAGACTCGATCTCCAGAGGTTTCTTCCAACCCCCACCAGTCTGGGACTCTGTGACACACTCCCAGGCTGTTACTAAGATTCATCTCTTGTGCTTTTCCACTTTCCTTTACCCATCAGGACTCTCTGATTGCCTGCATCTTCTACATTTGGCTTGGTTTGTTTTGATCAGAAACTCAAAGTCAGAAGCTGTTCTTTGGCTTTTTTCTTCTTCCTTTTTAATTTTTTTTTTTCTCAAAGGATTTGGAAAGTTTATAACATTTTAAGTCTCTCTCTAATCTCATGAATATAAATGACAATATTGTGAAGAGTCAAAATGGTGCAGATAAAACAGGATCATTAAATCCAGGGCTTTTAATATAAAATGCATTCCTCCAGCTGAGGCTCTGATGAGGAGGCCTTCACCTTCTGATGAAGAACTGAGAAAAATTAAATGCCCTCAATGGTGGTTTGGGGCAGTACCAACACACAGAGGAACTGCATGTTCTCAAGGTTTGGACGAGGTCTGACTAGGGCTTGCTGGAAGGTGAGCAGATGAGATCCAGGTTTCACAGTTATGGGGCCACCTGGCAACAGAGAAGCAACAGCAGGATCTAGCAATTGATTTCATCCACTGATCACAGAACCCCAGAATCCCAGCATGGTGGTGGCTGGAACAGACCTCTGGACATCATCCACCCCAACCCCACCCTGCTCCAGCAGGGCACCCACAGCAGCTTGCCCAGCAGCACAATGCTCCTGGGGAGTCTGGAAGCTCTCCACACCGGGAGACTCCACAACCTCTCTGGGCAGCCTGCTCCAGGCCTCCAGCACCCTCACAACAAAAAACTTTCTCCTCCTGCTCAGATCCAACCTCCTGGCTGCCAGTCTGTGCCCACTGCCCCTTGTGCTGGCCCTGGGCACCACTCAGCAGAGCCTGGCCCCAGCCTCTTGCCCCCCCCCCAGCTCCTTTAGCTCTTGCTGAGCATTGCTCAGCTGCCCTCTGGGGCTGCTCTTCCCAATGATGTAATTTTATTCAGCTCAAGCTTAGATGTTTGGGTCTGAGTTGTTCTTTCTCAGCTTTCTTTGCAGGAGTAGTGTCCTGGTTTGAGGCCAGGCAGATCCTCTCTTGCCCCAGAGAGGGGCAAAAGAATGCCACTCCTCACACCAGTGGATTGCAGCAGGGATGGGAAGTGCAAATGGAAAGCAGGAATTGTCTTACAGAAGCTTCAAGCACAGTGACAAAAGAGTCCCAAAGCACAGAGTCCCCTACAGCACACCCAAAGCCTCCCAACACTTCCCCTCTCCCCACCTGGGGGTGCACCCAAAGCCCCCAGGCCTCTTTCTTCCCTCCCCCCACTGCTAGGCTGGTCTCAGCTGGCCAGGTCTGAGACTGCTTCCCCCTTCTCCTCCTGGCATTAGGCCTGGCCAGGCCTAAGAGCCTTGAGATCCTCCCCCAGTGTTACCTGATAGGGAGCATCTCCCACGGGAGCAGAGAGGGAAGGAAGAGGAAGAGAAGGACTTTGCAGGTGGATTTGTAGGGCACAGGATATTATGGGTATGAAGCACACAGCTTCCTGTGGCCAGCTCCTGGGCTGGACCCTCGGGACACAGTCTCAAGCTGTGCCAGGGGAAGCTTAGGCTGGAGGTGAGGAGAAAGTTCTTCACAGAGACAGTTGTTAGCCATTGGGTTGTGCTGCCCAGGGAGGTGGTGGAGTCACCATCCCTGGTGGTGTTCAAGAGGGGATTGGATGTGGCACTTGGTGCCATGGTTTAGTAGTCATGAGGTCTTGAGTGACAGGTTGGACTTGATGATCCTTGAGGTCTCTTCCAACCTTATTGATTCTATAATTCTATGTATGTGGCAGGAACAGGAGGCACCAAGCCTGCACTGCCACAAGAAGGAGAAGGAGAAGATTTTGTACAAGTGGAACTGAAATGAACTGCATCTCTTCCACATGTCAGAGAAACCAGCTTTACCTGATGATTTTATGTTCTTCTGGAGGTCAAATCCACCTGCACTTGGCAGGGAGGGCAGATGAAACAGACCGGGTAAGGCACTCAAGGCAGAAGACCAAGATTCCACCAGATGAAACACAGCTGCTTGTGCAGCAAAATCTGGAGGCTGAGCTGTAATTTTACACCCAGATGTGCTCTCTTCATGGGACAATTGCTGTGCAGAATGAATCCTTAGGATACTTTCCCATCTAATTACAGCCCAAACCACTGTGGAATGCTAAAGGTAATCATGATCAAACACTGCCAAGCTGTCTGACAGCAGTAAAGAAAATATTTGACTGCCAGAAATCCATTAGTGAGCAGACTATGAGGCCATCAGTGCAATATTCATCCTTCTGTAATAAGCCTCCTCAGCCCACTGGACAAATACAGCATTTGCTTTGGCTTAGGAACTCCTGCAGCCCTTGGTGATTAAAAAGCAGTCATCCTGGAGGTCTAGGCACTTGGAAGAGAAGAAGGTGATCAGGAGCAGTCAGCATGGATCCACCAAGGGGAAATCCTGCTTGGCTAATGCGATAGCTTTCTGTGATGTCCTAACTGAATGGGCAGATGCAGGCAGACCAGGGGATGTAGTCCGTCTTGACCTTAGCAAGGCTTTTGACACTGTCTCCCATACCATCCTTGTGAGCAAGCTCAAGAAGTGTGGGACAGAAGAGCAGACAGTGAGATGGATTAGGAACTGGTTACACAATAGAGTACAAAGAGTGGTGGTCAGTGGTGCCAAGTCCAGCTGGAGAGCTGTGACCAGTGGAGTCCCTCAGGGATCAGCGCTGGGTCCCGTCTTGTTCAACATCTTCATCAGTGACATTGATGAGGGGACAGACAGAGTGTGCTCAGCAGGTTTGCTGATGATACCAAGTTGGAAGGCTTGGCTGAGACCCCTGAAAGCTGTGTGAGACTTGGGCAGACTGAGAGCTGGCAGAGAGGAACCTGCTGAGGCTCAACAAGGATGAGTGCAGAGTCCTGCACCTGGGCAGGAAAAGTAAACTGCAGCAGTATAGGTTGGGAAGGGATCTGTTGGAGAGCAGCCCTGTGGGGAGGGACCTGGGAGTGCTGGTGGGCAACAAGTTCTGCATGAGACAGCAAATGGGATCCTGGGGACATTCAGAGGAGTGTGTCCAGCACAGCCAGGGAGGTTCTCCTCCCCCTCTGCTCTGCCCTGGTGAGACCTCACCTGGAATAATGCATCCAGTTGTGGGCTCCCCTGTTCAGGAGGGACAGGGATCTGCTGGGGAGAGTCCAAGGGAGGCTACAAGGATACTGAAGGGATTGCAGCACTGCCTGGTGAGAAGAGGATGAGAACCCTGGGGCTGTTTAGTCTAGAGAGGAGAAGGCTGAGAGGGGATTCACAGAGCACTGGAGCAGGCTGCCCAGACCAGTTGAGGAGTCTCCTTCTCTGGAGACTTTCAAGCCCCATCTGGATGCATTCCTGTGTGACCTGTGCCGGATTCTATGGTCCTGCTCTGGCAGAGGGGGTGGACTTGATAATCTTCAGAGGTCCCTTTCTACCCCTGACATCCTGTGAGCTGTGATCCTGTGAAAAAGGATCCACTCACAACACAGGATGAAGGAAGCTTCTTGCAGGCACTGCCAAGATTGCAATTTTAGCAGCAGAGACAGGGGATTTGGCACAGGGAGGGCTGGTACACCCCTCTGGGCACAGACAGCCACTGCAGAGCTGCCTGAGAAAATACAGAGTGCCAGCATGGTGGGGGGTGGAAGGGGCCTCTGGAGATCACCCAGCCCAAGCCCCTGCTAAATCAGGGCACCCACAGCAGCTTGCTCAGGGACACAGTGGCCAGCTGAGCTTGGCCTCAAGCTGAATAGAATAGAATAGAATAGAATAGAATAGAATAGAATAGAATAGAATAGAATAGAATAGAATAGAATAGAATAGAATAGAATAGAATAGGTTGGAAGAGACCCTCAAGATCATCCAGTCCAACCTATCATCCAACACCACCTAATCAACTAACCCATGGCACCAAGCACCCTATCAAGTCTCCTCCTGAACACCTCCAGTGATGGTGACTCCACCACCTCCCCAGGCAGCCCATTCCAATGGGCAATCACTCTCTCTGTGTAAAACTTCCTCCTAACCTCCAGCCTAAACCTCCCCTGGCACAGCTTGAGACTGTGTCCTCTTGTTCTGGTACTGGCTGCCTGGGAGAAGAGACCAACCTCTGCCTCACTACAACCTCCCTTCAGGTAGTTGTAGAGAGCAATAAGGTCACCCCTGAGTCTCCTCCTCTCCAGGCTAAGCAACCCCAGCTCCCTCAGCCTCTCCTCATAGGGCTGTGCTCCAAACCCCTTACCAACTTTGTTGCCCTTCTCTGGACTCGTTCCAGCAAGTCAACCTCCTTCCTAAACTGAGGGGTCCAGAACTGGACACAGGACTCGAGGTGCGGCCTAACCAGTGCAGTGTACAGGGGCAGAATGACCTCCCTGCTCCTGCTGGCCACACTGTTCCTGATGCAGGCCAGGAAGCCATTGGCCCCACTGGCTGCCTGGGCACACTGCAGGCTCATGTTCAGCCTACCATCGACCAGCACCCCCAGGTCCCTCTCTGCCTGGCTGCTCTCAGCCACTCTGACCCCAGCCTGTGGCACTGCCTGGGGTTGCTGTGGCCAATGTGCAGCCCCTGGCACTTGGATGTGTTCAATCTCCTGCCCTTGGCCTCTGCCCATCTGTCCAGCCTGTTGAGGTCCCTCTGCAGAGCCTCTCTACCCTCCAGCAGATCAACTCCTGCCCCCAGCTTGGTGTCATCAGCAAATTTACTGATGATGGACTCAATGCCCTCATCCAGATCATCAATAAAGACGTTAAAGAGCATGGGGCCCAGCACTGATCCTTGGGGCACACCACTAGTGACTGGCTGCCAGCTGGATGTGGCACCATTCACCACCACTCTCTGGGCTCGGCCCTCCAGACAGTTCCTAACCCATCGCAGTGGCTGACATGCCATGGGCTAACAGCTTGGCCAGGAGTTTGCTGTGGGGGACAGTGTCAAAGGCCTTGCTGAAATCCGGGTAGACTACATCCACAGCCTGCCCCACATCCACCAGGCAGTCACCTGGGCATGGAAGGAGATCAGGTTGGTCAGGCAGGACCTGCCTGTAATGGGTTGGGGCAAACCCCCTCCCCACCACAGTCAGAAATAACGCCTCAAAGAAACAGATTGTAAAAGGGATGGAAAGTTTAAATAGAGAGCAGTGAGTGCGTGCAGAAAGCTAGAAACACAGTGACAAGAGACACCCCAAAACAGACCCAGAAAGATCCCATCCCCACGTGAGGGTGCACCCAAACCTCCCAGGGCTCCTCTTTCCCCCCCCTCACCCCCCCCCACACCTAGTTTAGTCTCAGCTGGCCAGATCTGAGACTGCCCATCCCCCAGTGGCCTTGGGCCTCGCCAGGCCCATGGCCGGGAGATCTCTCCCCCAGTTACCGGGTGGCGGAGAGGAAGGGAAGAGGAAGTGCCAGACCCTGCTGCAAAATTTATAGTGGTGCAGGAATTATGGTAGACTGGGCTGGACTTCTGGACACAGGAAACATCCCCATAGCAGAGGGCACCCAGTCCAAACTATGACACTGCCCTTCCTAAATCCCTGCTGGTTGGGTCTGATCCCTTGGCAATCCTGTAAGTGCTGTGTGACTGCACTCAGGATGACCTGTTCCATAATCTTGCCTGGCACTGAGGTCAGGCTGACAGGCCTATAATTCCCTGGCTCATCCAACCAGCCCTGCTTGTGGATGGGCATCACCTTGGCAGCTTCCAGTCCTCTGGGATCTCTCCAGTGAGCCAGGACTGCTGAAAAATGATGGAGAGTGGCTTGGCCAGCACATCTGCCAGCTCTCTCAGCACCCTAGGATGGATCCCATCTGGTCCCATGGACTTGTGGGGGTCCAAGTGGCTGAGCAGATCATCAACTACCCCATTCTGGAACAAAGGAAAACCATGCAGCTCCCTGGCTCCTTCTGCCAGGTCTGCAGGCCAGCTGTCTGGAAGCTGTTCTGTCCTGCTAGTGAAAATTGAGGCAAAGAAGGTGTTAAGTACCTCTGCCTTTTCCTCATCATTTGTTACAACATTTCCCTCCATGTCCACCAAGGAGTGGAGGTTGTCCCTGCCCTCCTCTTGCTATTAATGTATTTATAGAAGGACTTTTTGTTGTCCTTCACAGCAGAGGCCAGTCTAAGCTCCAAATGTGCTTTTGCCTCCCTAATTTTCTTCCTACAAGACCTAGCAACATCCTTAAACATTCCATGGGTTGCCCCTCCTTTCTTCCAAAGATGATACACCCTCTTTTTGTCCCTTAGTTCTTTTAGAAGCTCATCACCCATCCAGGCTGGCCGTCTGCCCCGGCGGCTCCTCTTCCGGCTCATTGGCACAGCCTGATCCTGTGCCTTCAAGAGTTCCTCCTTGAAGCAGTCCCAGCTCTCCTGGACCCCTTTGTTTCTAAGGGCTGTTTCCCAAGGAACCTTCTGAGTTAGCTCCTTGAGCAACCTGAAGTCTGCCCTCTGGCAGTCCAGAGTGGAGGTCTTCTTGCTGCCCCTCTTAGCTTGCCTGAATACTGAGCATTCAATTATCTCGTGGTCACTGGCCCCTGAACAGCCTCCGACCACCACATCCCCACCAGCCCTTCCCTGGTGGTGAAGAGGAGGTCAAGCAGAGCCTTACCCCTGGTAGGCTCACTCAGCACCTGGGATAAGAAGCTGTCCTCCATGCACTCTAAGAACCTCCCAGACTGTCTCCTCTCTGCTGTGTTGAGATCCCAGCAGATGTGAGGCAGGTTGAAGTCACCCATGAGGACAAGGTCAGGAGATCTTGAGACAGCCTTAAGCTGCCTATAGAATGCTTCATCAACATCTTCCTCCTGGCTGGGTGGTCTCTAACAGACTCCAACCAGGATGTCAGCCCTGTTGGCCTTCCCTCTAATTCTCACCCACAGGCACTCAACCTGATGGTCCCTGATCTCCAGCTCAATGGCATCCAGTGCCTCCCTGATGTACAGGGCCACCCCTCCACCCCTTCTCCCTTGCCTGTCTCTCCTGAAGAGCCTGCAGCCATCAATTGCAGCGCTCCAGTCATGTGAGTCGTCCCACCACGGCTCTGTGATGGCAACTACATTGCAACTCTCCTGCTGCAGCAAGGCTTCCAGCTCCTCTTGTTTGTTGCCCAAGCTCCGTGCATTAGTGTACATGCACTTCAGCCAGGCTGCTGGTTTCACCTCTGGCTCTAGCTTATCACCCCCAGACTCCTGCCTGGGGGGACTGGTTCCAGCCCCTTCCCCCTTTGAATCTAGTTTAAAGCCCTGTCAATGAGACCTGCCAATTGCCTTCCTAGAATCTTTTTCCCTTTGAGGGATAGGCCATTCTTGTCCACTCTGACCTTTCCCCTCCTCTGGGACAGATGTGCTCCAGCTGTTGCCAGCTGACCTGCCGCAGTAGAAAGCTCCCCAAGATCAAAACCCCAGACTTCTTTTGTCTCACCAGCCTCTGAGCCACTTGTTGGCTATGGCTCTGACCTGTTCCTTGTGGTATTCCCTCCTGCAACTAAGGGTATTGATGAAAATATTATTTGTGCCCCTGACCCCTCAACCAGATCCCCCAGGGCCCTGGAGTCACCCATGATAGCCCTGGGAGCTCTGGCTGCAACATCATCATTCCCTAACTGCCTAACTATTAAGGGATAGTAGTCAGATGGCTGCACCAGACTAGGCAGCCTTCTGGTAACATCTCTAACCTTAGCTCCTGGGAGGCAACAGACTTCCCTCTGAGTAGGGTCTGGCAGACATATGGGGCCCTCTGCTCCCCTCAGGAGGGAATCACCAATAACAATTACCCTCCTCTTTTTCTTAAGGGAGCAGGTCCTGATGGCGGGGGAAGGCTATTTAACCTTAGGCTGTTTAACCTTAGGCTGTTTTGCCTTAGGCTGTTTAGCCTTAGGCTGATCAGGGAAGGTTTAGATTGGACATTAGGAAAAATTTCTTCAGCAAGAGTCCTGGAAGAGGCTGCCCAGGGAGGTCCTGCAGCCACCATCCCTGGGGTATTTAAAAGATCTGTAGTACTTAGAGACATGGTTTACTGGTGGAGTTGGCAATGCCAGTGTAATGTTTGATCTTTTCCAACCTGAATCATTACATGATTCCATGAAGGAGACTCCACAACCTCTCTGGGCAGCCTGCTCCAGGCCTCCAGCACCCTCCCAACAAACAACTTTCTCCTCCTGCTCAGATCCAACCTCCTGGCTGCCAGTCTCTGCCCACTGCCCCTTGTGCTGGCCCTGGGCACCACTCAGCAGAGCCTGGCCCCAGCCTCTTGCCTCCCCCCAGCTCCTTTAGCTCTTGCTGAGCATTGCTCAGCTGCCCTCTGGGGCTGTGCAGCCTGGGGAAGAGAAGGCCCTGGGTGATCTCCCTGTTGGGCTCTCTCCAGCAGATCCTTGTCTCTCTTAAGTGGGGACACAGTACTGCAGGTGTGCTCTCAGCAGGGCAGAGCAGAATCACACAGGGGTTTGGGTTGGAAGTGATCTTAAAGATCATCCAGTTCCAGCCCCCTGCCCTGGGCAGGGACACCTCCTACGAGGCTATGGCAGCTTGGGGAGCACAGGTTCCTTCCCAGATGTCAAAATGTTGCTTGCTGAACTCTGTTCTCCTCTTTCTGCTGCCACTCCACGTGTTCACATCTGCCCAGGCTCACAGGACACCTCTGTAGGAGCTGCCAGACCCTGAGAGCCCCGTGGCTGGGGGGGATGCAGTGTGCTGGTGCAGAGTGGGTGGCAGGCTCTGCTGAGTTGCAGGCTGGCAGCTGTGAGCAGCAGCTCCACAGAACTGTCAGGATGCTGCTTGCTGAAGCTAACAAAGTGTTCACTGTGGAGCAGGTGGAGCTGCTGCCAGCCAGCCCCTTCCTGGGGCACGCTCCTGAATGGCTGATGAGGCTGTGGCTCTGCCCATCACTCAGGGGCTTGGGGGCACTTCCAGGAGAAACTCCTCTGCCCTACTGGAGAGGGCATCCGTGGCAAGCAGCCAGGAGATGCAGGCTGCACAGGCACTGCCCAGCCAGGAGCCCTGCCAGATCCTACCCAGGTGGCTGCACAGAGGTGGCAGAGACCCATCTCTGGAGACCTTGAAAACCCACCTGGACATCTTCCTGTGTGACCTTCTCTAGGTGACCCTGCCTTGGCAGGGAAGTTGGCCTTGACCTCGAGGTCCCTTCCAGCCCTCCCTGTTCTGAGACTCCCTCCACTCCCCCTGTCACAGTGTGTGCTGAGATCTCCAGTGACAGTTTGGCATTGTGGCTCTGGCATGCTGCTATGGCCCAGCTCCCACTTCTTGGGCTCTCCATGCAGCTTGCAGGCACTCCAGGCACTGCCTGCTTGCATTCCAGCAGTGAGGCTGGGGCCAGGCTCTGCTGAGTGGTGCCCAGGGCCAGCACAAGGGGCAGTGGGCACAGACTGGCAGCCAGGAGGTTGGATCTGAGCAGGAGGAGAAAGTTGTTTGTTGGGAGGGTGCTGGAGGCCTGGAGCAGGCTGCCCAGAGAGGTTGTGGAGTCTCCTCTGGAGAGCTTCCAACCCCCCCTGGGCATTGTGCTCCTGGGCAAGCTGCTGGGGGTGCCCTGCTGGAGCAGGGACTGGGTGATCCAGTTCTGGTGTCACCATCATAAGAAGGACATGGAACTGTTAGAGCAGGTCCAGAAAAGGCCACAAAGATGATCCAAGGGCTGGAGCCTTTCTGCTGTGAGCACAGGCTGAGGGAGCTGGGGTTGGTCAGTTTGGAGAAGACTCTTGGGGCAACTCAGAGCTGCCTACCAGGATCCTGCAGGAAGGCTGCAGAGAGACTTTTGCTGAGGGTGTCTGAGGCAGGCCATGGGGAATGGATTGGAGCTGAGGCAGAGCAGGGTCAGACTGGAGCTGAGGAAGAAGTTCTGCAGCAGGAGGGTGGTGAGACTCTGGCACAGGCTGCCCAGGGAGGCTGTGGCTGTCCCCTGCCTGGGGGTGTTCAAGGGCAGGCTGGATGAGGCCCTGAGCAGCTGTGTCTAGCTGAGAGGTGTCCCTGCCCATGGCATGGAGGTTGGAGGAGATGAGCTCTGAGGTCCCTTCCAACCTGAGCCCTTCTGGGATTTTATGACTCTGTGATCCCCAGAGGTCACTCCCAGTCTCCACCAGCCTGTGATTCCATCACGCTGCTTTGGTAGAGATGGCCTTAGTTTCTGAATGACTCTAACCATCAGCTTCAGTGCCCAGAGGTCTTGGAGGAAGCCTGGTGGGCAGCAGCTGTGCTCCTGGAAAGCTGGGATCAGTCAGATCCCCACCATGCTGGCGTTCTCTGGCTCCTTTCTAGCTCTGCTGTCTTGGCAGCCGCTTGGCTTCGCTCAAGGGTAGGCAGGAGACACAGGGCCAAGACCAGACATTGCCATGCCTTGGGAGAAGGGCAGTCCTCCCCAGGACTAGGCTGAAGTGGGAAGGAAGGACAGGACAGGTCTTCCTCTCAAAGAAAACCTCCTCTCCTTACATGTCCTTTCCAGCAATGCCTGCAGAGCACAGCTGACTTCAGCTGGGGCTTTGGTCTCCTCTCCTGGCAGGAAGCAGGAGCCAGGCAGTGTCTGCCCTGGGAGCTCTGGGAAACCTTTCTGCTTTTGCTCTTGGTTTTCTGTTGGTAAATTCCTCTTTTGTAGCTAGAGGTTGTCAAACAGACAAACTAATTCCTTCCTACTGCAGAGGCTCAGATCCAAGAGTCACAGAATGCTTTGGGTTGGAAGGGAGCTCCCCGTGTCCTCACCCCGTGTCCCGCACCCCGTGTCCCTCGAACGGAGCCAGCCATTGCCCGCCCCATCGCCTAGTGGGGGAGCCTTGGTAGCCCTGTGTTCATCACCAGTCCTGGACCAAGTGGGGACATCACTTCATCCGGACTGGCAGCCGCCCTGGCAGAGCCCCATGGCAGCAGTCACCCCTGCCTCGCACAGAAGCCGTTTGCGGTGCCGTGCGAACCTTGGCCACAAGGCTTTTTCCCCGAGTGAGAAGCCCTTCCCAGGCAACGCACCCCACGGACTGAGCAGCAAAAGCCTCCCCACTGTCCCGGGAGGGTCCAGGACCTTTGCTCTGGGGGAAGCAGCAGCCCCGCGGCACAGCCCCACGGTCGGTGCCGTTTTCCATTTCCTTGTTACGGCATAACTGTGCGATGTCTCTGGGCGATGAGCGCAGTGCCAGGGAAAGGTTCCACGAAGTTCTTAGTTCTATGAGTAAACCAAATATTTCTTTATAAAGTTCCTGTTGAGGTTTGTGCCAAACCCTTCTGGGTTGCGGGGTGCCGGTCACTGATGAGCCCCCCCCCCCCCAACCCCCACCCCTCCTCAGCCCCCCATTCCTCTGAGTTTGGTTTCTGAGCATGTAAATTCATCTAAGCTGCTGGAAGTGCTCATGCATAGACATTGTGCAGAGAGCCTTCTCCCAGCTGCATGCCCCTGCCTGGAAATGGCCACTGTCAATAATTTGTGGTTGTACATCAATCAATTATTAATACATTCATGAATATCTTTGCTGCTCATTCCTGAGGGGATATGTCATAACAATTTCCCATCCTGCAAGAGTTCAAATAATCATGTCTGGTGCTGAGGGACACGGCTCGGTGGTGGACTTGGCAATATTGGGTTGACAGTTGGGTTGATGACCTTGGAGTCTTTTCCAACCTTGATGGTTCCATGATTCCATGATCCTCAAAGGTGTGGAGACAGAAGCAGGAGGTGCATTGCTCTTGGGCAAGCCAGGAGCTGTTCTGTGGATGTTAGTTTCTGCTCTGAGTAACAGTAATAACAACAATTAATAACTGAATACTTGAATTAGTGATGATTAAAAAATGCATAATTGAATTCTCTGCCCTGCCGGCGAGCCTCTTTTGCAAACCTTCCCGAATCAATGTCAGCACCTTCTGCCAAAGGCAAAACCAAAATGACCCCAGATTTCCTTAGGGAAACCCAAACCTCACCCTCATACCAAAACTGAGCCTATTTTCCTGAGCTGGATCTAGGCAGGAACACTGCTGGGCTATGGGAATGATGCCAAACTTTCAGGAATATCTTTCCCTCAGGAGTTTTCTGCCAGCATGGGGGCACTGCACACACAGCTGTGGGCCAACAGCTGGCTGACCACAGCGAGGTAGCAGCCTGCTCTGCTCAGACCCCACCTGCAGCACTGCCTCCAGCTCTGGGCCCCCAGCACAAGAAGGACCTGGAGCTGCTGGAGAGGCTCCAGAGGAGGCCACCAAGGTGAGCAGAGGCTGCAGAGCCTCCCCTGTGGGGCCAGGCTGGGAGAGTTGGGGCTGTGCAGCCTGGAGAAGAGAAGGCTGCAGGGAGACCTCAGAGCAGCCTGCCAGGACCTGAAGGGCTCCAGGACAGCTGGGGAGGGACTTTGGACAAGGGCTGGGAGTGCCAGGATGAGGAACAATGGCTTTGAGCTGGGAGAGGGGAGACTGAGACTGGAGAGGAGGAAGAAATTGTTGGCAGTGAGGGTGGGGAGAGCCTGGCACAGGCTGCCCAGGGAGGCTGTGGCTGCGCCCTACCTGGAGGTGTTCCAGGTCAGGCTGGATGAGGCCTTGAGCAAGCTGTGCTGGTGGGAGGTGTCCCTGCCCATGGCAGGGGGTTGGAGCTGGATGAGCTTTCAGGTCCCTTCCAGAAAGGTGCCTGCTGCTGTTAAAGTGCATCTTACAACTGAAGTATGACTTTGAAGAAGGTCAAGATCCATCCTCTTCATTTAAGGCTTTAATGCTGCTGCTTTCCCTTTAAATCAATAGGTCCAAACATGATCTTTCAAATCTCTGCCCTTCCTCCATCCCTTCTGGTACCCTTTAGATCAATTCAGAGAGAGACTGCTAGGTAATGCCCTTCTTACACCGTTCCACTGATGATCATTTGCACTTCCTCAGTAGAAGCTTCCTGAGCCCCACATCATCTCCAAACTTCACCACCTGTAATAAGCTGCTGTTCCTCTCATTCCTACCAGGGTTGTATCTCTCTTCCCAAGCAAGGCTTTGATCCTTTTGTGCTTTCCAGGGATTCTAAATTAGGACATTTATTTTACACCACAGACAAGCTTCTGTTCTGAGCAGTAACAATCAGAAGCACTGGCAGAGGCTGTTCAAACCGTTTTATTTTCCTTCTGAATAGCAAAAACTTTTCATTCAGCTCCATTTCTGACACTGCAGATGTGCTGCTCTTCAGAATTAAACTGGTGGTGCCAGCAAAGAATGAGAGGCTAAAGAAGGGCTTTGTGCCTGCTGCTGAAAATGCATTTCACTGCTTCACATCCAAGCAGGAGGCTTAGAAAATACTGCAGCTCTGTCTGCAGAGACACTGCTGTGGTCCTTGCACAATAACCAATGGCTCTCCCCAGACACTCAAGCAGGATATACTCCATCACCTTCCCAAAGACTGAGGTGAGGCTGAGTGACCTCCTCCTGGACATGCCTGCAGCTTGGTGTGAAACTGCTCTGTTCCCAGTTCTAAAAAACCTCTCCTAATTGTAAATATCTTCACAAGAGGTTATGGAAGAGGTTCAGAATGCCAACACTCTGCCCATCTCCACCTTTGGGTGCATCCTGAGGGTAAAAGGACTTTTATAGCAACAAAGAATGGGTTGGGTTAGGGTTGGGGAAGGGACCTGAGAGCTCATCCGGTTCCAACCCCCTGCCATAGGCAGGGACCCCTCCCACCAGCACAGCTTGCTCAAGGCCTCATCCAGCCTGGCCTGGAACACCTCCAGGCAGGGCACAGCCACAGCCTCCCCGGGCAGCCTGTGCCAGGCTCTCCCCACCCTCACTGCCAACAATTTCTTCCTCCTCTCCAGTCTCAGTCTCCCCTCTCCCAGCTCAAAGCCATTGTTCCTCATCCTGGTACTCCCAGCCCTTGTCCAAAGTCCCTCCCCAGCTCTCCTGGAGCCCTTCAGATCCTGGCAGGCTGCTCTGAGGTCTCCCTGGAGCCTTCTCTTCTCCAGGCTGCACAGCCCCAACTCTCCCAGCCTGGCCCCACATGGAAGGTTCTGCAGCCTCTGATCTGCTCGGGTCTGCTCAGCAGCTCCAGGTCCTCCCTGTGCTGGGGGCCCCAGAGCTGGAGGCAGTGCTGCAGGTGGGGGCTGAACAGAGCAGAGCAGAGGGGCAGAATCCCCTCCCTGTGTTGCTGCTCTCTCCCTGCTCTGGCTGCAGCTCAGCACTCAGTTGGCTCTGGGCTGCCAGGTACCAGTGATGGCTCCTGGGTAGTTTGTCACCCCCTGACACCCCCAAGGCCTTCTCCTGCAGGCTGCTCTTGGGGCATTCTTCATGCGTGGTATTACCCTGATCCAGGTGCAGGGCCTTGCACTTGGCCTCTCTCTCTCTCCATAACTTCTTATTCCTTAATTTGACTTCACAGACTTTTCCAGGAGGCTGGGGAATGGAGCAGGGCTGTGCTGGCCAAGGGGAAACTCAGGGGAGGTGCCACATGTCCAGCAGCCTGAGTGGTATTTGACTGTGCTGCCTTGATGTCCTCTCACCTGGCACAGACTATTTCTAACCATCAGAAAGCCCTGTCTGCACCTCACTTCTTGAGCCAACTCAAACATCTCCCAGTTTTTCTGAAAGCCACCAAATGCCCCCAAACTTGTAGATGCCGAGTTCCTTCTGCTTGGTCCTTGTTGGAGATGTGACAGCTCAGCAAAGCAAAGGGAAGGCTGTGGGTGGGACCAGGTGACACCATTGCAGGCTGGATGGACAATGCAGCTCCTGTCACTCCTAACTGGCATACAGGTGGGGTTGTTCTGATGTTGGCTTGAATCAGATCAGACATGAGATGTTCTACCATCAGCCAGGTGAAAGGCACAAAATGAGCTTGGGTGGTATGCTTGACTGGTAGAAAACTGACTTTCACAGAGCAGTCTCAGAATCCCAGACTGTTGGGGGCTGGAAGGGACCTCTGGAGCTCTCCCAGCCCAAGCCCTGCTCCAGCAGGGCACCCCCAGCAGCTTGCCCAGGGGCACAGTGCCCGGGGGGGGGGGAAGCTCTCAGAAATGAGCAGCAGATATAGCAATGAAAATATCTGTTAAGTTTATTTTATATCTATATATACAAACTCTGTAAGGGGGTATTGACAGTCACCCTTCACAGGTGTCGATATTGGGTCAGTGAAACTGTCTTTACAGAATGTTTGTGTATGGGCAATTGAATCAAACAATTCACAGAACTAAGAATCGAAACGAATCCAAAGAGCGGTGGGGGAGGGGTTGGTCAGTGACCGGCAGCCCTCCACCCGCAGCAATCCAAACGCTACCCTAACTGGAAACTCTCTAAAGGTCTGACTCACCTGAGTGACCTCTTTTAATATGTAGCCACTCAGCCAGTCACTCCCACTCCTTTCCCTCATGATGATTTTTGCTAAATGATCTACTTGTTGATTCCAAGTAGCAGCAGGGGTTTGCTTCTTGGAGTGTCCCTTTACCCATCCTACTCTGATAGTCCTGGCTCAACTTATCTCTAGTAGTCTTTGCCAGTCAGTTGCCCTCCAAACTGGGGTACTGCCAACTATCCATTGATTTGCTTCCCACTGGCAAATCCATTCTGTGGCACCTTTGAAAGTGGCATACGAATCAGTGTATATGGTCTCTGCACCATTTTCCACAGCTAGCATGAGGGCACGCAGTTCTCCCACTTGGGCACTGCCTTCGCCCTCTTCAATGACAGTTCTGTCTGTGCCA
Source organism: Dryobates pubescens (assembly GCF_014839835.1). Taxonomy (NCBI): domain Eukaryota; kingdom Metazoa; phylum Chordata; class Aves; order Piciformes; family Picidae; genus Dryobates; species Dryobates pubescens. The sequence continues at coordinate 22,936,761 of NC_071631.1, read as the reverse complement.
ATTTCCAGCGCTGCGGCTTTGTAATGCCACTGTGATCCTACCCTTTGGGCGGATGCATCGATGAACCACACTCCTTCAGTATTGGCATCAGCAGTCAATTCAGGTGCTACCTGAATAGGAGACGGCTTGTAGGGCTGGCATAGAGGAACAGTATGTGGGTTGATGGGCTGCTGCAATTTGGACACCTTTGTGGGTCCCTCTCTTAGAGGCATAAGCTGAGCCGTCCCTTCCAGATAGGCATACCATTTTCTCACGGTAGCCTTCTGAGCAATTCCCTCTGGTGGAGGGGTTCCATTGAGGATTGCTTTGAGCAGAGGGAATGGGCCCTGCACTACGATATCCTGTGTAGTGCGCAGCTTCTCTGCCCCTTTGACAGCCCGGGTCAAAGACAGGAGTCCCTTCTCCCATTCTGAGTATCTCTTCTCAGCATCTTTGAATGCTGTTGAAGAGAATAAAGGAGCTCTGTTCGGGCCTTTGGGTCCTCTTTGAAAAACCCCACAATAGGAAGCATGTTCAGAAAAGCCCCATTCTGCCCTTAAGGGGTCATGTGGGTGCAAAGGGCCCAATTTCTGGTAAGCCTTTAATTCGTCCTTCAGGACTTTTAGGCTTTCAGTGTGCCTTGGGGTCCAGTCCCAGACTCTGTTCTTTTTAAGCAGGTCATAGAGGGGACGAGCAATTACTGAGAAACCTGGAATATGTTTTCTCCAGTAACCCAAGGTACCCAAGAGCCACTGAAGTTCCCTTTTGTTATTGGGAAGTTGGTCCCTTTCAATAGTCTCAAGGGCATCCTCTGGCACTGATACTGCTCCTGCAACCCACCAGGATCCAAGAAATTTAATTTCTTGGCTTGGGCCTTGACATTTGTCTTGTGGAACTTGTAACCCATTTTTGGTTAAAAGATCCCAGATCGCTGCAGCTACTGAACCCACCTTACCTTTGTCATTTCCCCCAACAAAGATGTCATCTATGTACTGGTACACACTTACATCTTTTGGGACTTCAATGGTGTCTAACAGTGCTGCTAGGGAATTGTGTGCAATGGTTCCTGAGTGCTTGTACCCCTGGGGAAGACCGTTGAAGGTGAATTGGGAACCTTGCCACGTGAAAGCGAATTGTGGTTTGCCGTCCACGTAGAGGGATCATAAAGTACATGTCCTTAATGTCCAGTGAAGCCATCCAAGTATGTGATGAAGCTTGGATTGCTGTCACGATGGATGTCAGGCTTGGGACTGCAGCAGTGAGAGGAGGTGTGTTGCTATTGAGTCTTCTGTAGTCAATGGTGAGTCTCCATCGTCCGTCAGGTTTACGCACTGGTGAGTTATAGGGTGAGTGTGTCCTGGTGATGATTTGTCTCTTTTCCAGGTCTGCAATCACCTCAGTGATACCTTGTCTGGCTGCTGCTGATAGGGAATGTTGTGCAACACATGTGATGCTCGATTTGGGTAAGGGTGGAGCAATTTGGAGAGTGCCTACCCGAGCGGTTCTGGTCCCTTTTGCTCCTACTCCATAGGAGCCAAAGCACCACAAGGTACCGTTAGGGAGATGCCACCGTTTGCCAGCTAAAACATCAAATCCAAGGATGTTCTCTGGGTACAGACTCAGGGCAACTTCTACCAGGGTACTCCGCTTGTCGCCAGGAAGCCACAACCTTGTTTTGGCTAAATGGCATGTATGAGGCATTCCTGTAACACCCTGTATCGTTATCTTTTTGCGGGATGGTAAGATCCTCAAGTGTTTGGCTTGTTGCACATTCAAAACACTGATCTGCGCCCCAGTGTCAATAAGGAATTTTACAGCAATTCGAGTAGGTCCAGTGGGAATCAAAATGAAAGGCTCTGGATCCTCAGACCATTGACAAGTGTTAACAAAATGATGAGTGAGGCCTGGACCAGTCACCGCTGTGTCTAGTTTTTTGGCTTTTTATCTGGGCTCTGGCGGCGAGGTATGAAGGGGTTAGCATCCTTGCTGAGTGAAACAGTTTTAGGATTGCCTCTTCCAGCTCCATCCTGCCCCTTGCCGCGGCGATCACTTCGGTAGTTGTCCTCTTTCCAGAGCCGGATTTATTTTGTAAGGTCAGCACTATTCCCTTTAACAGTCCCGTTGCTAATGGCGCTATCACGGATTCAGATACATTCAGAGACTGTGCTAGTCGATGCCATTTCTCTCTGGGTGAGAAGGATCTCTTAGAAGTACGCTGTTTATCTCTCCGGCGGTGGGAATTTCTCCCTCTGGGACTTCCCGAGTGACTGCAATCTGACTCTGGGCTGCTGCCTGAGCTCGCAGAAGTTGCAGTAGGGGATGCCTTAGTCTGACGCACTTCCTGCTTCTTCCCCCGCGGCATTGACACGTGGTTGCCTTTGAACCCAGTACGGCGTCTGTCGCTGGGGGTCTTGGCCGTGAGCGTATGATCAGAATAGCCCAGGTCTCGGCCCTTGTGGGATAATGCCATTAGAAGCTCTTCCCAAGTCAAGTGGTGTTCCCGGGAATTAGCAGAGGCATTATTCCTTTCGATTACTTGTTCAGTTTCCTCCTTTTTGGCATCACATACATTTTTTAGTCCCGGCGGCAGACCACGGGTTAGAATTTTGAGTCACACTGGGTTAATTGGGGCATCTAATGGGGAAGAATATGCCCCGTGATCGTACATTGCTTGAACGCATGCCAACTTTTTCATCGCGTCAGTAAGTTCAGCCAAACTTGTAACCCTCACTTCTGTTGGTTCATCTCTATCTATAGGATCTAAACTTCCAGCCCAGTGAGCGATACGGGAAGTTAACAAGTGGTATCCCTCTGGACCCATCCCCAAAAATACCTCATGGCCCCATGAACAGCCTTTTGCTTCATTACGGTTCAAAATAATTGTATCCCCGCCCAATTCCATAACGCGATACAAAAAGTCTGTTACCGACTCGTCCGGTTCTCGTGCGAACGTCTCCTGCAGCTCCCGAAGCTTTGCTCCGCTATAGGGGCGAACGGAGGTAGTTGTTGTCCCTCGGCCGCAGCAGCCATCTGTGTATTGCTCTTTAAGAACGGGACGTAAATACACGGCTTTGCTCCGTACGGGTTCGTCTTCCGAACTGTAATCCGTATCGCCCCGGTCAGACGGGTTTCTCTCCGTTTGGTAGCTCCGGTATTTTTTCCGGACTATGCTCCTCGGAGCACTACTAGCAGGCGGATTTAATTCGCGCGCTGCTGCTGACGTGCTGGGCTGAACGGGTGAATCGGGACTCGCTGTTTGGAGCGTCGGCAGCTCCAAGGAGACCGTGGGTCTAAAGTCTTGCGCTACGGTAGGACTCGCTACTTTTAAGTTCTTTCCGCGAGACTGCGGTGGGGGGAATTCGTAAAAGGACGGTACGGGAGATATGGGTCCGGGTGCGACATCGCAGCCGCGGGGCTCCTCAGGGCTAGGCGGCTGGGAGATCCCAGGGAGGTTTGAATTAGAGTCTGTGTCTGATCCCGCAAATGCCTTGGGAGTAGCGTTGCTTTCTTTAATTTGCAACGTTAACAACTCATGAAGTTTACCATTTTGTGCCTCAGCCTTTCCTAACTCTCTTTCCAGGAAGTTATTTTTTAGCTCGAGTTTTTTAATCTCTTCTTGCAATGCTGTAAATTCGTCTTGTGCTCGCATTATGCAAGCCTCGATCGCAGTAATTCTTTCCTTGGTTAGTGCGGTTGGGTCAGCGCATAGCTCGACCACGTATTCGGTTAATTTCGTAGTAATTTGGTCCGGATTTGTCAGATTTTTTATAGCCCATTGTATATCGGATCGTGTCACCACGTATCCCATTCTGTAAAGACAGTCACTTATTGGATAACCCTTGCACTGCGCCATTAATGTCGTGAATATGCCCTCAGAAAATGAGCGGCAGATATAGCAACGAAAATATCTGTTTATTTTACATCTATATATACAAACTCTGTAAGGGGGTATTGACAGTCACCCTTCACAGGTGTCGATATTGGGTCAGTGAAACTGTCTTTACAGAATGTTTGTGTATGGGCAATTGAATCAAACAATTCACAGAACTTAGAATCGAAACGAATCCAGAGAGCGGCGGGGGAGGGGTTGGTCAGTGACCGGCAGCCCTCCACCCGCAGCAATCCAAACCCTACCTTAACTGGCAACTCTCTAAAGAAAGGCTTGACTTACAAGCTGAGAACCTCGTGAGGTCTCCCCTTAATAATATTTATAGTCCAGAAACGTGGCACGGATGTGCCGTAAGACGGAGACAGGAAATGGCGCTGGCCGCGTGGCTGCACCGCGTGGCTGCTGCTCCTCCCAGGACACAAAGCTCTCCCGCTCGAGGGGGGGCTATGGCAGGTCAGCGACGCTGGCTCACATGGGCTGCTGGCGTTTCTCCTGCAGCAAGGGATCGCGCAGTGGTCGATCCCACGGGGTACTGTCCACGGCACCGCACGCAGCTGGGTGACGGTGGCAAAGGAGCGTGAGGCCTCTTGGGGCACTGGCTTGAGTCCCGGGCAAGGTGGACCAGGGCAGCACTGGCACGCACACACTCACAGGCTCCAACGCGATGTGGGGGGGGGGCCTCATTTACCAAACGACCCCCATTTACCATTTGCCCCGGTGAGTACTGGCCCAATGAGCAGTCTGTTGCTAACGCAAGATTAACCAATGGACTAACACCTACCAAACACGGCATAAGTGTATGCTATACCCAGGGAAACAAAACATCTAGCCTGGGCCTTGCGTACCACAGGGGTGAGACCACGCCCAGGCAGGCTGTTTACCTGGACTCGGTGGCGCCAGGATCCCCCCTGCTGCCCCCAGGAGGGAGAGGGAACAAAGGAGGGGTAACACTCTGAGAAGTATGTTCCAGAAATGTTTGGGGCACAATCCTGACCATAAGCATCCTTCACTACAACCATCTGGGAAGAGAAAACAAAAACAAGGTGGTAGGAAAGGACTCCCACCTGGAGCAGGGCTACTGCTGGATCAGCTGGAGCTTGCTAACTCTGAATCAGGACATTCTTTGCCTAACTCAGTTTTGAAAGCCTCCAGAGACAAATCCCACATCCTCTTTGAGTGGCCTCTTGCAGTCCTGCTGGACACTCCTGAGCAGATGACTTTCCTGATGTTCCTTCTGAATCACCCAAGCAATCATTTGTGGGCACTGCACCTCTTCATGCCCTCCACTACTGCCAAGAAGTTTAAATTCACTGCCTTGCAAACAACCTTCAGGCAGCTGCAGCCTGCTCTTAGATCCCCCCTCCCCGTCACACATCTTCTAAAGCAACTCTCCGGCAGACTTTGATGACTACCCAAGTCCCTTGATGGGCTTCAGCCTCCAAGCAAAGCCAGTTGCCTCTGAGGTGCCTCAGAGAACAGCTCTGTGCACACAAGCTTTGTGTGCATGCCCTGCCAGATCTGCCAGCACCGTCACTGCCTGCCTGCCACCTGGCCAAGCCTCCACAGACTGGGGAAGAATTTTACCAAACTTCTGCTTGCTCAGCATTTTTTTCTGGTGTCTTTCACCAAGTCAGTGAACCTGAGCACTGCCCCCACACACCTGCAGGGATGCACACATTCTGGATGAAGACCAACCAGCAGTGTGCCCAGGTGGCATCCTGGCTTGGATCAGCAGTAGTGTGGCCAGCAGGAGTAGGACAGTGATAGCCTTCCTGCACTCAGCGCTGGTGAGGCCACACCTGGAGTCCTGGGTTTAGCTTTGGGGCCCTCACTCCAAGAAGGACATTGAGGGCTGGAGCAGGTCCAGAGAAGGGCAACAAAGGTGGGGAAGGGTCTGGACAACAGGGCTGGGGAGGAGCAGCTGAAGGAGCTGGGAATGTTGAGCTTGGAGCAGAGGAGGCTGAGGGAGACCTCATTGCTCTCTGCAGCTCACTGAGAAGAGGCTGGAGCCAGGTGGGGTTTGGGCTCTTCTCACATGCAGCAAGTGAGAGGACCAGAGGAAATGGCTTCAAGCTGTGCCAGGGGAGGCTCAGGTTGGATTTTAGGAACAATTCCTTCCCAGCAAGGGTTCTCAGGCACTGGCCCAGGCTGCCCAGGGAGGTGGTGGAGTCCCCATCCCTGGAGGGGTTTCAAAGAAGCATGGATTATGGTGCTGAGGACATGGTGTGGTGGCATTGTGAGCTCTGAGTGAGGGCTGGACTGGATGATCTCAAAGGGCTCTTCCAACCTCACCTATCCCATTTGTCTGGTCTTTGCATTCTCTGCATTTCCAGCCCTTTGCTGGACAGATGGGCAGAGTCCAGCAGGATGGCATTCAACAAGTCCAAGTGCCAGGTGCTGCACTTTGGCCACAGCAACCCCAGGCAGAGCTACAGGCTGAGAGCAGCCAGGCAGAGAGGGACCTGGGGGTGCTGATTGACAGCAGCTGAACAGGTGCCCAGGTGGCCAAGAAGGCCAATGGCATCCTGGCCTGCATCAGGAACAGTGTGGCCAGCAGGAGCAGGGAAGTCATTGTGCCCTGTGCTCAGCACTGATTAGGCCATACCTTGAGTCCTGTGTCCAGTTCTGGGCTCCTCAGTTCAAGAAGGACATTGAGAGACTTGAAGGCATCCAGAGAAGGGCAACAAAGCTGGGGAGGGGTCTGGAGTACAGCCCTGTAGCCAGGTAGGGGTTGGTCTCTTCTCCCAGGCAACCAGCACCAGAACAAGGGGACACAGTCTCAAGCTGCACCAGGGGAGGTTTAGGATAGAGGTGAGGAGAAAGTTCTTCACAGAGAGAGTGATTGGCCATTGGGATGTGCTGCCCAGGGAGGTGGTGGAGTCCTCTTCCCTGGAGGTGTTCAAGAGGGGATTGGATGCGGCACTTGGTGCCATGGTTTAGTCATGAGGTCTGTGGTGACAGGTTGGTCTTGATGATCTTTGAGGTCTCTTCCAACCTTGGTGATTCTGTGAAAGATCAACCCTCCCAGCTCCACCAGGACACAGCCATGTCCATTTTAGTCATTGCATAGGCAGAAGCTCAGAGTCATCCAGAGATCCACAGCCAACAAACACCTGAGCCCCAGCACCCTGCCCATGGTCATCACCTCTTAAGGTGATAAAACCCAAGTGAGGTGGCCTCCAGCAGCCTGAACTGGTCCTTCAGGCCTCTTAATAGCTGCCCTGTGCTCCTGCTGGAAACACCTCATAACCTGGCCCTACCCAGCTCCTATTCTTGGGAGCCTTTCCTCTGCCTCTCATCTGCTGGCTCATTGACCTTGCTGACATCTTGTCCACTTCAGCTGGCAAGCAGCAAACTGGGGAGCAGTGCCAATGCTAAACCCCACTGCTCAGCAGCTGTTAGCTGAAACATGTCTGACTTCACAGGGCCTGCTGGTAGGATTCCTTCCCCAACTGCAGGAAGGACTTTAAATCACAGTTACAGTCCAAATGCTATTGTGAGCAAGAGGAAAGGTCTCAGACGTGGAGGAGAGGGTTTCTTGGTAACTTCACCAGCAGACTAATGGCCCAAAAGATCCAATAGGGAAACATCTCCTGAATGAAATGGTCAAGATGAAACTTGGGATTAAGTTCAACAAGGGCAAGTGTGGGGTTCTGCCCCCAGGGAGGAGCAACCTCCTGCACCAGGACAGGTGAGGGGGGACCAGCTGGGAAGCAGCTCCACAAAGTACCTGGGACTGCTGGGGAACAAGTCCCCTGTGAGACAGCCATGTGCCCTTGTGGCCAAGAAGACCAAAGGGGTCCTGGGGCGCATTCAGAAGAGAGTGGCCAGCAGGATGAGGGTGGTTCTCCTTCCCCTCTATTCTGCCTGTCCTACCCTAGGGATCCCAGATTTGGTGTCCTGGGTCCAGTCTTGGGCTCCCCAGTTCAAGAGAGACAGGGACACCTCCCACCCAGCCTGGCCTTGAATACCTCCAGGGAGGGGGAGCACTGTCTGGAGTGCTGAGCACTCTGTCTGTAGTGTTCTCCAAAGCCTGTGGAGCAATCCTGAACCACAGTTTGGTCCTAGGGAAAGTCAGATTCCAGGCAGCTGAATATTCTCCAGATGACTGTCACAGGGCATGTTTGTGTGGCACCAGCTGCTTGGGAGACCAGAGCTGTCCCTCCTTCACTGACACTCTCTGGTACTTCTCCTTGCTAATGCCAGAGGGACGTTGGAAGTGTCCCTAGGAGGGTGATGAAAGGCATTCAGTGCTGCATGACAATCCTGGACAGCCTTCCACTCCTCCTGGCATGTTCCCCTCAAAAGCTGTCACCTGAGTGAAGAGATCTTCTCACAGCTACTGCAGTCCATGGCAGTCCTTGGCCTCAGGACTGAGTTGAGCTCCTTTCCAACCTAGACCATGGATCCATGACCTCAGAGCAGCCTTCCAGTACCTTTAGGGCTCCAGGAGAGCTGGGGGGGGGACTTTGGACAAGGGCTGGGAGTGCCAGGATGAGGAACAATGGCTTTGAGCTGGGAGAGGGGAGACTGAGACTGGAGAGGAGGAAGAAATTGTTGGCAGTGAGGGTGGGGAGAGCCTGGCACAGGCTGCCCAGGGAGGCTGTGGCTGTGCCCTGCCTGGAGGTGTTCCAGGCCAGGCTGGATGAGGCCCTGAGCAAGCTGTGCTGGTGGGAGGTGTCCCTGCCCAGGGCAGGGGGTTGGGACTGGATGACCTCTGAGGTCCCTTCCAACCCAGCCCAACCCATTCTGTGACTGCATGCACAGAGCAGGCCAAAGAGCCTTTCTTTGCTGGTGCTTCTCAGAGATCACAGCTGCTATCAGGTCACACCAAATGCAAGGTCCTCTATATTCCAGCTCCTGAATCCAGTCAGGACTGGCAGCAGCTTTGCTGCTCCTTCCAAACCAGATGTTTCATCCACATTTTCTATCTTGCTTCTGGATGCAGCTTGGCCTGCTGGTATCTGAGGGGATGAAAGCAAAGCTCTGAAAGGCTGAGGATGAAGGAGGAGCTGCACAAAGCTCTCTCCCCGGTGTGTGCCTCCTGTGCTGCTCACACATTGCTCGTGGGCAGACTGTTATTGTCTCACATTTATGAAATCACTCAGCAGAGAGTTTCTGTGAATGATTTCCCAGCTGTGGTTGCTGAGCAGTCTGTTGGAGGAGAACATCCTTGTTCCAAACCCAAACTGTTCTGGCTGGATGCTGGCCACGTGGTGTGGTTTTATACCTTCAAAGGATGGGCTCAAAGCACAAAGCCTGTGCTTTGCTGCACTCCCAGCACTGAACCATGGATCACCCCTGACAGACAGCCTTCAGGAATGGTTTGTGGAATGGCCTGTCAGGAATTCCTTCCTCTAATCTCTTCCTGGAAAACAGGAGGGACCACCCTCGAAAGTGCACCACAGAGAGGTTATGCCCCTGACTTACCCAAAACCCAAGTGCAGGACCAGGTGCAGGCATCTGGAGAGGCTGAATGATGGCCCAAGGCCACCGGGATGAGGTTCAGCAAGACCACATCCTGAGTCCTCCACTTGATGAGTGCTCCAGGCTGGAGCTGAGTGGCTGGAAACTGCCTGGTGGAAAACAGCCTGGGGGTGCTGGGTGCCAGCAGCTGAAGATGAGCCAGCGGTGCCCAGGTGGGTGAGAAGGACACCAGCAGCCTGGCCTGGAGCAGCAACGGTGTGGGCAGCAGGAGCAGGGCAGGGATTGTGCCCCTGGACTGGGCACTGGGGAGGTCACACTTCAAATCCTGGATTCAGTTTTGGGTCACTCACTGCATGAAGGACATTGGGGGACTGGAGCAGGCCCTCAGAAGGGCAACCAAGCTGGGGAAGGGTCTGGAGAAGAGGGCTGGGGAGGAGCAGCTGAGGGAGCTGGGGGTGTTCAATCTGGAGAAAAGAAGGCTGAGGGAGACCTCATTGCTCTCTGCAGCTCCCTGAGAGGAGGCTGGAACCAGGTGGGGGTTGAACACTTTGCCCAAGGAACAAGTGATAGGACAAGAGGAAATGCCACCAAGTTGCCCCAGGTTTAGGTTGGTTATGAGGAACAATTTCTTCCCCCTAAGGAAATTGTCAAGTCCTGGTCCAGGCTGCCCAGGGCAGTGGTGGAGTCCCCATCCCTGGAGAGGTTTCAAAGCCCTGGAGCTGTGGTGCTGAGGGCCAGGGTTCAGGGGTGCCCTGGCAGTGCTGGGTTCATGGCTGGGCTGGGTGATCTGAAAGGTCTTTTCCAACCAAAACAGTTCTATGATTTTATGAACACTAAGTGCAACAAGCCCAGCCCTCCCCTGCAATTAGAGGCAACAAGCCCAGCACTGCAGCGTGCTGGAGGGAGCCTGTTGCTCACAGGAGGTGAGCAGGGAGAGGTCCTGCAGCTCGCTGTGAAGGCTGCAGCGCAGCTCCCGCAGGAACCATACAGGAGCTTCTACTGGTCTGGCCAAGAAGCTGATGCTGCCAGGGAGACACCAGGGCATCAGGGGGCTCTGCTGAGCTTCTGCTTGCCATGTCTGAATGGGAATTCCAAGCTGGTGTCTGTGGAGGTGAGAGCTGTAGTAGCTTCCTTAAGCACAATGTCAAGAGCAGGAAAGAGCCTGCAAAGCAGCAGGGGCTAATCCCTTGGAGAAGAGTTCTAAAGCTGCTAAACACTTCTAAGCTCTTGTTCTTGGCTGACTGAGTCTCTGATAATCTTCACGTCCTGAAGATGTGTTCTGCACAGCTGAACATGAGTGCAGGAGTGGCCATCACCCCCACAGGCAGGGCAGGGCTCTGGGGGAAGATTCCCTGCGTCACCACAGAGCTTTCCCTAAGGAAACAGCCCTGGAGCTCCAGACATCAGCTGCAAGGGAGTGAATGGCAGCAACTTGAGCAGGTCCAGAGGGGGCCACAAAGATGATCAGAGGGCTGGAGCACCTCTGCTGTGAAGACAGAATGAAAGAGTTGGGGCTGTTCAGCCTGGAGAAGAGAAGGCTCCAGGGAGACCTTAGAGCTGCAGTTCAATACCTGAAGGGGACTGTGGCAGTGCGCTCAAAACCCCTCTACCCTGTCCCCACTCCCTCATGATGATGGGATGGGGGACAGAGCAAGGCTGGGATGAAGGGAGCCAGAGGAGAGACACCTCCCCCTCCCACGCCTCTGGATCAGTGATTTCCCATGGGCCCTTCCCTCAAGCCCTGTGTCCTGCCTGGCACAGACCCTGTGCAGAGTCAATTCTGGCCGTGGTTTAGGCAGGCTGTGAGTGTGTTTGGGTGTGTTTGAGCAGAGAGCTGATGGTTTCTGGTTCTAGCCTCTGCCAGGTGAGGATGCTGACAGCAGGGAGCTGGCTGGATAGAACAGGTGAGCTGCAGAGAGCACAGGGCTCTTCTCCTGGGGTGAGTGAGCAGCAGCAGAGCAGTTTAGGAGGATTTTCTGACAAAAAGAGACAAAAGAGAAATTCCCACACAGAGCCTGCAGCAGAGTGAGGCACTGATGAGTCTCTGGGAGCTTCCTGCTTTTGCTAGTGGGAATATACTGCTTTGGGACCTCTCTCCCAAACACTGTTCTCAAGCTCTTTGTAACTATTCCTGCTGTGAAGAGAATTTCTCAACCAAATACTGAACCTTTATAACCTTTATAGCTTTTGCATATTGTGACATGAGAGGTGGAGCCAAATGCATAAGTAATTTATATTCTTATTAATTTCTCACCTTATTACCCTTTATTTGTAACAGGGACCTGAAAGAAGGACTGGGAGGGACTGTTCAGAAAGGTCTGTGGCAATAGGACGAGAGGCAATGGTTTGAAACTGGAGCAGGGCAGAGTGACTTTGGACATCAGGAGGGTTTGGATTTGCTCGGTGGATGTTCAGGGGGTAAGGAACTGCCTGGGTGCTCACATCCAGAGGATGCTGCTCAATGGCTTGAAGTGCAGATGGAGGGCAGTGGCAGTGCTGTCCCTCAGGGGTCTGTACTGGGACCTGTGCTGGTTGATTGTGTCACTGAGAGAGAGAGTCTGAGGCACCAGCAGCAGTGTGCAGATGGCTCCAGGCTGAGTGGTGCTGTCCATGTGCCAGAGGGACAGGATGGACCTGGGCAGGCTGCAGAGGTGGTGCCCAGGGGAACCTCCTGAGGCTCAGCAAGAGCAAGTGCAGGTCCTGCACCTGGGCTGAACAATCCTCACTGTCAGCACAGGCTGGGGGAGGAGGAACTTCCCTGTCCCATGCTGTCAGGTGCTGGGGGTTCACTCCTTGATGCTGACTTACAGATGGAAAGGAAACCTCCAGCAGGGTAGCTGGAGCCTTGGCATTTTGTTCCAGGTAGGTGTGGGCAGGAGGTGTCCTGTCTGCACTCCTGAAGGGCTTGGTTGGGACAGCACTGGAGCAGCAGCACCAGAGGGCTCTGTCCATCCATCAGGCGCTGTGACCCACCCTACATGGGAGCTGATAGGGCTTCCTGAAGGTGTTGAGAGCAGAGACTTGGTGGGAATTATGCTCCAGATGTCCTTTTGGCCTGGCCTGCAGAGACGAGCTGGTCAGCTCTGGGGGTCTGTTGGGAAAGGATGGCAGGAAAGTTTCCCCTGGTGATTTGGAGAGAGGAGAGTGTCCTCCCTGCTCTGGGGCTTGGCCTGCTCGGGCCAAAGGCAGAGTGCCATCGAAAAGCAGCTGCCAGAGGATGGCAGCAGAACCAGCACAGTGAGGGAGAAGCTTTGAGTCCACCCAAGCTCACAAAGCTGTTCTGTGTGCTGATTCTGACTGAGATGCTGACTGCCCCTCCAAACCCTGCTGAAAGCAGAACCCCACAGGACTCTCTAATTCAGGGTGCTACAGCTTTGGCTTGGGGACCACATGGTCCCCTGTGCATCCCCAGCTCCCAGGACAACACTGCCTGGAGGGTCTCAGTGCCAGCAGCCTGGCAGAGCTGTTTCCTCCAGAAGAGATGCTTTGTGACACAGGTGACATGCTGGGATACAGCAGGAGCTGCCCACCTCCCCCTACCCCCCCCCCCCGCAGACTCTCTCATCAATAGGATGCTTCTGACAAGCAGTGCCTTAGGGCCACCTCATGAATTCTGTTTGCTCATGATATGCAGAACATTAAGATTCAAGGTAGAGACAATGCCAGGTGGCGCTGGGGGCTGCATTCAGCAAGGGAGAAGGGCCAGGTGAAGTCCTCAGTGAAGGTAACAGCTTTGGAAGCAGGTGGAGCAAATCTTGCCTGTGCTCCCAGGTCCTGCAGTGTTGCAGGTGAACATCAGGAAAAAGGGATCCAAGGCACTGAGGATTGTGACCTGATTGATCCAAACTAGGAATGTGTTGCTGCCATGAAGCTGAGTGGTCCTTAAGATCACAGAATGGTTTGGGCTGGAAAGGACTTAATGCTCATCCAGCTCCAGCCCCCTGCCCGGGGCAGGGACCCCTCCCACCAGCACAGCTTGCTCAGGGCCTCATCCAGCCTGGCCTGGAACACCTCCAGGCAGGGCACAGCCACAGCCTCCCTGGGCAGCCTGTGCCAGGCTCTCCCCAGCCTCACTGCCAACAATTTCTTTCTCCTCTCCAGTCTCAGTCTCCCCTCTCCCAGCTCAAAGCCATTGTTCCTCATCCTGATACTCCCAGCCCTTGTCCAGAGTCCCTCCCCAGCTCTCCTGGAGCCCTTCAGGTCCTGGCAGGCTGCTCTGAGGTCTCCCTGGAGCCTTCTCTTCTGCAGGCTGCACAGCCCCAGCTCTCCCAGCCTGTCCCCACAGGGGAGGTTCTGCAGCCTCTGATCATGTTGGTGGCATCCTCTGGAGCCTCTCCAGCAGCTCCAGGTCCTTCCTGTGCTGGGGGCCCCAGAGCTGGAGGCAGTGCTGCAGGTGGGGGCTGAGCAGAGCAAAGCAGAGGGGCAGAATCCCCTCCCTGTGCTGCTCTCTCCCTGCTCTGGCTGCAGCTCAGCACTCAGCTGGCTCTGGGCTGCCAGGGCCCAGTGCTGGCTCCTGGGGACTTTGTCACTCCCTGACACCCCCAAGGCCTTCTCCTGCAGGCTGCTCTCAGCCACTCCTCACCCAGCCTGGCTCTGTGCTTGGGACTGGATGAAAATGAAGAGCTGTTGATGAAGTAAGGTTACATCTGGCTGTGAAATTTGCTGCGTCAGCTGTTTCTTTGTTCTGAGGGGCCTTCAGAGAAGAGGTTGGGCTGGTGCTGCAAGGAGGAAGAGCTCTCTCTCTCAGTGTGAAGCTCTGTATTGACTGAAGGATTTCATCTTGACTTCTTAGATGTTTATTTTAGCCTGTTGTAATCAATTCTAATTGAAATCTCTCTGTGGCTTTTCCATCTGGAGGCTGTGTCAGTTGGTTTTCAGGATGCTTTGTGGTTTTTGATATTCCATCAGTTCTACTCACAGACATTTAGGGTTCCCCCACCCCCCCATTATGATTACCTTCACCATGGGCTGTGCTGTTCAGAACAGTTCCAGTTTATTAACCGAACAGGCACCTCAGCTCAGGGGACCAGAGGCACTCTGCAGCTGCTGGCTGACATCTTCAAAGTGCACCTTGCCCAGAGCAGTCCATTGAAATGCAGTGCAGGGAGAGGCTCATCAGGATCAGCAGTGGAAGCTTTGCTCCAGACAGGCTCAGCAGAAATGGGGGCACTAAACTCCGGTAGCATCTGAAACTGGCCTCTGACTCACAGGTTCCAGCTCTGGCTCTGCTGTGGGATCTGGCAGAGGATGGGCTGAAGAGCTCAGCACTTGCACAGCATTTCTGCTGCAGACATGTCCAGAAAGGAGGTTTGGGAATGGGAATGGACTTTGCAGAATATATTTGGCTTCAGCTGATGGAGGAGCTGGAGACAGCTGACTGTGCTGTGGTGCTGTGATGTCATTTCATGCCACAGAATCATAGAACTGTTTTGGTTTGAAAGCTCTTTGAGCTCACCCAGTCCAACACCAACCCAGCCCCACCGTGGCCACCAAACCCTGGCCCCAGGAGCCAAGACCACAGCTTGCTGGAACACCTCTAGGCATGGGGACTCCACCACCTCCCTGGGCAGCCTCTGCCATCCCTGACCATTCTTGCAGAAAAGAAATGTTTCCTCCTCTCCAACCTCAGCCTCCCCTGGCACAATTTCAGGACATTTCCTCTCCTTCTATCACCTGAGACTGGAGAGCAGAGCCCAAGCCCCACCTGGCTCCAGCCTCCTCTCAGGGAGCTGCAGAGGGCAATGATCAATGGGCTCCATGCTAGAGACTGGTGAGTACTTTCTCAGTTTCCCAGACTATGTTGAAGATAGAATCTGGCTGTGATTCTGGCCTGGGAATCCAATCCAAGCCACCCTCAAACCTGGTGCCACATCAACAGTGCATCACCATGGTTGCCCAGGGTAGTCTGGGATGCCCCTTCCCTGGAGGTGTTGCAGGCCAGGTTGGATGAGGCCTTGAGCCAAAGTGCAGCACCTGCACTCGGACTTGTTGAATGCCGTCATGTTGGACTCTGTCCATCTGTCCAGCCTGGCAAGGTCCCTCTGCAGAGCTCTCCTACCCTCTAAACAGTCATACAGGGATGGTGTTGCCTAGCTCTCTGGCTCTTGCTGTCACACATCCAGTTTGCTTTCAGACAGCTTGGGATGGCTTTGGGGGATGCTATGTCCTCTGTCCATGGGAGGTGTGTGGGGTGAAGCCTGAGGGACTTGGCCTTTCCCCATGTTGTTCCCTGAGCCACACTCATACAGCACTGAAGTTCTCTGGGGCCATCCATTGCTGGTGCTCTCTTTTGCAGTTGAATTGAGGCTCTGAGCCCTGCTGAGCTAGCTGATGTTCTGCACCTTCTGATGCATGGAAGTGCTGTTCCTGACCTTGTGCATTTGCCTTTGCACCAGGGGAGGCTTAGGTTGGAGAGAAGGAAAAATTTCTTTGCTTCCAGAGTGGTCAGAGACTGGCAGAGGCTGCCCAGAGGGGGGCTGGAGTCCCCATGGCTGGAGGTGTTCCAGCAAGCTGTGGCCATGGCTCCTGGGGCTGTGGTTTGGTGGCCATGGTGTTGGCCTAATGTTTGGACTGGATGACCTCAGAGGGGTTTTGCAACCCAAATCATTCTATGATTCCATGACTCTATGATTCCAGAATGAAACCAGGTGGTTTGGTTTCATTTTAACTCCCTTCCTCCTCCAGCAGCTCGGTAGAACAATTGATCAGAGGCTTGGATTCTGTTAGGGGGATGAAAGCCTTCTCTGCTCACAAACCAGATGCGTTTTGTTTGGCTTTGTTTAACAAAGCTGAGCTTTGAAGCTGAAGCCTACCCAGTGCCTCCCTGCAGCACTGACAGCTCAAGAAGATCAGATTTTGTTTGCCAAAAGACTCTTCATCCAAGTGCCCCTAGTTCACAGAATCATTCATCAGGTTCTGTTGGTCAGCAGCTGAATCCCAAACCTAACAACTCCTGCTGCCCCCCACCCTTAGAGCACACCACACCGTCACCGGGTAGGAAGTGAGGTCTGACCTCCATCAGCATGTCTGGAGAGCAGCATGGCGAGTCCCAGAGAGTCATGGAATCACAGAATGGAGCAGGTTGGGAGGGAGCCTCCAAGGGCATCTTGTCCAAGCCCCTGCAGGCAGCAGGGACAGCTCCAGCTGGAGCAGGCTGCACAGGCACACATCCAGCCTGACCTTGAATGTCTCCATGGGCACGGCCTCCACCACCTCCCTGGGCAGCCTGTGCCAGTGTCTCCCCAGCCTCCCTCTGCAGAACTTCCTCCTGAGCTCCAACCTAACTCTGCCCTGCTCCAGTTCCAAACCATTGCCCCTGGGCCTATCCCCACAGCCCTTCTGCACAGTCCCTGCCCAGCTGCCTGCAGCTCCCTGCAGGTATTGAAATGCAGCTCTGAGGTCTTTCTGGAGCCTTCTCTTCTCCAGACTCAACAGCCCCAACTCTCCCAGCCTGTCTTTGTACGAGATGTGCTCCAGCCCTCTGATCATCTTCATGGCCTCCTCTGGACCCTTTCCATCAGGTCCATGCTTTTGCTGTGTTGAGAACCCCAGAGCTGGACACAGCACTGCAGGTGAGGTCTCATGAGAGGAGTGGAACCAAAGCTAACAGTCCTGCCCTAAGCCATGCCCTCAGCTCCTTGCTCACAGCCTTACCCCACTGATGCTGTTGATAGACACAAACTGAAAAGCACTGCTGCTGCCCATGTCCCTGCTGTTCCCCTATCTGGGCCCAGGTTCAGTTCTTGGTTCAGCTGCTACAGGAGAAACCCTCAGTGCTGGGACCCTGAGGAACACCAGGGGCAAAGCTCTCCACAGCTTGTGGAGTGAGCAGTCACATTCCAGGTGCTTTGTGCCACTTCCTCCACAGAAGGTCCCTGGGCACTAGCCCAAGCCCATCTCCTGGGCTGCAGCACTGCTCTGGCACTGCTTATTTTATTAACATTCTGATTTTTCACATCTGCACTCTTAGATTTCTTTCTGGACTCATTTGGGAGCACAATTGCCATGCAGTTAATGAAATAAGCAATATTTGCTCATTCCAAGGACTCTGGTTAAGCTAATTAGCATGCTGCACTGGCAGAGGAGTTTGATTAGCCCCTATCAGATCTGTCTGTTATTTATTTCTCTTCTTGCTGGGCCCTGCCTCCTCCCTCTCCAGGAATAAAGCAAAGCTCTGTGGCCTCCTTGGAGAAGAGTCACTGCTACCTAATGTGAAGGCCAAGGTGGGCAATGTCCACCCAGACCCCTGCCAGTGGGTGAGTGTCTTTACTCTTAGAATCACAGGAGCAGGGAATCATTAAGGGTGTAAAAGATCTTGAAGCTCATCCAGTCCAACTACCACGGCCACCAAACCATGGCCCCAAGTGCCACAGCCACAGCTTGCTGCAACACCTCCAGGCATGGGGACTCCACCACCTCCCTGGGCAGCCTCTGCCACTCCCTGACCACTGTGGCAGCAAGGAAATTTTGCCTCATCTCCAACCTGAACCTCCCCTGGTGCAACTTAAACCCATCTCCTTCCATCCTGTTGCTAGTCACTTCCCATCCATTGCAGCTCTTCCTAGTGACTGTGAGGGCCTGAAGAGACACAGCTCAGTGCCATCTGCCCAGCTCCTTGCTGTGTCTCCAGTGGGATAGGCGAAGGGTCAGTGGGCTGGACAGGAAACTGGCTGAAAGATAAAGCTCAGAGGGATGTGGTGAGTGGCACAGAGACAGGTTGGAGGTCTGTAACAAGTGGTGTTCCCCAGGGGTCAGTACAGGGTCCAGTCCTCTTCAACATCTTCATCAATGACCTGAATGAAAAGACAGAGTGGCCTCTCAGCCAGATTGCTGAAGACCTAAACTGGGAGCAGGGGCTGGCACCCCTCAGGCTGTGCTGCCATCCAGTGAGACCTGACCAGGCTGAGAGCTGGGCAAAGGAACCTCAAGGAGGTCAACCAGGGCAAGAGAACAACCTCCTACAGCAGGACAGCTGAGGGGGGAGCTGCTGGGAAGAGCTCTGTGGAGAAGGAGCTGGGAGTGCTGGGGGGCAACAAGTTCCCCATGGGCCAGCAATGTGCCCTGGTGGCCAGGAAGGGCAATGGGGCCCTGGGGTGCATTTAAAAAAAGCCTGAAGGCAGCAGGTACCAATCTGCTCTGCCCCAGCCAGGCCACATGTAGAGCCCTGGGTCCAGTGCTGGGCTCCCCAGCTCCAGAGGGACAGGGAACTGCTGGAGAGAGTCCAGGGCAGGCTGCAGAGCTGCTGAGGGGCCTGGAGCAGCTCTGGGAGCAGCAAAGGCTGAGAGCCCTGGGGCTGAGAGCCTGCAGAAGAGCAGCCCCAGAGGGCAGCTGAGCAATGCTCAGCAAGAGCTAAAGGAGCTGTGGGGGGCAAGAGGCTGGGGCCAGGCTCTGCTGAGTGGTGCCCAGGGCCAGCACAAGGGGCAGTGGGCACAGACTGGCAGCCAGGAGGTTGGATCTGAGCAGGAGGAGAAAGTTGTTTGTTGGGAGGGTGCTGGAGGCCTGGAGCAGGCTGCCCAGAGAGGCTGTGGAGTCTCCTTCTCTGAAGTCATTCAAAGACCACCTGGACACCATCCTGTGAAACCTTCTCCAGTTCACCCAGGTTTGGCAGGGGGTGGGACTGGATGATCTCCACAGGTCCTATCCAGCCCCTGCCATTCTGGGGTTCTGTGATCCTCTTCTGGAGCCACAGGTCCACACCCAGTTCTGCTGGTGGTGAGGTGTCCACTCCCTAGGAGTCTGGCAGTGTGAGAATATTTGGTCTAATGTCACTTCTGATGGGGAGAACTGTTTGTGCCTGTCCTTCCTTCTGGGACCATGCATAATCCAGCAGCAAATTAAGTGGAAGTGTGTTGTTAAACTCTGCAAAGCCCTGTCTAGACACACTCATTTGGGTGTGATTGTAATTCAGGTGCTGACAGAGTGACATTAAATCAAACAGGAAAAAAATACCTGGGTGCTGCTTCCTCCATCTGTAAATGGAAGCCAGTAAATCAACTCTGACAACCACTCATGAAGGGCTCAGACATCCTGAAATTCCAGATTGAGCTTCAAGTTCCCCCAAGGACCAGTTTGCAGAGGGGGATGCAGCACCCAGGCTCATTTATCCTGGCAAATTGCAGCTCTGTCAGATCACAGCATGGTAGGGGTTGGAAGGGACCTCTGGAGATCATGGAGGGCAAGGGAGATCATGCCAGGGCAGGGTCACTGAGGGCAGGTCACACAGGAACACTTCCAGGTGGGTCTTTAAAGTCTCCATAGGAGACTCCACAACCTCTCTGGGCAGCCTGCTCCAGGCCTCCAGCACCCTCCCAACAAACAACTTTCTCTTCCTGCTCAGATCCAACCTCCTGGCTGCCAGTCTGTGCCCACTGCCCCTTGTGCTGGCCCTGGGCACCACTCAGCAGAGCCTGGCCCCAGCCTCTTGCTCCCCACAGCTCCTTTAGCTCTTGCTGAGCATTGCTCAGCTGCCCTCTGGGGCTGCTCTTCTGCAGGCTCTCAGCCCCAGGGCTCTCAGCCTTTGCTCCTCAGACACATGTTTCAGTCTTCATCACTCTCATAAACTCTGTTGGACTTTCTCCAGCAATTCCTTTTCTCTTTTAAATTGGGAAGCCCAGAACTGGGCACAGCAATCCAGATGTGGTCTCACCAGCAGGGCAGGAGAACCTTCCTTGCCCTGCTGGCCACACTCTTCTTCATGCACTCCAGAACCCCACTGGGTTTCTTGGCCACAAGGGCACATTTATGGTTCATGGATAAGACTCCAAGACTCCAAGTCCTGCTCTGAGAAGCTGTCCAGCTGTTCCAGCAGGTCACCCCTCAGCTGTCCTGGTGCAGGACTCTATACTTATTCTTGTTGAAGCTTGTTAGGTTCCCTTGTGCCCAGCTCTGCAGCCTGGCCAAGTCTCACTGGCTGGCAGCACAGCCTGATCGTGTCTTAATCACTTGGCCTCAGTTAGGGAACCCCACTGGATCTCTCCCCACCCAGTTCTGCAGCCTGCCCAGGTCTCAGTGGATGGCAGCACAGCCTGACAGGGTGCCAGCCCCTGCTCCCAGTTATTATCATCAGCAAACTGGCTGAGGGTCCCCTCTGTCCCTTCATCCAGGTCATTGATGAAGATTTTGAATAGTGCTGGAGGCAGTCCTGAGCCCTGGGGAACACCACCAGTTACAGGTTTCCAAGTGGACTCTGCACCTTGATCACAGCCCTCTGAGCTCTCTTGTTTAGCCATCATGCAGGACACAAACTTACAGGTGACCACAGCACTACATCTAACCCCAGCTCTCACAGGACAGACCAAGCCCAGGGTCTAAGCCTACCTCTGACACAAATTCAAATGCTTGACAACCTGCTGAGCACACTGGGACCCTGCCAGGGCTGTGGACATCTTGGTGGTAGACAGTTGCAGAACTGGCTCTGTGCTTGGGAGAACACCTGGGGCCCTTCTGCAGTGTCTCAAATACAAGGTGAAAGACCTTTGGGTCCCAGCAGACACAGGCACAAGCAAAGAGGTTCAGCTTTGTGCTCTGCTGACTCCATGTCCTTTGGTGTCCACCCCACAGGCAAGGGACAGAGCTGATAATTCAGATTCACAGAATGCAGTGGGCTGGAAGGGAGCCTCCAAGGGCATCCTGTCCAACCCCTGCAGGCAGCAGGGACACCTCCAGCCAGAGCAGGCTGCACAAGGACAGGGCCTCCACCACCTCCCTGGACAGCCTGTGCCAGTGTCTCCCCAGCCTCCCTGTGCAGAACTTCCTCCTGAGCTCCAACCTAACTCTGCCCTGCTCCAGTTCCAAACCATTGCCCCTGGTCCTATCCCCACAGGCCCTGTAAGCAAAGACCAAAGAAAGCCCAGAGGCTGGGGGTGCTCAGTGGAGGAGCACTGAAGCTCCTTTCCAGAGCACTCCAAGTTTTGGTCTGGTGTGAAGCAGCTGGTTTAGCCTCTCAAACACGAGGAAACAGGGCACAAAAGTGCATTGTCACTGTGTCAGTGAGACAGGTGACCAAAGCCCTTTAGGTGTCTGTGATGAGAAGAGCTTTCAGCTCTCTTACGGTCCACAGTGAGAATGTTTACAGCTCAAATCCCTTTCCTAAGGCAGCCTGAAATTGTCTGGGTTGGCTTTCAGCAGAATCCAGGTAGTGTCTCCCAAACAGCAGCAGCTCAAGATAACCTCCTGCTTTATCTCTCCTGCTTAATTATCACCGCCCCAGGCACCCAGCAGTTCCAAAACTGCTTCTGCCAGTGCTCTGCATCACAGGATCACAGCTGACAATTGCTACTGAAGATAGAAATCATCACTCTTGACCATGGAGATGATCACTCCATGGACTTCAAGTAGACTCAGGCATGGCTGATAATTTCCCTTCTCTCTTGCCCATCCATGTGGCTGTGGCTCCTGCTCATCAGGCTCCTCTGGTCCCTGTACAGCACAGGCCATGGGGGATGGGGTCTTGCTGAAAAGCACTGCAGAGGAGGATGTGGGATGGCCAGTGACAAGAGGCATCCCTGCGGGGTGGGCACTGCCACCAGTGCTCTGCAACATCTTTCTAGGCACTATGGATTGAGGCCCCTGCAGCAGGACTGAGGATGAGACCAAGCTGTGTGTTCCTGGTGCAGTCTGTGATCGTGTCCAAGGGCACTACCAGCAAGCTTTGATTAAGAGAAGGAAGAAAGCTGGAGACTGCTACAAAAGGTAGCAGCAGAAGGCTGTCCTTCAAAGAGAAGCACTGTTACTGCTCGCCAGGCAGTGGGGAGAGACACAGCCTAGCCACTAGGCAGGCAGTGCTTCCTCCACGTCCCTTCAGGGGCACCTGTCCCTCTCAGGATGGCATGGGGAGTGTAAGCACCTGTTTAAGGAGAGATGCTAAGTGGATGCTCAAGATAAGGACAATGGTGTGGCCAGCAGGAGCAGGGCAGAGATCCTGCTGCTGGACTAGGCTCTGGTGAAGCCCCACCTCAAAACTTGATGTAGTTTTGAGCCTCTCCCTCCAGGAAGGACATTGAGGGCTGGAGCAGGTCCAGAGAAGGGCAACAAAGCTGGGGAAGGGTCTGCAAGAACGGGGCTGGGGAGGAGCAGCTGAGGGAGCTGGGGGTGTTCGGTTTGGAGAAGAGGACACTGAGAGGACACCATGGCCACACCTTGCTGGAACACCTCCAGGCATGGGGACTCCACCACCTCCCTGGGCAGCCCCTGCCAATCCCTTGCAGCAAAGAAATTTTCCCTCCTCTCCAACCTCAGCCTCCCCTGGCACAATTTCAGGACATTTCCTCTCCTTCTATCACCTGAGACTGGGGAGCAGAGCCCAACCCCCACCTGGCTGCAGCCTCCTCTCAGGGAGCTGCAGAGAGCAATGAGGTCTCCCTCAGCCTCCCATTCTCCAGACTACACAAGCCCAGGTCCCTCCTTCTGTCTTATGGTGTGTAAGAGTCTAAACTCCTGGTGTGAGTCAACAAAGATAAAATCACTCGCTGCTTGCCCAGACAGTACCAATCCTGGATGCAAATCACCTTGCGATTGCATCGTGATAACACTGGTCTGCAGCTGGCCTAAATAATGGCCGAAGGACCCAGCCAGCACGCCTCCAGGACAAGATCATTTCCAGGAAGGGAGGACGGTGAGACAATGGGTGTAATGGGTATGTGGGCAGGTTAAATGGAGAAGGGGAAGGCAGAGGCCCTCCCCCCTTCCATCTAGACCCCTGCCTAAACACACAGGATTACACAGAAAGATTTCCTGGGGAATGATACCTGGATACTTATGATTTCCTGGCTCCTGAATTCCTGAGGGACAATGCTTGGACACATACCTAAGGACTAAAAACTGTATAAAAGACTTGACCACTGCTGGCTCAGGGGGAAGAAAAACGCAGAGAGAAAAACGCTGAAGGAGGACCATGCCGCTGAGAAGGAAGGAAGCAGACTGAACCCTCTCTCCGTGTCCTAAGTCCCGCTTGCTGCCACTCATGGAGCTGAAGAAGATGCCCAGAGGGACCTCATCTATTCTCCAGCCAAAGCCTTAGCACCCTTCCTCTACAGACCCAGCATCTCCTGTAGCACCTTTCCTCCACAGACTCAAACTGCCTTGGGGGGGGGAGAGGGGCGTGGTAATATAATTCCTTTCCTCTTCTCTCTCTCTCTTCTCTCTCTCCCTCTCTATCTTCTCCCTCTCCCCTTCTTATTTCCATTTTATGTATGTAATCAATAGTCTGGCTGTTGATATTTTGGCCTCGTTTGTGCCTATTAATTTCACAACACGGGAATAATAAAAAGAACTGTCTCCTTCCCTCTCCAGACTGAGACATGGTGCAAGACACCAAGGTGCTTCTGGCTGCAGTGCTGCCCACACCGAGTCCTGGCAGTGCTGAGGTGGGGGCTATTTGCTCTGCTCCCCTCTCCATCATCATTTCTCACTAATTAATCTGCCATCACCATAAAGCTTTGCTGATCCTTGCCCTGCCAAAAGGCATTTCTCCCTCAGCTGCTCTGCAGCCAGTGCAAGCAGAATCTCATTGGCATGGTGATTAAGGATTATGAAGAGCAGCCATTATCATCCCTGAATAATTTAATGGCTGCACACTTAGCATGAATTGTAGCTGTAAACTCAGCCTGGCTGCGTGGCAGGGGAGAATTCTTTGTTGTCCCATTTATGGCTTTTTTACTGCTTGATGAGAGCTCCAGGTAGGGCTATCAGAAAGGCTTCAACATATCACAATTCACCACCAAAAAGGGTCCTGAGTGCACATTTAGTGACACTTTCCCCTGAGATGGTTTCTAGCTTCATCTCAATGAAGAATTAATGTAAGCAAGACCCCAGCCCTACCTTGAAGACCTTCCTGTTGCTGGGACAGGGCTGCAGCTGGAGCTGCCAGCTGGCTGTGATAAAGGAAATGGCCAACCAGAGCTCTGTAGAGCTTTTGTTTTCCAGTTCACTGAGCAAACTGGAACCCAGCAGTTTCCATCTGAAGATGGTTCCATCTTCTCAGTGGCAGTGGGCACAGACTGGCAGCCAGGAGGTTGGATCTGAGCAGGAGGAGAAAGTTGTTTGTTGTGAGGGTGCTGGAGGCCTGGAGCAGGCTGCCCAGAGAGGTTGTGGAGTCTCCTGGTGTGGAGAGCTTCCAACCCCCCCTGGGCACTGTGCCCCTGGGCAAGCTGCCGGGGGTGCCAATGATTTAGCAGGGTGGTTGGACTGGGTGATCTCTAGAGGTCCTTTTCAGCCTCACCATTCAGTGTCTCTGGGATTCTCTCACACACTTCCAGCAAGGCCTTACCCCAGTGGGATGTTTCCTGAGGCAGAAAGAGTGGCAGTGCTGGAGCTTTATTTCAGTGTTGGACCAGCTGGGGAAATTAATCCAGGGTAGTGACTGGGGGCTTCACCAGGGCAGTCCAAGAAGGATACATGAGAGATGGCTCTCCTGCAGGACTAAACATGCAGTTTCTGCTTGGCTTCTCCCTGCTGTTGCCTCAGGGCTGACTACAGAGGCTGGGCTGATGCAACTGTTCCTGTGGGGTGAACCACTCAGCTCCCAGCCCCTCTGTGCTGTCAAGACCCCAAGCTGTGCAGTCCTCCCAAAGACCCTGCAAAGCCCATCCAGGTGTCAGGTGACTTTCTCATGCCCCCGGTGCCCTCACTGACATCCTGTGCTGGACACAGCTGCTGTAATTTATGAATGTATTGCCTGGAAATATGATAAAATATGAATGTTGTTTATTAAATAGCAAAAATTGTCTTCCCACACCTATTTGTAAGGCTAACAAACAGTGGATTAACAGTCTGGAACAATCAGAAATCGGAATCCAGAGGAACAAACTGGAATCTCCCTGCGCACGCGAAACCAAACAGAGCTGCTGCCTCGGGCGGCACAGACGAACGAACCACCGTCGAGTTCACAACGGAGCTGCCTAAGAGGGACCCAGCTACAAACCTCGGAAATAACCAGGGGAAACAGCATATTTTACTCACCAACCGCCCAGCTGCTGACTGCCAAACCCTCTGCCAAACCAAGAGGTGCTGGAGTTCATAGTTATGGTCCGAGGGCAGAGGCAATGAGAAGGAGCAGGCTGTTGCGGCGAAGGCCCAACTTTAGCACTGCACTGCTAAACACAGAAGCTAATTGCTCTGGAGATGATCTAAATAATATTAATGCCTAACTTTTTACTGGGAGAGGACCTGACACACCTGTTGGAAATAAATGTATCGTGGTATCAAGTAAAGTTACCGTGTCTGAAGTTGCCAGGTCCAGTCCTCCACGGCCTGCTGTTGCTGGGCACTGCACCACTAAAGAAAGCAGCTAATTGCTCTGGTGATAGGAGCCAGCAGGGTGCTCGTCGCCGCCCTGAATCCCATTAGCCAAAGGGGCGAGAGGTGAGAGAGTCAGGCAAATGCAAGCCAGGAGTGTGACGAGCGAGCTGGGAGGAGAGGAGCTCTGCCTGGATCAAACCCCTCGCCGCGAAGGGCAGGACCCAATGGCACATCAGCCACTCACACCACACCCAGCCACTCATACCCCACCCAGCCACTCACACCGCGTCCAGCCACTCACACCCCGCCCAACCATTCACACCCAACCCAGCCACTCACACCGCACCCAGCCACTCACACCCCACCCAGCCACTCACAAGCCGCCCAACCACTCACACCCCGCCCAGCCACTCACACCACACCCAGCCATTCACACCCCACCCAGCCACTCACACCCAACCCAGCCACTCACACCGCACCCAGCCACTCACACCCCGCCCAGCCACTCACACCCTGCCCAGCCATTCACACCCCTTCCAAACATTCACATCCTGCCCAGCCACTCACACCCTGCCCAGCCACTCACACCCCGCCCAGCCACTCACACCCCTTCCAAATATTCACATCCTGCCCAGCCACTCACACCCTGCCCAGCCACTCACATCCCTCCCAGCCACTCACCCCCCACACACCTATTCACAACCTGCCCAGCCACTCACACCCCGCCCAGCCACTCACACCGTGCCCAGCCACTCAGGCCCGGCCAGCCATTAAAACCACACCCAGCCACTCACACCCAGCCAAGCCACTCACACCGCACCCAGCCACTAACACCCCACCCAGCCACTCACACTGCACCCGGCCACTCACACCATGCCCAGCCACTCATGCCCCGCCCAGCCACTCACAACCCGCCCAGCCACTCACACCGCGCCCAGCCACTCACACGCGGCTAGTCACTCACACCCCACACAGCCACTCACAACCCGCCCAGCCTCTCACACCCCACCCAGCCACTCACACCGCACCAAGCCATTCACAACCCACCAAGCCATTCACAACTTGCCCAGCCACTAACACCCAGCCCAGCCACTCACACACGGCCAGCCAACCACACCCCGCCCAGCAACTAACAACCCACCCAGCCACTCACACCCCGGGAAGCCACTCACACCCCACCCAGCCACTCACACTGTGCCCAGCCACTCAGACCCGGCCAGCCACACACACCCCAGCCAGCCACTCACACACCGCGCAGCCACTCACACCCCACGCAGCCACTCACACCGCACCCAGCTACTCAAATGCCACCCAGCCACTCACTCCCCACCCAGCCACTCACACCGCGCCAAACCATTCACACCCCGCCCAGCCATTCACACCTGCCCAACCATTCACACGCCACACAGCCATTCAAACCTGCCCAACCATTCACATGCCACCCAGCCACTCAAAGCCGGGCACCTACTCACACCCGGCCCAGCCACTCACACCCTGCCCAGCCACTCACACCCCGCCCCGCTATTCACACCCTGCCCCGCCACTCACACCACATCCAGGCACTCACAGCCGGCCACCCACTCACTCCCCACCCAGCCACTCACACTGCGCCCAACCATTAACACCCCACCCAGCCACTCACAGCCCGCCCAAACATTCACACCCCGCACATCCACTCACACTGCACCCAGCCACTCACACCCGGCTAGCCACTCTCACCCCGCCCAGCCACTCACACCGCACCCAGGCACTCACACCCCGCCAGCCACTCACATCCCGCCCAGCCACTCACACCCGGCCAGCCATTCACACTCCGCCAGGCCAATCACATGACGCCCAGCCAATCACACCGCACCCAACCACTCACACCGTGCCCACCCACTCACACCCCACCCAGCCACTCACACCCCCCCAAGCCCTTCACAACTTGCCCAGCCACTCACAAGATGCCCAACCACTCACAACTCACCCAGCCACTCACACCCTGCCCAGCCACTCACACCCGGCCCAGCCACTCACACCCGGCCAGCCACTCACACCCCGCCCAGCCACTCACACCCGGCCCAGCCACTCACACCCGGCCAGCCACTCACACCCCGCCCAGCCACTCACACCCTGCACAGCCACGCACACCACACCCAGCCACTCACACCCCATCCAGCCATTCACACCCCACCCACCCAAAAAACAGCCTACACAGCCACTCACACGACCCCCCCGTCATTCACACCCCACCCAGCCACTCACACCCCACCCAGTCATTCACAGCCTAGCCAGCCACTCACACCCTGCCCAACCATTCACACCCCACCCAGACATTCACATCCCGCCCAACCTTTCACACCCCACCCAGCCATTGACATCCCGCCCAACAATTCACACCCCAATCACACACTCACATCCCGCACAGCCACTCGAGCCCCACACAGCCCCTCACACCCCGCCCAGCCCCTCACACCCCGCCCAGCCACTCACATCCCACCCAGCCACTCACATCCCACCCAGCCACTCACACCGAGCCCAGCTACTCACACCCCACCCACCTACTCACACCCTACCCAGCCATTCCCAACTTACCCAGCCACTCACAAGCCACCCAACCACTCACACCCTGCCCAGCCATTCCCACCCTGCCCAGCCACAACCACACTGCCTGGGCACTCACACCCCAGCCAGCCACTCACACCCCACCCAGCCATTCACAACTTGCCCAGCCACTCACACCCCACCCAGTCACTCACCACCTACCCAACCATTCACACCCCACCCAGCCATTCACACCCTGCCCAGCCATTCACATCCTACCCAGCCACTCACACCCCACCCAGCTATTCACACCCGGCCTCGCCATTCACACCCTGCCCAGACAGTCACACCACACCCACCCACTCACACCCCGCCCAGCCACTCACACCCCACCCAACCATTAACACCGCACCCAGCCACTCACACCCCGCCCAGCCACTCACACCAGCCAGCCACTCACACCGCGCCCAGCCACTCACACCGCACCGAGCCACTCACACCCCACCCAACCATTCACACCGCACCCAGACACTCACACCGCGCCCAGCCACTCAGACCCAGCCACCCACACACACCCCACCCAGCCACTCACTCCCCACCCAGCCACTCATACCGCGCACAACCATTCGCACCCCGCCCATCCACTCAAACCCCGCCCAGCCATTCAAACCCTGCTCAGCCACTCACACCCCACACATTCATTCATACCCCGCCCAGCAACTCACACCCCACCCAGCCACACACACCCCACCCAGTCATTCACACCCTGCCCAGCCACTCACACCCTGCCCAGCCACTCACACCCTGCCCAGCCATTCACACCCCACCCAACCACTCACACCCCACACAGCCACACACACCCCACCCAGTCATTCACACCCTGCCCAGACACTCACACCACGCCCAGCCACTCACACCGCACCCAGCCACTCAAATCCTGCCCAGCCAGTCAGACCCCGCCCAGCCACTCACAATCCACCCAACCACTCACACCCTGCCCAGCCAATCACACCCCACCCAGCCACTCACACCCCGCCCATCCACTCACATCCCGGCCAGCCACTCACACCGAGCCCAGCTACTCACACCCCACCCACCTACTCACACCCTACCCAGCCATTCCCAACTTACCCAGCCACTCACAAGCCACCCAACCACTCACACCCTGCCCAGCCATTCCCACACTGCCCAGCCACAACCACACTGCCTGGGCACTCACACCCCAGCCAGCCACTCACACCCCACCCAGCCATTCACAACTTGCCCAGCCACTCACACCCCACCCAGTCACTCACCACCTACCCAACCATTCACACCCCACCCAGCCATTCACACCCTGCCCAGCCATTCACATCCTGCCCAGCCACTCACACCCCACCCAGCTATTCACACCCGGCCTCGCCATTCACACCCCGCCCAGACAGTCACACCACACCCACCCACTCACACCCCGCCCAGCCACTCACACCCTGCCCAGCCATTCACACCCTGCCCAGCCACTCACACCCCACCCAGCCATTCACACCCCACCCAGCCACTCACACCCCACCCTGCCACTCACACCGCACCCAGCCATTTACACCTGTGGTAGGTTGAGAGAGGGCTTAGCTCTCCCTCCTCCACAGAGTAAGAAACCACAGCTAACTCAGTCGAAGAGCAAAAGCTATATATTTACAAGCATATATGGAAAGCAGGTTATATATAACACAATATATACAGGTATTTACAATATATACACAGAAATACACAGCAAAGACAAATAACACAACAAAAATCCCTCCCTCAGGGAGGGATCCCCTCTTTGGAACCCCCTCTCTCCCCCCCCTTACCTCCCTTTTTCCCCAAAAAGGGTGAGAGAGAGAGAAAGGCAAGTTACTAAGGAAAAGAGTTGTTAGCAAGCTTCAAAAGCCCATGCAGGATTAGTGTTTGCTTATCTGAAGGCCAAGTCCAGCAGTTCGCAGAAGAAGCAGGCAGGGAGAACAGGCTGAAACACCAAACTCCCCCAACTCCCAAACCGAACTGAACTGAGGAAAAAATTTTCCAACCGCTTCACAATCTAAAGCTGAATTTTTGTTTATCAACCAATGAAATTCGTTTAGAATATCAGAATGTTTTGGTTCTAGTACCAAAAACATTAGCCAGTGTGTTCCAGCAGTGTTTGTTCTTAAAGGCACAGCCTCAAACGACCACAGTCCACCCCTTTCTAAACAATTTCATTGGCTGTTCGTACTGTCCATCCAATCCAGAACAATATTTACAGTTCGTAAGTTAAGTTCATCGTCCATTCCGGCTATACTCAGATGTAGATGATTCAGAAGTCCAAGAAAATCCAAAATCAAGAAAATGGAAAACAGTTTGTCTCTCCGCAGACGAAGTGAAGAAAAAGGGAAACAGGGACTCAGGGACTCTCAGTTGACTCAGGGCTCTCAGGGTTCTCAGGGTTCGTGCACCGCAGATTCCTCAGGGACTCTTTCCTTTGGACGCGCTGTAGCTGTACAACATTCTGAAATTAAACTCTCTCAGCTAAAGTTAAATCTCTTTGTGGAATACACTGAATTTCACCATTCTCTTGCATTACCCAATAAGTGTGACCCGGACCTTCTGCTGAAACCACCCCTCGGACAGGTTTAGCCTCTCCTGAGGGCGAAAATACCCAAACAGTTTTACCTAACAGATTCTTTTCTCTAACAACAGGAACTCTATCACCTTCTACTTTCTGTAGCAGATCAGAATGTGCAGGTCCAGCTCGGTTCACTGAACCTCTACTGTTCACCAGCCAGGTTGCTTGTGCTAAATGTTTCTCCCAGTTTTTCAAAGATCCACCTCCCATGGCTTTGAGAGTGGTCTTCAACAAACCGTTGTAGCATTCAATCTTCCCTGCAGCTGGTGCATAGTAAGGAATATGGAAAATCCACTCAATACCGTGCTCTTTTGCCCAGCTCTTTACAAGGTTGTTCTTGAAGTGAGTTCTGTTGTCTGACTCAATCCTCTCTGGAGTTCCGTGTCTCCACAGGATCTGTCTCTCCAGACCGAGAATGGTGTTGCGTGCAGTTGCATGTGGAACTGCATAAGTTTCCAGCCATCCAGTGTTTGCCTCTACCATAGTAAGCACGTACTGCTTACCAGAACGAGAACGTGGTAGAGTGATGTAGTCAATCTGCCAAGCTTCACCATACCTGTACTTGGACCATCTGTCACCATACCACAAGGGCTTAATTCTCTTTGCCTGCTTAATAGCAGCACAAATGTCACAGTCATGGATGACTTGTGTGATGGCATCCATGGAAATGTCTATGGATCTGTCACGAGCCCATTGGTATGTTGCATCTCTGCCTTGATGTCCTGACGAATCGTGAGCCCACCGAGCTAAGAATATCTCACCTCGGTGTTTCCAGTCGAGATCAAGTTCAGAGTCCTTGTCTACTTGAGAAACTCTTGCAGCTAGATCTGCCTGATGGTTGTGCTGCTGTTCCTCAGTAGCTTTGCTCTTGGGAATGTGAGCATCAATGTGTCTCACTTTCACAGGAATTCTCTCGATTCGATCAGCAATGTCTTTCCACAGTTCAGCTGCCCAGATGGGTTTTCCTTTCCTCTGCCAGCCACTCTTCTTCCAGTTCTTTAGCCAACCCCATAGAGCATTGGCTACCATCCATGAGTCAGTGTAGAGATAAAGCTTTGGCCATCTCTCACGTTCAGCCACGTCGAGAGCTAGTTGGACAGCTTTTACCTCTGCAAACTGACTGGATTCTCCTTCTCCATCCTTCGCCTCTGCAACTCGGCGTGTTGGACTCCACACGGCAGACTTCCACCTTCGCTTGTTCCCAACGAGACGACAGGAACCGTCTGTGAACAAAGCATATTTCTTTTCATCATCAGAAAGGTCATTGTAAGGAGGAGCTTCCTCAGCACGAGTTACTCTCTCCTCTGGAGGTTTAGCACAGTTGGTATCTTCAGGCCAACTTGAGATCACCTCCACCAGACCAGGTCTTTCAAGATTTCCCATTCGAGCTCTCTGTGTTATCAGGGCCATCCACTTAGACCAGGTGGAATCTGTGGCATGATGTGGTGTGGAACCTTTGCCTTTGAACATCCAATTCAAAACTGGCAATCTGGGAGCTAAGAGAAGTTGTGACTCAGTTCCAATTACTTCAGAAGCTGCTTTCACTCCTTCATAGGCAGCTAGAATCTCTTTCTCTGTTGGAGTGTAATTAGCCTCTGAACCTCTGTAACCTCGACTCCAGAAACCAAGAGGTCGTCCACGTGTCTCACCTGGAGCTTTTTGCCACAAGCACCAGGTTGGACCATTGTCACCTGCAGCCGTGTACAAAATGTTCTTAATGTCTGGACCATCTCGCACAGGTCCCAGACCCACTGCTTGGACTACTTCTTGCTTTATCTGGTCAAAGGCTGCTTGTTGTTCAGGTCCCCAGTGGAAACTGTTCCTCTTTCGAGTCACATCATACAGAGGTTTCACAATCTGACTGTATCCAGGAATGTGTAGTCTCCAAAATCCCACTATCCCCAAGAAACGTAGAGTTTCTTGCTTGTTCGTGGGATTTGCCATGGTAGAGACTCTATTTACCACATCCACTGGAATGTGTCGGCGTCCATCCTGCCACTGCACTCCCAGAAACTGGATCTCTGTGGTAGGACCTTTCACTTTGTCTCTCTTGATGGCAAAACCTGCATTCAGGAGAATGTCCATGATTTTGTTACCTTTCTCGAAGACTTCCTCAGCAGTTTTACCCCAGACGATGATATCATCGATGAACTGGATGTGTTCTGGAGCACCACCTTCCTCCAGAGCATCATGGATTACTGCATGACAGATGCTGGAGCTGTGGATCCAGCCCATTGGCAGTCTGTTGAAAGTGTACTGGATTCCTCTCCAGGTGAAAGCAAACTGAGGCCTGCATTCCTCTGCTATGGGAATAGAGAAGAATGCATTAGCAATGTCTATGGTAGCATACCATTTGGCCTCTTTGGATTCCAGCTCATACTGGAGTTCCATCATGTCTGGTACTGCTGCACTCATAGGCGGAGTTACTTCATTCAGGGCTCGGTAGTCCACTGTCAGACGCCAGTCTCCATTCGGCTTTCGCACAGGCCACACTGGACTGTTGAAAGGTGAATGAGTTTTGCTGATGACTTTCTGACTCTCCAACTGACGAATCAGATTCTGAATGGGCAACAAAGAGTCACGGTTGGTTCTGTATTGTCTGTGATGCACAGTCCGAGAAGCAACCGGCAACTTAATGTCCTGAATCTTGTGTTGTCCCACAACTGCAGATTCATCAGAAAGCTCAGGTCTAGCAGACAGCTTCAGTTTTTGTCCATCAATTTCTACAGAAGCTACTCCAAAAGCCCATTTGTAACCTTTAGGGTCTTTGAAACGCCCTTCTCTCAGAAAATCAATTCCCAAAATACAAGGTGCATCAGGTCCGGTCACAACTGTATGCTTTTTCCATTGTTTACCAGTTAGACTTATATTAACCTCCACTTTACTTAACTCTTGAGATCCACCAGTGACTCCCAGAATAGTTATGGACTCTGATCCCTGATAATTTGATGGCAATATGGTGCACTGAGCTCCTGTGTCAACCAAGGCCCTGTACTTCTGAAAGTGTGAAGTGCCAGGCCACTGGATGTACACAGCCCAATAGATTCTGTTATCTGTATTACCCCTCTCCTCCCCCTGGCGGGAGGCAGGGCACCCCTAGTTATGGGGAACATGTCCACAGGTGCAACGAGCACACTGTGCAGTGTTAGAACTGGAGCCACTGTTGGAGCTACTAGAGTTGTCCTGGGGAACTGTAGAAGTAACAGCTACCCTTCTGGTATTGCTACCTCGGGTTCTGCCACTTTGCAGTTCTCTCAGTCTCCTGAAAAGATTAGAAGTTGGTTGACCATCCCACCTGTTCATGTTCTCACCAAACTGATCACGCAGGGTAATCCAAATAGTCCTACGTGACTGCCTTGGTGGTCTGTTTTGGTTTGATCTGTTTTGGAATGACCTCCTTGGAGGATGTCTATTCCTCACAGATGAAACCTGTACCCACCTGGAGGAAGAATTGGAATCATCTCTTTGTGCCAATTGGGAGATGGTGTTTTTAAATTCATCCTTCAGCTCTTTCATGCAATTCTCCAGTTTTCCAGACAGAGTTTCAATGGCTGAAACCAAAGAAACACGTGTCATGCTATCATCCAATTGTCTCAATTGATCAGTGAATTGGCCAACCGTAAGAGGAGCTCCACCATAATTTCTTGCTACAATTCTGCTTGCCAGAATGTTTGCATAATTAGAAGGAGCAAGCTTGATGAGCTTTTTAGCAAGACCATTTCCTACAGGAACATCATCAGGATTCAGAGATTCATGTTCACCATAGAGTACCTCTCTAACAGCAAATTCTCTCAGACGCTTGATTCCCTCATCTATGGTAGTCCAGGGCTTAGGATTCCATGGAAGATCATCTCGGGAAGGGTATCTCATGAGAACCGCCATTAGAAGGCGTATCCACAGATTAACCTTACCGAGAGCCTTGCCTAGATGTCTATCTATTCCATTATCCTTTGAGAGAGTTCCTAGCTGGGCTGCTGACTTGTCTCCAACCATTAGAGCTGGAGCACCTGTATCATAGCATCTACCAAGCCAAGCGAGAACTGGCTCCTTATCTGCTCTGAGATAGTCTTTTCTTACATTTCTAAGCTCCTCCCGGGGTGAAGAGCAGTCGGTTATGTCATCTTGTTGTTCTTCTGCCTCCTCTTCCTCAACTTGTGGTCCAAACAACCTTTCTGTCACTCTCTCAAGGATCCCTTTAAGCTGAGAGGCACCACCACTAGCTGCTGTCCTACCAAGAGATGCATCTCGATCCTCTGATGATCTCAATAACTCAGCTATATTTTTAAGACAGATTTTCTCTTCCTCCCCAGCAGAAGAACCTTGCTGTGCATCCCCGTCAGCTCCTGAATCAGCTTTAGTCTTACCCTTCCTTGTTGTTAAAACTGCTACTTGCTTTACTGGAGCTGTGTTTGGGTTTCCAGCTGCCTTATTATCAGAAGCTGATAAGCTTTGAGACAGATTAGTTGCTTTGGAGGACGCTTCCGCTCCTGCCATGGAAGAAGGAGGAAATGACTTTGCCTCGTTAATGGTGGCTGCCTGGGACACAGGAGCCGCCATGTTTGGGGCTACTGTAGCCCCTGGCTGCTTGCCAGAATCATTAGCAGTGCTATTCAGAGCTGCCTTGCCGATTGACTTTTTAGCTTTATCTTTAACTGACACAGATTCTCCATTATCATCCTCACTGGATGTTCCTGAAACAGAGCTAGGGTGGCGTTTTCGTCTCTTTGTCCTCCGTCTAATAACAAAACATGCCTTATAAACTTTTCTCTCCCGGTACAGTGTCACTAGCAAATACACATTACTTATCACCAGCAGCAGGACTACACACATCAAGAAAATCAGCTTTGGATCCCAGCCATCACTTAAAATTACCCTTTCACCGAGCGGAATCTTAAACTCTTTTATCTCAATAGGGAGTGTGCTAGATGTAACATTCCTGTACTTTTTAACATAAAGAATTCCAGGCACTGATCATACAGAAGCCGAATCTTGTACTTAAACCACAAATATAATTTTTGCATTATATATTTACCTATCTTATCGATAATCATACCCAGGCAATACTTGTAGATCAATACACCAAAGACCGAGAAGAACAGACGCTCAAAAAGCCAAAACACCTTCATGTTTGCTCGTTCGACTTAAGCAAGCAATAAATCAAACTAATTTGTCAGCAAGCCCCGAGTTGGGCAGCCAATAAATGTGGTAGGTTGAGAGAGGGCTTAGCTCTCCCTCCTCCACAGAGTAAGAAACCACAGCTAACTCAGTCGAAGAGCAAAAGCTATATATTTACAAGCATATATGGAAAGCAGGTTATATATAACACAATATATACAGGTATTTACAATATATACACAGAAATACACAGCAAAGACAAATAACACAACAAAAATCCCTCCCTCAGGGAGGGATCCCCTCTTTGGAACCCCCTCTCTCCCCCCCTTACCTCCCTTTTTCCCCAAAAAGGGTGAGAGAGAGAGAAAGGCAAGTTACTAAGGAAAAGAGTTGTTAGCAAGCTTCAAAAGCCCATGCAGGATTAGTGTTTGCTTATCTGAAGGCCAAGTCCAGCAGTTCGCAGAAGAAGCAGGCAGGGAGAACAGGCTGAAACACCAAACTCCCCCAACTCCCAAACCGAACTGAACTGAGGAAAAATTTTCCAACCGCTTCACAATCTAAAGCTGAATTTTTGTTTATCAACCAATGAAATTCGTTTAGAATATCAGAATGTTTTGGTTCTAGTACCAAAAACATTAGCCAGTGTGTTCCAGCAGTGTTTGTTCTTAAAGGCACAGCCTCAAACGACCACAACACCTCAGCCAACCACTCACACCCCACCCAGCCATTCACACCCTGCCCAGACACTCACACACTGCCCAGCCATTCACACCCTACCCAACCATTCACACCCCGCCCAGCCACCCACATCTTGCCCATCCACTCGCGCCCGGCCAGCCACTCACACCCCACCCAGCCACTCACACCCTGCCCAGCCACTCACACCCCACCCAACCATTAACACCGCACCCAGCAACTCACACCCCGCCCAGCCACTCACACCACGCACAACCATTTACATCCTGCCCAGCCACTCACACCCCACCCAACCATTAACACCGCACCCAGCCACTCACACCCCGCCCAGCCACTCACACCAGCCAGCCACTCACACCGCGCCCAGCCACTCACACCCCACCCAACCATTCACACCGCACCCAGACACTCACACCACGCCCAGCCACTCAGACCCAGCCACCCACACACACCCCACCCAGTCACTCACACCACACCCAGCTACTCACTCCCCACCCAGCCACTCACACCGCGCACAACCATTCGCACCCCGCCCAGCCACTCAAACCCCGCCCAGCCATTCAAACCCTGCTCAGCCACTCACACCCCACACATTCATTCATACACCGCCCAGCAACTCACACCCCACCCAGCCACACACACCCCACCCAGTCATTCACACCACGCCCAGCCACTCACACCGCGCCCAGCCACTCATATCCTGCCCTGCCAGTCAGACCCTGCCCAGCCACTCACAATCCACCCAACCACTCACACCCTGCCCAGCCAAGCACACCCCACCCAGCCACTCACACCCCGCCCATCCACTCACATCCCGGCCAGCCACTCACACCGAGCCCAGCTACTCACACCCCACCCACCTACTCACACCCTACCCAGCCATTCCCAACTTGCCCAGCCACTCACAAGCCGCCCAACCACTCACACCCTGCCCAGCCATTCCCACCCTGCCCAGCCACAACCACACTGCCTGGGCACTCACACCCCAGCCAGCCACTCACACCCCACCCAGCCATTCACATCCTGCCCAGCCACTCACACCCCACCCAGCTATTCACACCCGGCCTCGCCATTCACACCCCGCCCAGACAGTCAAACCACACCCACCCACTCACACCCCGCCCAGCCACTCACACCCTGCCCAGCCATTCACACCCTGCCCAGCCACTCACACCCCACCCAGCCACTCACACCCCACCCTGCCACTGACACCGCACCCAGCCATTTACACCTCAGCCAACCACTCACACCCCACCCAGCCATTCACACCCTGCCCAGACACTCACACCCTACCCAACCATTCACACCCCGCCCAGCCACTCACATCTTGCCCATCCACTCGCGCCCGGCCAGCCACTCACACCCCGCCCAGCCACTCACACCCTGCCCAGCCACTCACACCCCACCCAGCCACTCACACCCCGCCCAGCCACTCACACCCTGCCCAGCCACTCACATCCCGCCCAGCCACTCACACCCTGCCCAGCCACTCACACCCCTACCAAATATTCA
Organism: Dryobates pubescens; assembly: GCF_014839835.1. Classification (NCBI taxonomy): domain Eukaryota; kingdom Metazoa; phylum Chordata; class Aves; order Piciformes; family Picidae; genus Dryobates; species Dryobates pubescens. The sequence goes on along the minus strand of NC_071631.1, from coordinate 22,898,761 downwards.
CACCCTGCCCAGCCACTCACACCCTGCCCTGCCACTCACACCCCTCCCAAACATTCACATCCTGCCTAGCCACTCACACCCCACCCAGCCACTCACATCGCTCCCAGCCACTCACAATGCACCCAGCCATTCACAACTTGCCCAGCCACTCACACCCTGCCCAGCCACTCACACTCCACCCAGCCACTCACACCCTCCCCATCCATTCACACCCCAATCAGCCACTCACAACCCACCCAGCCACTCACACCCCACCCAGCCATTCACACCCCACTGAGCCACTCACATCTTGCCCACCCATTCACACCCCACCCAGCCACTCACAGCCGGCCAGCTACTCACACCGCAACCAGCCACTCACACCCTGCCCAGCCCCTCACACCTGTCCAGCCATTCACACCCCACGCAGCTACTCACACCGCACCCAATCACAGCACACCCAGCCATTCACAACTTGCCCAGCCCCTCACACCCATCCAGCCACTGACACCCCACCCCGCCACTCACACCCCACCCAGCCACTCACAAGCCGCCCAACCACTCACACCCCACCCAGCCACTCAGACCACACCCAGCCATTCACACCCCACCCAGCCACTCACACCGCACCCAGCTACTCACACCCCGCCCAGCCACTCACACCCCGCCCAGCCATTCACACCCCTTTCAAACATTCACACCCTGCCCAGCCACTCACACCCCGCCCAGCCACTCACACCCTGCCCAGCCACTCACACCCTGCCCAGCCACTCACACCCCTCCCAAACATTCACATCCTGCCTAGCCACTCACACCCCACCCAGCCACTCACATCCCTCCCAGCCACTCACACTCCACCCAGCCATTCACAACTTGCCCAGCCACTCACACCCCGCCCAGCCACTCACACCCCACCCAGCCACTCACACCCTCCCCATCCATTCACACCCCACCCAGCCACTCACACCCCACCCAGCCATTCACACCCCACCCAGCCACTCACACCCCACCCAGCCACTCACACCCCACTCAGCCACTCACACCTCACCCACCCATTCACACCCTGCCCAGACATTCACACCCCGCCCAGACATTCACACCCCACCCAGCCACTCACAGCCGGCCAGCTACTCACACCGCAACCAGCCACTCACACCCTGCCCAGCCCCTCACACCCGTCCAGACACTCACACCCCACCCCGCCACTCACACCCCACCCAGCCACTCACAAGCCGCCCAACCACTCACACCGCGCCCAGCCACTCACACCACACCCAGCCATTCTCACCCCACCCAGCCACTCACACCCCACCCAGCCACTCACACCCGGCCAGCCACTCACACCCGGCCAGACACTCACACCCCGCCCAGGCACTCACACCCCACCCAGGCACTCACACCCCGCCCAGCCATTCACACCCTGCCGAGCCACTCACACCCCACCCAGCCACTCACACCCCACCCAGCCACGCACACCCAACCCAGCCACTCACATTGTGCCCAGCCACTCACACCCCACCCAGCCACGTACACTGCACACAGCCACGCACACCACACCCAGCCACTCACACGCTGCCCAGCCACTCACACCCCGCCCAGCCACTCAAACCCTGCCCAGCCACTCACACCCCACCCTGCCATTCACAACTTGCCCAGCCACTCACACCCTGCCCAGCCCCTTACACCCCACCCCCACCCTCACACCCCGCCCAACCACTCACACCCTTCCCAACCATTCACACACTGCCCAGCCATTCACACACTGCCCAGCCACTGACACCCCACCCAGCTACTCACAAGCCGCCCAACCATTCACACCCCGCCCAGCCACTCACACCCCGCCCAGCCACTCACACTGTGCCCTGCCACTCACACCGTGCCCAGGCACTCACACCCCGCCCAGGCACTCACACCCCGCCCAGCCACTCACACCCCGCCCCGCCACTCACACCGTGCCCCGCCACTCACACCCCGCCCAGCCGCTCACACCCCACCCAGCCACTCACACCCCACCCAGTCATTCACACCCGGACAGCCACTCACACCCCGACCAGCCACTCACACCCTGCCCAGACACTCACACCATGCCCAGACACTCACACCACGCCCAGCCACTCATATCCTGCCCAGCCAGTCAGACCCCGCCCAGCCACTCACAATCCACCCAACCACTCACACCCTGCCCAGCCACTCACACCCTGCCCTGCCACTCACACCCCTCCCAAACATTCACATCCTGCCTAGCCACTCACACCCCACCCAGCCACTCACATCCCTCCCAGCCACTCACAATGCACCCAGCCATTCACAACTTGCCCAGCCACTCACACCCTGCCCAGCCACTCACACTCCACCCAGCCACTCACACCCTCCCCATCCATTCACACCCCAATCAGCCACTCACACCCCACCCAGCCACTCACACCCCACCCAGCCATTCACACCCCACTGAGCCACTCACATCTTGCCCACCCATTCACACCCCACCCAGCCACTCACAGCCGGCCAGCTACTCACACCGCAACCAGCCACTCACACCCTGCCCAGCCCCTCACACCTGTCCAGCCATTCACACCCCACGCAGCTACTCACACCGCACCCAATCACAGCACACCCAGCCATTCACAACTTGCCCAGCCCCTCACACCCATCCAGCCACTGACACCCCACCCCGCCACTCACACCCCACCCAGCCACTCACAAGCCGCCCAACCACTCACACCCCACCCAGCCACTCAGACCACACCCAGCCATTCACACCCCACCCAGCCACTCACACCGCACCCAGCCACTCACACCCCGCCCAGCCACTCACACCCCGCCCAGCCATTCACACCCCTTTCAAACATTCACACCCTGCCCAGCCACTCACACCCCGCCCAGCCACTCACACCCTGCCCAGCCACTCACACCCTGCCCAGCCACTCACACCCCTCCCAAACATTCACATCCTGCCTAGCCACTCACACCCCACCCAGCCACTCACATCCCTCCCAGCCACTCACACTCCACCCAGCCATTCACAACTTGCCCAGCCACTCACACCCCGGCCAGCCACTCACACCCCACCCAGCCACTCACACCCTCCCCATCCATTCACACCCCACCCAGCCACTCACACCCCACCCAGCCATTCACACCCCACCCAGCCACTCACACCCCACCCAGCCACTCACACCCCACTCAGCCACTCACACCTCACCCACCCATTCACACCCTGCCCAGACATTCACACCCCGCCCAGACATTCACACCCCACCCAGCCACTCACAGCCGGCCAGCTACTCACACCGCAACCAGCCACTCACACCCTGCCCAGCCCCTCACACCCGTCCAGACACTCACACCCCACCCCGCCACTCACACCCCACCCAGCCACTCACAAGCCGCCCAACCACTCACACCGCGCCCAGCCACTCACACCACACCCAGCCATTCTCACCCCACCCAGCCACTCACACCCCACCCAGCCACTCACACCCGGCCAGCCACTCACACCCGGCCAGACACTCACACCCCGCCCAGGCACTCACACCCCACCCAGGCACTCACACCCCGCCCAGCCATTCACACCCTGCCGAGCCACTCACACCCCACCCAGCCACTCACACCCCACCCAGCCACGCACACCCAACCCAGCCACTCACATTGTGCCCAGCCACTCACACCCCACCCAGCCACGTACACTGCACACAGCCACGCACACCACACCCAGCCACTCACACGCTGCCCAGCCACTCACACCCCGCCCAGCCACTCAAACCCTGCCCAGCCACTCACACCCCACCCTGCCATTCACAACTTGCCCAGCCACTCACACCCTGCCCAGCCCCTTACACCCCACCCCCACCCTCACACCCCGCCCAACCACTCACACCCTTCCCAACCATTCACACACTGCCCAGCCATTCACACACTGCCCAGCCACTGACACCCCACCCAGCTACTCACAAGCCGCCCAACCATTCACACCCCGCCCAGCCACTCACACCCCGCCCAGCCACTCACACTGTGCCCTGCCACTCACACCGTGCCCAGGCACTCACACCCCGCCCAGGCACTCACACCCCGCCCAGCCACTCACACCCCGCCCCGCCACTCACACCGTGCCCCGCCACTCACACCCCGCCCAGCCACTCACACCCCACCCAGCCACTCACACCCCACCCAGTCATTCACACCCGGACAGCCACTCACACCCCGACCAGCCACTCACACCCTGCCCAGACACTCACACCATGCCCAGACACTCACACCACGCCCAGCCACTCATATCCTGCCCAGCCAGTCAGACCCCGCCCAGCCACTCACAATCCACCCAACCACTCACACCCTGCCCAGCCAAGCACACCCCACCCAGCCACTCACACCCCGCCCATCCACTCACATCCCGGCCAGCCACTCACACCGAGCCCAGCTACTCACACCCCACCCACCTACTCACACCCTACCCAGCCATTCCCAACTTGCCCAGCCACTCACAAGCCGCCCAACCACTCACCCCCTGCCCAGCCATTCCCACCCTGCCCAGCCACAACCACACTGCCTGGGCACTCACACCCCAGCCAGCCACTCACACCCCACCCAGCCATTCACAACTTGCCCAGCCACTCACACCCCACCCAGTCACTCACCACCTACCCAACCATTCACACCCCACCCAGCCATTCACACCCTGCCCAGCCATTCACATCCTGCCCAGCCACTCACACCCCACCCAGCTATTCACACCCGGCCTCGCCATTCACACCCCGCCCAGACAGTCACACCACACCCGCCCACTCACACCCCGCCCAGCCACTCACACCCTGCCCAGCCATTCACACCCTGCCCAGCCACTCACACCCCACCCAGCCATTCACTCCCCACCCAGCCACTCACACCCCACCCTGCCACTCACACCGCACCCAGCCATTTACACCTCAGCCAACCACTCACACCCCACCCAGCCATTCACACCGTGCCCAGACACTCACACACTGCCCAGCCATTCACACCCTACCCAACCATTCACACCCCGCCCAGCCACTCACATCTTGCCCATCCACTCGTGCCCGGCCAGCCACTCACACCCCGCCCAGCCACTCACACCCCGCCCAGCCACTCACACCCTGCCCAGACACTCACACCCTACCCAACCATTCACACCCCTTCCAAACATTCACACCCTGCCCAGCCACTCACATCTTGCCCAGCCACTCACACCCTGCCCAGCCACTCACACCCCTTCCAAACATTCACACCCTGCCCAGCCACTCACACCCTGCCCAGCCACTCACACCCCTCCCAAACATTCACATCCTGCCTAGCCACTCACACCCCGCACAGCCACTCACATCCCTCCCAGCCACTCACAATCCACCCAGCCATTCACAACTTGCCCAGCCACGCACACCCCACCCAGCCACTCACACTCCACCCAGCCACTCACACCCTCTCCATCCATGCACACCCCAATCAGCCACTCACACCCCACCCAGCCATTCACAACCCACCCAGCCACTCACACCGCACCCAGCCATTCACACCCCACTCACCCACTCACACCTCGCCCACCTATTCACACCCTGCCCAGACATTCACACCCCTTCCAAACATTCACATCCTGCCCAGCCACTCACACCCTGCCCAGCCACTCACACCCCGCCCAGCCACTCACACCCCGCCCAGCCACTCACACCCTGCCCAGCCACTCACACCCCTCCCAAACATTCACATCCTGCCTAGCCACTCACACCCCACCCAGCCACTCACACCCTCCCCATCCATTCACACCCCAATCAGCCACTCACACCCCACCCAGCCACTCAAACCCCACCCAGCCATTCACACCCCACCCAGCCACTCACACCCCACCCAGCCATTGACACCCCACCCAGCCACTCACACCCCACCCACCCATTCACACCCTGCCCAGACATTCACACCCCACCCAGCCACTCACAAGCCGCCCAATCACTCACACCCCGCCCAGCCACTCACACCACACCCAGCCATTCACACCCCACCCAGCCACTCACACCCCACCCAGCCACTCACACCCGGCCAGCCACTCACAGTCGGCCAGACACTCACACCCCGCCCAGGCACTCACACCCCGCCCAGGCACTCACACCATGCCCAGCCATTCACAACTTGCCCAGCCACTCACAAGCCGCCCAACCACTCACACCCCACCTAGCCACTCACACCCTGCCCAGCCATTCACACCCTGCCGAGCCACTCACACCCTACCCAGCCATTCACACCCCACCCAGCCACTCACACCCCACCCAGCCACACACACCCAACCCAGCCACTCACATTGTGCCCAGCCACTCACACGCCACCCAGCCACTCACCCCATACCAGCCATTCACACCCAACCCAGCCACTCACATTGTGCCCAGCCACTCACACGCCACCCAGCCACTCACCCCATACCAGCCATTCACACCCAACCCAGCCACTCACATTGTGCCCAGCCACTCACACGCCACCCAGCCACTCACCCCATCCCAGCCACTCACACCCCACCCAGCCACGTACACCGCACACAGCCACGCACAACACACCCACCCAGTCAAATGACGCCCAGCCACTCAAACCACGCCCAGCCACTCAAACCATGCCCAGCCCCTCACACTGTGCCCAGCCACTCACACCCAACCCAGCCACTCACACCCCACCCAACCATTCACACCCTGCCCAGCCATTCACACCCCACCCAGCCACTCAATCCCCGCCCAGCCTCTCCCATCTCACCCAGCCACACACACAGTGCCCAGCCACTCACTAGCCACCCAACCACTCCCACCCCACCCAGCCACTCACACCCTGCCCAGCCACTCACACCCTGCCCAGACATTCACACCCTGCCCAGCCACTCCTACTGCGCCCACCCACTCGCACCCGGCCAGCCACTCACACCCGGCAAGCCACTCACACCCCGCCCAGCCACTCACACAGTACCCATCCACTCACACTCGGCCAGACACTCACACCCCGCCCAGCCACTCAAACCCTGCCCAGCCACTCACACCCCACCCTGCCATTCACAACTTGCCCAGCCACTCACACCCTGCCCAGCCACTTACACCCCACCCCCACCCTCACACCCCGCCCAACCATTCACACCCTTCCCAGCCATTCACACACTGCCCAGCCATTCACACACTGCCCAGCCACTGACACCCCACGCAGCCACTCACAAGCCGCCCAACCACTCACACCCCACCCAGCCACTCACACCCTCCCCATCCATTCACACCCCAATCAGCCACTCACACCCCACCCAGCCACTCACACCCCACCCAGCCATTCACACCCCACCCAGCCATTCACACCCCACCCAGCCACTCACACCCCACCCAGCCACTCACAACCCGCCCACCCATTCACACCCTGCCCAGATATTCACACCCCACCCAGCCACTCACACCCTGCCCAGCCACTCACACGCCACCCAGCCACTCACACCCATCCCAGCCACTCACACCCCACCCAGACACGTACACCGCACACAGCCACGCACACCACACCCAGCCAGGCAAACCACGCCCAGCCACTCAAACCACGCCCAGCCACTCACACCCCACCCAGCCACTCACACCCCACCCAGCCACTCACACCTGACCCAGCCACTCACACCCCACCCAACCATTCACACCCTTCCCAGCCATTCACACACTGCCCAGCCATTCACACACTGCCCAGCCACTGACACCCCACGCAGCCACTCACAAGCCGCCCAACCACTCACACCCCACCTAGCCACTCACACCCTGCCCAGCCATTCACACCCTGCCGAGCCACTCACACCCTACCCAGCCATTCACACCCCACCCAGCCACTCACACCCCACCCAGCCACACACACCCAACCCAGCCACTCACATTGTGCCCAGCCACTCACACGCCACCCAGCCACTCACCCCATACCAGCCATTCACACCCAACCCAGCCACTCACATTGTGCCCAGCCACTCACACGCCACCCAGCCACTCACCCCATCCCAGCCACTCACACCCCACCCAGCCACGTACACCGCACACAGCCACGCACAACACACCCACCCAGTCAAATGACGCCCAGCCACTCAAACCACGCCCAGCCACTCAAACCATGCCCAGCCCCTCACACTGTGCCCAGCCACTCACACCCAACCCAGCCACTCACACCCCACCCAACCATTCACACCCTGCCCAGCCATTCACACCCCACCCAGCCACTCAATCCCCGCCCAGCCTCTCCCATCTCACCCAGCCACACACACAGTGCCCAGCCACTCACTAGCCACCCAACCACTCCCACCCCACCCAGCCACTCACACCCTGCCCAGCCACTCACACCCTGCCCAGACATTCACACCCTGCCCAGCCACTCCTACTGCGCCCACCCACTCGCACCCGGCCAGCCACTCACACCCGGCAAGCCACTCACACCCCGCCCAGCCACTCACACAGTACCCATCCACTCACACTCGGCCAGACACTCACACCCCGCCCAGCCACTCAAACCCTGCCCAGCCACTCACACCCCACCCTGCCATTCACAACTTGCCCAGCCACTCACACCCTGCCCAGCCACTTACACCCCACCCCCACCCTCACACCCCGCCCAACCATTCACACCCTTCCCAGCCATTCACACACTGCCCAGCCATTCACACACTGCCCAGCCACTGACACCCCACGCAGCCACTCACAAGCCGCCCAACCACTCACACCCCACCCAGCCACTCACACCCTCCCCATCCATTCACACCCCAATCAGCCACTCACACCCCACCCAGCCACTCACACCCCACCCAGCCATTCACACCCCACCCAGCCACTCACACCCCACCCAGCCACTCACAACCCGCCCACCCATTCACACCCTGCCCAGATATTCACACCCCACCCAGCCACTCACACCCTGCCCAGCCACTCACACGCCACCCAGCCACTCACACCCATCCCAGCCACTCACACCCCACCCAACCATTCACACCCCACCCAGCCACTCACACCGCGCCCAGCCACGCACACCCAACCCAGCCACTCACAGGGTGCCCAGCCACTCACACGCCACCCAGCCACTCACACCCATCCCAGCCACTCACACCCCACCCAGCCACGTACACCGCACACAGCCACGCACACCACACCCAGCCAGGCAAACCACGCCCAGCCACTCAAACCACGCCCAGCCACTCACACCCCACCCAGCCACTCACACCCCACCCAGCCACTCACACCTGACCCAGCCACTCACACCCCACCCAACCATTCACACCCTGCCCAGCCATTCACAGCCCACCCAGCCACTCCATCCCCGCCCAGCCTCTCCCACCTCACCCAGCCGCACTCACGGTGCCCAGCCACTCACACCCCACTCCGCCACGCACACCGCACCCAGCCACTCACACCCCACCCAGCCTCTCACACCCCGCCCAAACATTCACACCCTGCCCAGCCACTCACACTCCGCCCAGTCACACACACCCCACCCATCCACTCACACACCACCCAGCCATTCACAAGTTGCCCAGCGACTCACTAGCCACCCAACCACTTACACCCCACCCAGCCACTCACACCCTGCCCAGCCACTTACACCCCACCCCCGCCCTCACACCCTGCCCAACCACTCACACCCTGCCCAGCCATTGACACCCTGCCCAGCCTCTCACACCCCACCCAGCCATACACACCCCGCCCAGCCACACACACCCCACCAAGCCATTCACAACTTGCCTAGCCACTCACTAGCCGCCCAACCACTCCCACCCCGCCCAGCCACTCACACCCTGCCCAGCCATTCACACCCTGCCCAGCCACTCCTACTGCGCCCACCCACTCGCACCCGGCCAGCCACTCACACCTGGCAAGCCACTCACACCCCGCCCAGCCACAAACACCCCGCCCAGCCACTCACACCGTACCCATCCACTCACACCCGGCCAGCCACTCACACCCCGCCCAGCCACTCACACCCGGCCTGACACTCACACCCCGCCCAGCCACTCAAACCCCACCCTGCTATTCACAACTTGCCCAGCCACTCACACCCCACCAAGCCACTCACACCCTGCCCAGCTACTTACATCCCACCCCCGCCCTCACACCCCGCCCAACCACTCACACTGCACCCAGCCACTCACAACCTGCCCAGCCATTCACACACTGCCCAGCCACAGACACCCCACCCAGCCACTTACAAGCCGCCCAACCACTCACAGCCCGCCCAGCCACTCACACCCCGCCCAGCCACTCACACCACACCCAGCTATTAACACCCCACCCAGCCACTCACTCTGTGCCCAGCCACTCACACCCGGCCAGCCACTCACAGTCGGCAAGACACTCACACCCCGCCCAGCCACTCAAACCCTGCCCAGCCACTCACACCCCACCCAGCCACTCACACCACACCCAGCTATTAACACCCCACCCAGCCACTCACTCTGTGCCCAGCCACTCACACCCGGCCAGCCACTCACAGTCGGCAAGACACTCACACCCCGCCCAGCCACTCAAACCCTGCCCAGCCACTCACACCCTGCCCAGACACTTACACCCCGCCCCCGCCCTCACACGCCGCCGAACCACTCACACCGCACCCAGCCACTCACACCCTGCCCAGCCATTCACACACTGCCCAGCCACTGACACCCCACCCAGCCACTTACAAGCCGCCCAACCACTCACAGCCCGCCCAGCCACTCACACCCCGCCCAGCCACTCACACCACACCCAGCTATTAACACCCCACCCAGCCACTCACTCTGTGCCCAGCCACTCACACCCGGCCAGCCACTCACAGTCGGCAAGACACTCACACCCCGCCCAGCCACTCAAACCCTGCCCAGCCACTCACACCCCACCCTGCCATTCACACCCTGCCCTTCACACCCTGCCCAGCCACTTACACCCCGCCCCCGCCCTCACACCCCGCCCAGCCACTCACACCCCACCCAGCCACTCACACCCCGCCCAGCCACTTACACCCCACCCCCGCCCTCACACCCCGCCCAACCACTCACACCACACCCAGCCACTCACACCCTGCCCAGCCATTCACACACTGCCCAGCCACTGACACCCCACCCAGCCACTAACAAGCCGCCCAACCACTCACACCCCGCCCAGCCACTCACACCACACCCAGCCATTAACACCCCACCCAGCCACTCACACCCTGCCCAGCCATTCACACCCTGCCCAGCCATTTACACACTACCCAGCCACTGACACCCCACCCAACCACTCACAAGCCACCCAACCACTCACACCCCGCCTAACCACTCACACCCCTCCCAGACATTCACATCCTGCCCAGCCACGCACAACCCGCCCAGCCACTCACACCGCACCCAGCCACTTGCACCCCGCCCAGCCACTCACACCGTGCCCATCCGCTCACACCCGGCCAGACACTCACACCCCGCCCAGCCACTCACACCCTGCCCAGCCACTCACACCCCACCCAGCCATTCACAACTTGCCCAGCCACTCACACCCTGCCCAGCCATTCACACCCTGCCCAGCCACTCACACCCCGCCCAGCCATTCACAACTTGCCCAGACACTCACAAGCCACCCAACAACTCACACCCCACCCAGCCACTCACACCCTGCCCAGCCATTCATACCCTGCCCAGCCACTCACACCCCACCCACCCCACCCAGCCACTCACACCCCAACCAGCCATTCACACCCCACCCAGCCACTCACACCCCACCCAAACATTCAAACCCTGCCTAGGCAATCACACCCCACCCACCCACTCACACCCCACCCACCCACTCACACCCCGCCCAGCCACTCACACCCCGCCCATTCTCACCCCGCCCAGCCATTCTCACCCCGCCCAGCCACTCACACCCCACCCAGCCATTCACACCCCACCCAGACACTCACAGCCTGCCAGCCACTCACACCCTGCCCAGCCACTCACACCCCACCCAGCCACTCACAACTTGCCCAGCCACTCACACGCCGCCCAACCACTCACACCCCGCCCAGCCACTCACACCCCGCCCAGCCATTCACACCCCACCCAGCCACTCACACCACGCCCAGCCACTCACACCGTGCCCAGCCATTCTCACCCCGCCCAGCCACTCACAGCTGGCCAAACACTCACACCCCACCCAGACACTCACACCCCACCCAGCCACTCACACCCTGCCCAGCCACTCACACCCCACCCAGCCATTCACACCCCACCCAGCCACTCACACCGGCCATCCACGCACACCCCGCCCAGCCACTCACACCCCGCCCAGCCACTCACACCCTGCCCAGCCGTTCACGATGTTTAGGCACCCAGTAACCTGCACACTCCTTCTCTCATGCATCTGACTCCTGCAGTGGCCTCTCTGAAACGTGAGGCTCAGGGTCCAGCTTCCACTCCCTTCCAGCCCTGCCTATTCGGCTCCTCTACCTCAATCCCAACCCTGTAACAGAGAGGTAGGAGAAAGGAGCAGTGGCTTAAAACAGATTTAACTGTCTTATTAATGCCTCTTCCAGCACAACTACCCAGCTATAACGTCCACCTCTACTGCTAATCAGGAGAAATCTTTCCAGAGCCACCAAGCTGTCACTTCCCTGCCCACTGCACATGAACTGAGGGCCCTGTGACAACAGTTACAGAAGAAGCCTCCTTCCCTCCTGTGATTTATTATGCTTGGCAAGTGCCTGCCAGCAGCAGCTCCTGATATTCCACTTACCTTCAGGGATCCACATGTGCAATAAGGATGGAGGAAAGTTACTGCTCATTGTCAGACACCATCTGGGGTCATCCATGGGGAGATGGTTTGGAAGGAAATGAGTCTTGCATGTAGGATTTTGCTTTATGAGATGGACAAGAAGAAAATAGTTGTTAGTATCTATAAAGGCAGAAAAAGGCAGTTCCAAACCATCAGCAGTTTGGGAAAACCCTCAGGAAAGAAACTCAGCTGTGTGAGTTATCTGTCAAGTGGAGCAGGGCAGATAAGAGGGATGAGTGGAATGAGCTGCATGGGTTTAGCTTTGGAACTAAATGTCATGAGCATGGAACAATTAGAACATCCTCCTGTATGGAATCCCAGAACCCCAGCATGGAGGGCTTGGAAGGGACCTCTGGAACTCTCACAGCCCAAGCCCTGCTCCAGCAGGGCACCCCCAGCAGCTTGCCCAGGGGCACAGTGCCCAGGGGGGGTTGGAAGCTCTCCACACCAGGAGACTCCACAACCTCTCTAGGCAGCCTGCTCCAGGCCTCCAGCACCCTCACAACAAACAACTTTCTCCTCCTGCTCAGATCCAACCTCCTGGCTGCCAGTCTCTGCCCACTGCCCCTTGTGCTGTCACCTGTCTAAGGAGGCTGTTCTGGCAAATCTTGGTAAAAGATCTGAGAACACTCAAAATTTGCTTCTTGTTCTTGCTTTTATCTGGGCAATCCATCAGGACTGTCCAAATCTGTCAGGGAGCAAACTTAACCAGACCCACCTGTGTCTGGGGCAGCTCAAGGCTTGGGGACCTTCTGCTCCTTATTTCAAGCCATAGGATGATAAAGACAGTTTGTGAAGTTCCTCCTCCATGGCCAAAATGAAAATGCTCAAAAGCCTGTGAGATAAGCACAGTCCCAGCCCTTACACTGACTCCTCTGGGCCACTGGGGAGCACTGAGCCTGGGCTCAGCAGGCAGTCAGAAGGGAATTTGCTTTTGCATCTCGCAGACATTTAAGGAAGCTGAGAGCACAAGTTTCAGCTGGATTTCTACCAGGTATTTACTGGAATGGGGAAACCTTTGGATATTCTTCCATCACTAATAGGTTTTCAAGTGAATTAGCATCAACTGAAGAGCAAGGACACTGTATTCATAAAATTTAACAGCCCTTGTAATGAAGAAGAGAAAAAAAGGAGGAAAAGCACAACAGAGAACAAATGACACTGCTGCCCTAAACTGTTGTGTGCTCAAACACTGGTGACCAGCAGATCAGCTCCACTGCCTTCAGCACACACCTGCTTTGCCCTAAAGTCATCCAAAAAGCAGCTGCAGGATCTCAACAGTCACAGAACCAGAGCATGCATCAGGTTGGAAGGGACCCTTGAAACTCGCCTTGTCCAACCCCCTGCAGTCAGCAGGGACATTTTTAGTAGATCAGATTGATCAGGGCCACATCAGGTTTGACCTTGAAGAGTAAACCCAGCTGCAGCCTCTGCATTCTGCAGTCCTCTGGGCCAGTGGTCTCCTGGGGTGCATGAAGAACAGTCTGGGCAGCAGGTCAAGGGAGGTTCTGCTCCCCTTCTACTCTGTCCCAGTGAGTCCAGTTCTAGAGTTCTGGGTCCAGTGCTGGGCTCCCCAGCTCCAGAGGGACAGGGACCTGCTGGAGAGAGGCCAGGGCAGGCTGCAGAGCTGCTGAGGGGCCTGGAGCAGCTCTGGGAGCAGCAAAGGCTGAGAGCCCTGGGGCTGAGAGCCTGCAGAAGAGCAGCCCCAGAGGGCAGCTGAGCAATGCTCAGCAAGAGCTGAAGGAGCTGTGGGGGGCAAGAGGCTGGGGCCAGGCTCTGCTGAGTGGTGCCTGGGGGCAGGGGGGCAGGGGGACTGGAGCATAGCTGTGAGGAGAAAAGGCTGAGAGCTCTGCTTTAAAACCATCACCCCCATCACCCCTTGTCCTGTCACCAGAGGCCCTGCTGAAATGATTGTCCCCCAAAAAAATAACCAAAGAGGGATAAGATTTGCAAAGTCAGCAAGCAGCAGAACAAGCCAGAAAGAGACCTTGCTAAAGGCATCATCAACTGCTAATAAATATCTTTAGAATTCGTGAAGAACAGAACACACAGCCAGAAACTGCAGCACCAAGAGCTGACCAAAGGGCAACGAAGCTAGGGAAGGGTCTGGAGAAGAGGGCTGGGGAGGAGCAGCTGAGGGAGCTGGGGACCTGGCAGAGGAGGCTGAGGGAGACCTCATTGCCCTCTGCAGCTCCCTGAGAGGAGGCTGGAGCCAGGTGGGGCTTGGGCTCTGCTCCCCGGTCTCAGGTGAGAGAAGGAGAGCAAATGACCTGAAATTGTGCCAGGGGAGGCTGAGGTTGGAGAGGAGGAAAAGTTTGTTTGCTGCAAGAGTGGTCAGGGCCTGGCAGAGGCTGCCCAGGGAGGTGGTGGAGTCCCCATGCCTGGAGGTGTTGCAGCAAGCTGTGGCCATGGCTCCTGGGGCCAGGGTTTGGTGGCCATGGTGGGGCTAGGTTGGTGTTGGACTGGGTGAGCTTGGAGGGCTTCTCCAATCCAAACAATTCTATGATTCTATGATTCATAGAAGGCAAGGGACACCTCCCATGGTGTAGATGTTCCTGGTGCAGACATCTTTGAGCACATTGTCTGTGACTGCCTGCCTGAGCATCTCTAGAGTGTGACTCTCTTGGTCTAGAAAGGCAAAGGGCCTTTCCAACCCAAACAATTCTTGTGACAGCCATACTTCCTGATGCAAGGACTGTCTACCTCCAACCCCTGCACTCAGCAGGGACATCCTCCACCGGATCAGGTTGCCCAGAGCCCTGTCCAACCTCACCTGGAATAGCTCCAGGGATGGAGCCTCAACCACCTCCCTGGGCAACCTGGTGCAAAGCTTGTTCCTCACATCCAATCTCAATCTGCTCTGCTCTCATTTCAAACCATTTCCCCTGGTCCTGTCCCTGCAGATGTGAGGCACTGCAGAGCAGGACCCCTGACCTCGATGGCTAGAGATCAGTGGAGATGACAGTAAAGCACAGAACTAGTTGGGAAGTGATAAATATGGTACAAGGGTGAAGAGCGTCAAACCTGCTGGAGGATTCTGGAGCAATCAATGAATAATTGAGTCAGGGTTGGGGTTTTCAAGACACTTTTAACAAGCTATTTCAGCAGAGCAGGGGGATAAGAGGGAAATCCCTTGCATGGACTAAAAACTCATTAGAAGAGGAAGCAATGGGCTGGAATAAATGAAAGCATGTCCCAGGGCTCTGTGCAGTGACTTGGACTCTTCAGTGCATTCATAATGGATCTGGAGAAGGCACTGTGTAATAAAGGGCCGTGGTCTGCAGATGCTGTATTATACATGGGGGTAGAACATGAAATGTTCTGGAGGCAGATGTAGAAGGAGCTCATTGCAGTGCATGACTGTGCAGGAAAGCAGAGTGTGTAAGTCAAGCAGCTGCAGAGGAAGTCATGCTCAGGGGCCTCACTTTGTATCATGGTCTTTGAACCATCTCCTAGCATTAACTCAGAAGTCAGAGTTGAAAAGCTCAGGGCTCTGCAGTGGGCCAAAAAAGCTCTCAGAACATGAGGAGTCATCCATAAAGAGAGAAAGAAACAGGTTTTGCCACTACATGAATCCAGGGTTCTCACATTGCAGTGCAGGGTTCTGCTTGCCTGGTGACCAAAAGGCAGGGTAGGCCAGAAATGGCTCAGAGAAAGTTGACAGAATTGTGGAATAGGTTGGGCCTCTGAGGTCACCCAGGCCAAGTCCAACCCAGCCCCACCATGGCCACCCAACCATGGCCCCAGGAGCCATGGCCACAGCTTGCTGCAACACCTCCAGGCATGGGGACTCCACCACCTCCCTGGGCAGCCTCTGCCAGGCCCTGACCACTCCTGTGTGAACAATTTCTTCCTATCTGGTGTAACTCGTCTGTCTCTGAGTTTCAATCCATCCCCCCCTGTCCTGTCACCACAGGCCCTTCTTGAAAGTCTGTACCAAGCTTTCTGCTCAGCCCTTGAAGCACTGCAAGGCCACCAGAAGGTCTCCCTGGAGCCTTCTCCTCTGCAGGCTGAACAGTCCCACAGACACCTCCACTGCCCCATCTCTTCTCTTTGCTCTGCAGAGGTGGCACTGAGTGCTCAGCTTCTTGCTGCCCTCTCACAGCTCAACAGAGGCTGCCTTTAATTTTCCCCCTGTTGTTTAACCAAGTCAGAGAGTCAGGAGCAGTCCTCATCTGTGCTTGTCAGGGATGGGAAGCCATCCTTGCATCCTGCAGCAGGACCACGAGCACTGATGATTCCCCAGCTAGCCAAAGACACCTGCAGGATGGAGGCGGTGGCTGGGGTGCCAGGCGCAGGCCTGCACACACGACTCCATTAGCTGCTGGGCATGAAATGCCAACCTGCCCTCAACAGGCACAACCTGGGGCCTTCAAAACGTGACAGAATCTTCCCTTTCCACATCAAGAAATCCCCAGAGGTTTGGATCATGTTTCATAGATTCATTGAACAGTTGCAGCCAACCTTCTGGTAGAACAGAATAGAATTAACCAGGTTGGAAGAGACCTCAGAGCTCATCCAGTCCAACCTCTCCCCCAGCACCCTCAACCATGGCACCAAGGGCCTCACCCAGGCTCTTCCTAACCACCTCCAGGGATGGGGACTCCACCACCTCCCTGGGCAGCACATCCCAATGGCCAATCTCTCTGTCTGGGAAGAATTTCTTCCTAACATCCAGCCTGAACCTCCCCTGGCACAGCTTGAGACTGTGTCCTCTTGTTCTGGTGCTGCCTGCCTGGGAGAAGAGCCCAACCCCCACCTGGCTACAACTTCTCTGCAGGGAGTTGTTGAGATCTCGCTGAGACCCTAGAGAAATGCTCTTCATCTTTCCTGGAACCAGCAGAACCAACAGGTCTGGGCTGAGCACAGATGTTTGCCTTGTTCTGCAGGTGGCTTTTGAAAGTCTGCTGTAGGAGAAGAGCAAGAGAGAGGTGAGTAGAGATGCCAAGAACTCCATCATGTTGGTATGGGGATGCCACAAAGAGCACTTCCAGGCCCCACAGCTATCTCCTGCATGGGTTCCCATCATGAGTTAAATGCCAAAGGTTTGCCAGATGGTTGGCACTGCAATAGCTGAGCTCACAGGGGCCTGGAGGAATCCTCATCTCCTCTCCAAGGGGTTTGGCTGATGGCCTCGAGGTCAGCTCTGACTTGCAGAGCAGTGAATGAACCTGAACCAGGTTGCTATGTGAAAAGTCTCTGAGCAGCCCCACTGCCTGCTCCCCACTTTGGTTCTTCTGACCCAACCTCTGCTGTGCACAGTGAGGCAGAGCCTGGGGGAGGTGGATGTCAACATCTGCCTTGACTTCAGCAAGCCTCTGCACACTCTCTCCCATGGCATCCTCACAGCCAAGCTGAACAAGTGTGGACTGGATGATTGGGCAGGGAGCTGGATTGGGAGCTGCCTGAAGGACAGGGCTCAGAGGGCTGTGGTCAGTGGGGCAGAGTCTAGCTGCAGGATGAAGGGACAGAGAGGACCCTCAGCCAGTTTGCTGATGATACCAAACTGGGAGCAGGGGCTGGCACCCTGTCAGGCTCTGCTGTCATCCACTGAGACCTGGGCAGGCTGCAGAGCTGGGTGGGGAGACATCCAGTGGGGTTCCCTAAGGCCAAGTGCAGGATCCTGCAGCTGGGGAGAAACAACCTCTGCACCAGGACAGCTGAGGGGGGACCAGCTGGGAAGCTGCTCTGGATGCTGGGTCTCTCCTGCAGGACAGGGAGCCTTTGACATTCATTTCAGTCCTCCTTAACCTTTGCTGGCCTCTGCCTAGAATGTACAGGGGAGGCTGCAGCTGGCAGCTGTGTCCTTTTCCTGCAGCAAAGCTGTGGTTAATTAGTGCAAAGTTACCCCCCTGCCCTACTTTGGAAGTGAAGTGACATTTACTCCTCCACTCTCTTTGGCTGCTGATGTTTAGCTTTAATTAATTTCCTGGCTGCTCACAACCACTCCTGCTCCATGCAGCAGCTGACAGCTCCCGGTGTTGGGGAAGCCTTCACCACCCGCTGCGTCCTACCTGCACAGCAAGACCTGGTGGTCCTCTCTCCTTCCAACTGTTGTTAAGTGGTCTGATTCCCTCTGCCCCTGCCAGGAGATGCTGCTTTGCCTTCTGGAAGGCTTGAAGTGATGTCAGATGTTGAAAGTCTGAGAGCCCTGGGGCTGAGAGCCTGCAGAAGAGCAGCCCCAGAGGGCAGCTGAGCAATGCTCAGCAAGAGCTAAAGGAGCTGTGGGGGGCAAGAGGCTGGGGCCAGGCTCTGCTGAGTGCTGCCCAGGGCCAGCACAAGGGGCAGTGGGCAGAGACTGGCAGCCAGGAGGTTGGATCTGAGCAGGAGGAGAAAGTTGTTTGTTGGGAGGGTGCTGGAGGCCTGGAGCAGGCTGCCCAGAGAGGCTGTGGAGTCTCCTGGTGTGGAGAGCTTCCAACCCCCTCTGGGCACTGTGCCCCTGGGCAAGCTGCTGGGGGTGCCCTGCTGGAGCAGGGCTTGGACTGGGTGAGCTCCAGAGGTCCCTTCCAACCTCTGCCAGTCTGTGATTCTCAGATTCTGTAATCCACCAGACTGGGATTCTGGGATTGTCTCTTATCATTCAATTGATGAGGCAGTGGCAGTGCCCTTGAGAAGGCTACTTAGACATCAGCATCTGCTGCAAGCTAACAGAGCCAGGCAGAAGCCATCAGGCACAGGACACTTCTGATCTGCCAGATAAACTCACCAGTCATGAATACCTTCTGCTGCTGAATATCATAGAATCATAGAATCAACCAGCTTGGAAGAGACCTCCAAGATCATCCAGTCCAACCTATACACTAGAGCAAAGCAGAGCACCTTGCTGCTACACATCTCAGGAGGCAGGAGAACTGAAGGCCTGACAAGAAACATCCCTTGTAGTTCAGAGCAGACCCTGGAGAGGACCTTCAGAAGTTGGATGGAATGATTCATCCAGCAATGTGTGCTGCCTCTAAAGCTCTCTGCAGTGTTTGGTGCTGTTATGTCCTGGAGACAAAAGGCAGAGAAGTCAAATGTCCAGCAAAGGGAAATGTTCCACCTGCAGAAGAGCCTGAGCTCCCCACACCAAAGCCAGCAGGGCTTCTTTTCCTGTCTGGATGTGCTCCCTGCCATGCATGCTTGGCCCTCTGCTCAGCTGCCTTGCAGTGGGTTTGTGTTATTTGTTAAAGATCGTTGGAGAAGTTGTCTGGGGATGGAGAAGGAATCTGACACAACTGTTGGGCAGGGATGAATCCAAGCAGCCACTGAGTTACAGATCACAGGTTGCATGGTATCACAGTCTCACAGTATAACTAAGGTTGGCAGAGACCCCAAGGATCATCAAGTCCAACCTGTCCCAACAGACCTCACAACTAGACCATGGCACCAAGTGCCACATCCAATCCCCTCTGGAACACCTCCAGGGATGGGGACTCCACCACCTCCCTGGGCAGCACATCCCAATGACGAACGACTCGCTCGGTGAAGAACTTTCTCCTCACTTCGAGTCTAAACCTCCCCTGGCACAGCTTGAGACTGTGTCCTCTTGTTCTGGTGCTGGTTGCCTGGGAGAAGAGACCAGCCCCTTCCTGGCTACAACCACCTTTCAGCTAGTTGTAGAGGGCAATGAGGTCACCCCTGAGCCTCCTCTTCTCCAGGCTAAGCAACCCCAGCTCCCTCAGCCTCTCCTCACAGGGCTGTGCTCAAGGCCTCTCCCCAGCCTTGTTGCCCTTCTCTGGACACCTTCAAGTCTCTCAATGTCCTTCTTAAACTGAGGGACCCAGAACTGGACACAGGACTCAAGGTGTGGCCTAACCAATGCAGAGTCCAGGGGCACAATGACCTCCCTGCTCCTGCTGGCCACACTATTCCTAATGCAGGCCAGGATGCCATTGGCCCTCTTGGCCACCTGGGCACACTGCTGGCTCATGTTTAGGCAGCTGTCAATCAGTACCCCCAGGTCCCTCTCTGCCTGGCTGCTCTCAGCCACTCTGACCCCAGCCTGTAGCTCTGCTTGGGGTTGCTGTGGCCAAAGTGCAGCCCCTGGCACTGGGACTTGTTAAATGCCATCCCATTGGACTCTGCCCATCTGTCCAGTGGGTCGAGGTCCCTCTGCAGAGCCTTTCTGCCCTCTAACTGACCAACATCTGTTCCCAACTTGGTGTCATCTGCAAATTTGCTGATGACTGACTCAACCCCCTCTTCCATATCATCAATGAAGATGTTAAAGAGCATGGGGCCCAGCACTGCTCCCTGGGGCACACCACTGGTGCCTGGCTACCAGCTGGCTGTGGCACCATTCACCACCACTCTCTGGGTTCAGCCTCCAGCCAGTTCCTAACCCTGGAAGGGAGCCTCCAAGGGCAAACCCCTGCAGGCAGCAGGGACAGCTCCCGCTGAAGCAGGCTGCCCAGGGACACAGCAAGTTTGACCTTGAATGTCTCCATGGGCAGGGCCTCCACCACCTCCCTGGGCAGCCTGTGCCAGTGTCTCCCCAGCCTCACTGTGCAGAACTTCCTCCTCAGCTCCAACCTAACTCTGCCCTGCTCCAGTTCCAAACCATTGCCCCTGGGCCTATCCCCACAGCCCTTCTGCACAGTCCCTGCCCAGCCTGCCTGCAGCTCCCTTGCAGGGTTTGAACTGCAGCTCTGAGGTCTCCCCAGGGAACACCACTAGGAACTGGCCAGCAACTGGTTTCAATTCTATTCCCATCACTCTTTGGACCTGGCCATCCAACCAGGTTTTCACCCAGCAGAGTGTGCCTCTCCAGGTCAGGAGCAGCCAGTTCCCCCAGAAAGATGCTGTGGGGAAAGGCACTGAAGACCTTACTAAAGCCCAGGTGAGCAACATCCCCAGCCTATCCCCAGCCACTGAGCAGGCCACATCACAGCAGGAGCTCAGCTTCAGCGAGCAGGACCATTCTCTGTCATTTAGCAGGTCCCGAAAGGTGATTCTGCCCCTATGCTGTGCTCTGCTGAAACCCCACCTGCAGAACTGTGTCCAGAACTGTGCTCTGGAGTTCTCAGCATGAGAGATATGTCAGAGGAGGCCAAAAAGATGAGCACAGGGCTGGAGAACCTCTGCTATGGGGACAGGCTGGGAGAGTTGGGGCTGTTCAGCATGGGGAAGAGAAGGCTCCAGGGAGACCTCAGAGCTGCATGTGAAGGAGACTTACAGGAGAGTTGTGCAGGGACTGTGCAGAAGGGCTGTGGGGGTAGGACCAGGGGCAATGGTTTGGAACTGGAGCAGGGCAGAGTTAGGTTGGAGCTCAGGAGGAAGTTCTGCACAGGGAGGCTGGGGAGACACTGGCACAGGCTGCCCAGGGAGGTGGTGGAGGCCCCAGCCCTGCAGACATTCAAGCTCAGCCTGGCTGTGTCCTGTGCAGCCTGCTCTGGCTGGAGCTGTCCCTGCTGCCTGCAGGGGGCTGGACAGGATGCCCTTGGAGGGTCTCTTCCAATCTGTTACACTCTGTGACACTGCAAATCTCCAGCCCCTCTTCAAGTCACCCCAGCAGTGCCAGAGTTGTCCACCTCAGGTAGCTGCATGGCCAGGTCCTGCTGCAGGGCTGGAGCAGGAAAGCTGAAGCTCCCCAGGCCATGGCAGGCTGTGAGCAGGAGCCTGGTGAGCTCCATTGTGCTGCCTCCTGCTGCAGCAGCCAGCCCCCAGCCATTCTTCTGAGTTCTGATGCAGCTTCCTGTGGAGACAATTTGGTGCTAATAAGCTCCACTGATAATAGCCAGGGGTGGTTTGGTGGAATACTTTTCCCTAAAAGCCATTCATGGCTTTGTTGCTTTTTCCTGCCATGCTGCTAATTACTCTGCATCTAAACCAGCACCCAGGGGGACCAGGGAATTCCACCCAGGGAGCTTTTCAGTGCACAGAGGGGCAGAGGTGAGCTGGCAGTAGGGCTATCAGGGCCCCACTCCACCAGACAATGGCCTCTGTGCCCTGAGTGCTCCTCCAAAATCACAGCCTTGCAAAGCAGGAGGAAATGCAGCATCCTGCAGAGGACCTCCAGATCCCAGCAGCCATTTGTGGGCAGTGCTGCAGGACAGAAGATACTGACATGGACAAGCTGACCTCCAACAAAGGGTACATCAGGAGGAGTGGGAATGAGCAAGGGGAGGGAACAGCTCAGATCCCTTAATCCTGCAGAGGTCCATGGCTAAGAGTCACACAATTCTGTGGCTGAAAGAGAACATTAAGATCATTGAGTCCAGCCACGAACCCAGCACTGCCACAGCACACAGCTCTGAAACCCCTCCAGGCATGGGGACTGCATCACTGCCCTGGGAAGCCTGGGCCAGTCCTTGACAGTCCCTTTAGGAGGAAGAAATTGTTCCTCCTGTCCAACCTAAACCTCCCCTGGGGCAACCTGAAGCTGTTTCCTCTTATCTTATCACTTGCTCCTTGGCAGAAGAGCCCAACCCCCACCCGACTGCAGCCTCCTCCCAGGGAGCTGCAGAGAGCAATGAGGTCTCCCTCAGCCTCCTCTGCCCCAGGCTCAACACCCCCAGCTCCCTCAGCTGTTCCTCCCCAGCCCTCTTCTCCAGACCCTTCCCCAGCTCTGTTGCCCTTCTTTGGACCTGCTTCAGCCTTTCAGTGTCCTTGCAGTGAGAGGCTCAAAACTGATCCCAGCACTCAAGCTGTGGCCTCCCCAGTGCCCAGCCCAGGGGCACCATCCCTGCCCTGCTCCTGCTGCCCACAGCATTGCTGCTCCAGCCCAGGCTGCTGCTGCCCTTCTTGCCCAGCTGGGCACTGCCAGCTCCTCTTCAGCTGCTGTCTATCAGTACCTCCAGGTTCTTTTCTGCCAGGAAAGCTTCCAGATTGTGTTCCAGTTTGTGCCCCCTGCCCCTTGCCCTCTCACAGGACACCCCTGACAAGAGCCTGGCCCCTTTTGCTTGCGCCCCACCCTGCAGATGTTTGTAAACATTGCTCAGCTGCCCTCTGGGGCTGCTCTTCTGCAGGCTCTCAGCCCCAGGGCTCTCAGCCTCTGCTCTTCACAGAGCTGCTCCAGGCCCCTCAGCATCCTCATAGCCTCCACTGGACTCTCTGCAGTAGTTCCCTGTTCCTCTTGAACTGAGGAGTCAGAACTGGACACAACAGTCCAGATGTGGCCTCACTGTCTGTTGATTTCAGCAGCTGGCCAGAAGCAGAGGTGTGATGGTCTCTGAGAAGAGTGCTTTGGCCTTTCACTATGGACTTGCCTCAAAACTAGACTAGGCAAGGGAGATCTCCCTGCTTAGCAGACAGCAGATTGGAAGCTTCTCAGGGGCTGAGGGAAGGGAGAAAGAAGACAACTCTGCATTTCCCTGTGCTGGGTTTTGTAGAGAGGGAACTGCAAGCTGAGAGGGAGCTGAGTGAAGCTGCTGTGAAATGTTAACCTTTAAAAACAGAGGGAAATGGAGAACCTGAGAACTAAGGCTGCTGTTCCACTGCATAGAATCACTAAAGGTGGAAAAGACCTCTAAGGTCAGTGAGGGTGGGGAGAGCCTGGCACAGGCTGCCCAGGGGGGCTGTGGCTGTGCCCTGCCTGGAGGTGTTCCAGGCCAGGCTGGATGAGGCCCTGAGCAAGCTGTGCTGGTGGGAGGGGTCCCTGCCCAGGGCAGGGGGCTGGGGCTGGATGATGTTTAAGGTCCGTTCCAACCCAACCCATGCTGTGATTGTATGAACCATCAAGTCCTACCTTTGCTTGATGCCTCCATCAGTGGGCCACAGTCAGTAGCTCTGCTTTGTGTGAAGGTTCCTCTTTGGGAACACAACACCTTGTCATCACCAGTTTGCTCCCTTTGGATACTGGGCATTGAGATATGGCCTGAAAGCAGTGCAGCAAGGCACAGAAGGCAGCAAGGCACAGAGGGCAGCAGGGCACAGAGGCCAGCAAGGCAGAGGGCAGGCACCTCATCACATGCCCTTTGTCTGACAGCATACATAAAATCAGAGAATTTCATAGAATCATAGAATGAATCAGGTTGGAAGGGACCTCCAGAGGGCCTCCTGTCCAACCCCCTGCAGGCAGCAGGGACACCTCCAGCCAGAGCAGGCTGCACAGGGACACAGCAAGTCTGACCTTGGATGTCTCCAGGGGTGGGACATTCACCACCTCCCTGGGCAACCTGTTCCACCACCCTCCTAGTGAAGATCTGTGAAGTGATCTTTTCCAGCTGGGCTTCACTTCATTGCAGCTGTTGTAGTCTTCTCAGCTCATATGTGGCCACCTAATCATGGAACATTCTCCAGAAAGCCAGAGGCTGCTGCTTTACAAACAGAGCCTGGCTGTGCCTTGTCTGAAGTCAGCACCAGAGCAGTGTGAGATTGGCAGCTTGGCAAGAGCTGGAAGGAAGGTCACCCAGAGAATGGGCTGCAAAGATCATCAGGGGGCTGCAGAACCTCTCCTATGAAAACAGGCTGGAAGAGTTGGGGTTGCTTAGTCTGGAGAAGAGAAGGCTCCAGGGAGAATAGAATAGAATAGAATAGAATAGAATAGAATAGAATAGAATAGAATAGAATAGAATAGAATAGAATAGAATAGACCAGGGCAGAAGAGACCTTCAAGATCATCACATCCAACCCATCAACCAATCCAACACCACCTAATCAACTAACCCCTGGCACCAAGTACCCCATCCAGTCTCCTCCTGCACACCTCCAGGGATGGTGACTCCACCACCTCCCTGGGCAGCACATCCCAATGGGCAATCACTCTGTCTGTGTAGAACTTCCTCCTCACCTCCAGCCTAAACCTCCCCTGGCGCAGCCTGAGACTGTGTCCTCTTGTTCTGGTGCTGGCTGCCTGGGAGACCTCAGAGCTGCATTTCAATACCTGCAGGGGAGCAGCAGGCAGGCTAGGGGGGCTGTTCAGAAGGGCTGTGGGGGTAGGACCAAAGGCAATGGCTTGGAACTGGAGCAAGGCAGAGTTAGGTTGGAGCTCAGGAGGAAGTTCTGCACAGGGAGGCTGGGGAGACACTGGCACAGGCTGCCCAGGGAGGTGGTGGAGCCCCAGCCCTGGAGCCAGGGAGGTGGTGGAGCCCCAGCCCTGGACCCAGGGAGGTGGTGGAGCCCCAGCCCTGGAGCCATTCAAGCTCAGCCTGGCTGTGTCCCTGGGCAGCCTGCTCTGGCTGGAGCTGTCCCTGCTGCCTGCAGGGGGTTAGACAAGATGCCCTTGGAGGGTCCCTTCCAACCCTATTCATTCTATGATCCTATGATCTGTGCCTTTTAGATGCCACCCATGGTCAGAGGGGTGTCCAATCAGTCCCTCAGGTGCAGGTGACTTGACCTTAAGGTTTAAGGCTCAGTTATGCTGCCAAATGCCTTTTGCTGTTTGAGTCACAGGCTCTTCCCAGCTGAAGGAGCTGAGAAACCAGTTCCTGGCCCAGCTTCATTCTGCACTTGCTGGGGAGCAGACAGAACCCTTGGAAGCTGGAAGCTGTGTCACTATGGTAACCCCAGAACTGGCATTTCTGGGGTATTATGGAGTTGGAAAGTCATAAACTTAATGAAAGTCTGTTTTTATTGCACTTCAACTCCAGCTCTGATTATATCAAATTTGCATAATGGAAAGTTATTGCATTTACAGCTTTCTAATTTCCCTCCCCTCTCCTTTTTTTTCCCTTTACCCTTCCTTTTTACTCCTTGTTTTCCCAAGTGTGGCTTAGGTTTTGTTTGTGGTGAAAGCTCTCAGAGGTCGCCTAAGCCCTGAGTTTCCTGAAAAATGGGTTTAATAACTTGTGTCAGAGGAGCCCAGGAGGTGAACCCTCCAGAACTGGCTACCTTGTGGGTCTTTGAAATGTCTTTTCTTTTTCTCCCCAGTGATGAGCGAGCTGCAGCCCATGGGTTACTGAGTTGTTGCTGGGAGAGACAGGAGCTGGAAGTGACAGGTGACTGATCAAGGTGAAAACAGGCTGCCCAGGGAGGCTGTGGCTGTGCCCTGCCTGGAGGTGTTCCAGGCCAGGCTGGATGAGGCCCTGAGCAAGCTGTGCTGGTGGGAGGGGTCCCTGCCAGGGCAGGGGGTTGGAACTGGATGCCCTTTGAGGTCCTTTCCAGCCCAACCCATTCTGTGAATCTGTGGAGATGAAGTCTCTGCTCTCCCTCAGCCTTGTCCTCCTGCCACCTTTGCAAGGCAGCAGGTGTGGGTCTCTTTGGAGCAAACAAAAGCTCAGGACAATGCCAGTGAGTGACTGATAACATCTGCATTGCAGGATGGAGTGCCCAGGTGGCCAACAAGGCCACCAGCATTCTAGCCTGGATCAGCAGTGGTGTGGCCAGCAGGATCAGAGGAGTGATTCTCCTCCTGTACTGGGCACTGGTGAGGCCACACCCTGAACAGGCAGCTCAGATTCGGGCTCCTCACTCCAAGAAGTGGACCTGGAGCATGCCCAGAGAAGGGCAGCAAGCTGGTGAGGGGTCTGGAGAACAGGGCTGGAGAGGAGCAGCTGAAGGAACTGGGGGTGTTCGGCCTGGAGAAAAAAAGGTTGAAGGGAGACCTCCTGGCTCTCCACAGCTCCCTGAAGGAAGGCTGGAGGCAGGTGGGGGTTGGTCTTTTTCTCCCCAGGAAGAAGCCACAGGACAAGAGGAAATGTCCTCAGGCTGTACCAGGGAAGATTTAAGGTGGACATGAGGAACAGTTTCTTCCCTTAAAGTCCTGGCCCAGGCTGCCCAGGGCAGTGGTGGAGTCCCCATCCCTGGGGGGTTTCAGAGCTGTGTAGATGTGGTGCTGAGGTTTGGTGGTGCCCTGGCAGTGCTGGGTTCATGGCTGAACTCAATGATCTTAAAGGTCTCTTCCACCCAAAGCAATTCTCTGGTTCTGCTCATTAACAATCTGCAGCACCCTGGCCAGCAGAGCTCTGGCCTGGGACTCATCCTGCTCCCAGCCAGCACGCTGCCATCACTGGCCTGCTGCTGCTAGCACAGTGGTGCTGTGAACCCTGAACTCTGCTCTGCACCACACCAGCAGGACACGAGGAAGCAGGAGAAGGGCATTTAACCTCTCAGAACTTTGAGCTCACATCAGGCTCATCCTTCTCAATCCCCAGCAGGAAGAGTAGCTGAGTTTGGAGGGAGAAGCAAAGGTCCAAGCGACCAAGCTTCAACGCTCCTTGATTCTCAGCTGTGTCTTACGCACAGCAGCTCCATCTCCCATGGCTGATCTGAAAGGTTGGGAGCTGGAGTCTTGAAGCTCAGGCCACATCCTGCAGGGGCCCAACTCACTGCCACCTTCTTGTCCTTCTGGGGCCACGTGGCTTTGCTGCCCGCAGCAGGGAGCAGTCAGTTCGCTGCAGCGTGTCCCCAGTGCCGCACAGCTGCGCACCAGCGTCCCTGGGGAAACCTTCACCTCACGAATCACAGCATGGCAGGGGCTGGAAAGGACCTCTGAAGATCATTTGGTCCAACCCCCCTGACAGAGCAGGGTCACCTATAGCAGGTCACACAGGAGCATGTCCAGCTGGCCTTGAAAGCCTCTACACAATCTCTGTGGCCAGCCTGTTCCAGGGCTCTGCCAGCCTCAAAGCAGAGAGGTTCCTCCTCATGTTTAGCTGTGCTGTGGTTTTGCACCATGTTCCAGTTTGGAATTACCCCCAAGTGTGAATTACCACACCACACAGAGTTTGGAAGGGAAATGAAATCACTGGTTACAAAAGTAGGCTAAATCTACACAGCAACGAAGATACAAATACATCCAGACATAACCAGCTTGGCACCAGCTGCCCCCTGTGCACCACAGCCCAGGCCCCCTGTACCCTCTGCAGAGCACAGCCTAAGGCCTTGCTGCCTTACCTCCCCCACTGCACTAACCCAGCCATGGTCAGTGGAGAGAAGGGAAGGCAAAGCTGAGAAGGAGCAAAGAGAGAAAACAGGAGAGAGAGGAACTCACTGAACCCAAATAGAGAGCCTTTGCAGGCAAGGCAGATGGGATCAGCATCTGGGGATTGTCCAGCCTCCTACATCCTGGAATTCTCTGGAAAACCTTTTATTTGTCATGTAATTCTCAAACTATAATGAGATGGAACTTCCTAGGGTCGAGTTGATGCCCCTTGCCTCTTGTCCTGTCACTGGGGAACACTGAGCAGAGTCTGGCCCCATCCTCCTGACGGCCATCCCTTGGATATTTGTAAGCACTGATGAGATCCTCCTCAGCCTCCTCTCCTCCAACCAGAGAAGGTCTCTAGAGGACGCAGCTGAGCTGTTTGCTCTCGGGTTAAATGCGGTCACCAGCTCCAGTGCCCGGAGGGCAGCAGGAAGCCATCCAAGTCCCTGTGCCACTCAGTCAGTGCCACTTGGTCCCCAGTGAGCCTGAGCAGCTAAGCTGAGGTCTTGTGCTCCGCCATGTGGCCTGGCAAACGCTGATGTGTCTGCCACAGGCCAATGTCTCTTGTCAGGGCTTTGCTCTCACCAGAGCTGAGGCCCTTTTAATGGTCCCTTGGAGAGAGCTGCTCTCCCTGAACAGCAGAGCTGCAGGAGGTGCCCTAGGGCTCACAGAGCTTGTCCCCCTGCTGCCATCTCACTGAGCCAGGGCACAGCTGGCTTCCATGCATATGCAAATGCACTTGAGCTTCATGGAGGCATCTGGGAGCCTGGTGTCTGACAGGCAAAAGCAAGCCAAGGGCTCATCAGACCTGCCTCAGCGCCCTCCTGCCTCAGCTCCCTCCTGCCTCAGCCTGGGTAGATGTAGGTTGGAGGGAGGAAGCTCTTCACAGTGATGGCAGTGAGACACTGAAACAGGCTGCTCAGGGATGTGCCCTGGAGGCATTCAAGGTCAGATTTGCTGTGTCCCTGGGCAGCCTGCTCTCGCTGGAAGTGTCCCTGCTGCCTGCAGGGGGGTTGGACAGGATGCCCTTTGAAGGTCTCTTGCAACTTGTCTGTCTGAGCAGGTCCCTTCCAAGCAGATGTGGCCAGTCCTCTGTGTGCTGGCTTGGTGCTGTTTGATCCTATCCCTGAGGACAGCACAGCAGGGCTGCAACCCCTTCCAGCAGATCCTGTCTGTGCAGGAGGACAAGGAGAAGGGAAGAGCAACCCTGCCCACCAGCCCCAGCAGTGCTCAGCCAGGCTGCCAGGCTTGCCTGCAAATTGGCAGAGGGGTCCCAAGCTGTCTGCTCTGCTTTTGGGCCAACAGCTGCAAGCTGTGTTCACCCCGCAAGTGTCCAACCCTGTACATTTCCTTTCTCCTCATGCTGCTCTCTCCTTCTGTTGTCCTCTTCACAAACACTGAACCGTGCTTTTGCTTTATGATTTCTGCCATTCTCCTGCATTTGGCTCACCACAACTCCATGCAGTACTCCAGGCTTGGGGCACAGTGGCTGGAAAGCTGCCCAATAGAGAATGACCTGGGGGTGTTGGTCAAAAGTGGCTGAGGATGAGTCAGCAGGGTGCCCAGGTAGCCAAGAAGGCCACCAGCAGCAATGCTGGGGCCAGTTGGAGCAGGGCAGGGATTGTGCCCCCGTGCTGAGCACTGGTGAGGCCACACCTCAAATTCTGGGTTCAGTTTTGGGTCTCTCCCCGAAGGACATTGAGGGCTGAAGCAGGTCCAGAGAAGAGCAACACAGCAGGGGAAGGGTCTGGAGAACAGTGGGGGGAGAAGCAACTGAGGGACCTGAGGGTATTTGGTGTGGAGAAGAGGAGACTGAGGGAGACCTCATTGCTCTCTACAGCTCCTTGAGAGGAGGCTGCAGTCAGGTGGGGGTTGGGCTCTGCTCCCAAGGAACAAGTGACAGGAGAGGAAATGGCCTCAAGCTGCACCAGGGGAGGTTTAGGTTTGACATTAGAAGAAACTTCTTCCCTGAAAAGGTTCTTGAAGCCTGGCCCAGATGTTGTGAATATGCCCTCAGAAATGAGTGGCAGATATAGCAACGAAAATATCTGTTAAGTTTATTTTACATCTATATATACAAACTCTGTAAGGGGGTATTGACAGTCACCCTTCACAGGTGTCGATATTGGGTCAGTGAAACTGTCTTTACAGAATGTTTGTGTATGGGCAATTGAATCAAACAATTCACAGAACTTAGAATCGAAACGAATCCAGAGAGCGGCGGGGGAGGGGTTGGTCAGTGACCGGCAGCCCTCCACCCGCAGCAATCCAAACCCTACCTTAACTGGCAACTCTCTAAAGAAAGGCTTGACTTACAAGCTGAGAACCTCGTGAGGTCTCCCCTTAATAATATTTATAGTCCAGAAACGTGGCACGGATGTGCCGTAAGACGGAGACAGGAAATGGCGCTGGCCGCGTGGCTGCACCGCGTGGCTGCTGCTCCTCCCAGGACACAAAGGTCTCCCGCTCGAGGGGCGCTGTGGCAGGTCAGCGACGCTGGTTCACACGGGCTGCTGGCGTTTCTCCTGCAGCAAGGGATCACGCAGTGGTCGATCCCACGGGGTACTGTCCACGGCACCGCACGCAGCTGGGTGACGGTGGCAAAGGAGCGTGAGGCCTCTTGGGGCACTGGCTTGAGTCCCGGGCAAGGTGGACCAGGGCAGCACTGGCACGCACACACTCACAGGCTCCAACGCGATGTGGGGGGGGGGCCTCATTTACCAAACGACCCCTATTGACCATTTGCCCCGGTGAGTACTGGCCCAATGAGCAGTCTGTTGCTAACGCAAGATTAACCAATGGACTAACACCTACCAAACACGGCATAAGTGTATGCTATACCCAGGGAAACAAAACATCTAGCCTGGGCCTTGCGTACCACAGGGGTGAGACCACGCCCAGGCAGGCTGTTTACCTGGACTCGGTGGCGCCAGGATCCCCCCTGCTGCCCCCAGGAGGGAGAGGGAACAAAGGAGGGGTAACACTCTGAGAAGTATGTTCCAGAAATGTTTGGGGCACAATCCTGACCATAAGCATCCTTCACTACACCAGGCTGCCCAGGGAGGTGGCTGAATCCCCATCCCTGGAGGGATTTAGAGGATGCAGAGCTGTGGTGCTGAGGGCCATGGCTTAGAAGCAGCTTCCAGATCTGGATGATCTGGAACCAAAGCAGTTCTGTGATCCTGTCCCAACACCTCCCTCTGGGTGGTAGGCTGGTGAGGCGAGGGCCCCAGCTTTGACCAGCGGAGAGCAGAGGCAGGCAGTCTGAGGGAGCAGCTGGCACCCAGCCATCTCTTTTTCCGTTGTTCAGATGTATTTTTGTCCTGTTCAGTGAAAAGAAAAGAAAGTTTCTTGCAGTTCCTTTCTTGTTCTATCCCTTCAGAAAACAGGGGAATCACACTCTGTGGTTCTGTGATCTGGTCAAAAATGCTCTTGAAAATCCATTTGTTCTTTTCTCAATGGAATAATGTTGACAGCTCTCATCATGGAGCAGCAAAAGCAGCTCTCCAGGGGCTATGGGCCGTGGGGTTGGCACCACTGACACAAAACAGGCATTGCCAGAGAGGCGGTGGGGGCACCGTCCCTGGAAGTGTTAAAAAGAGCCTGGATGAGGCAGTTGGTGACCAGATGGTGTTGGGTGGTAGGTTGGACTCGAAGGTCTTTCCAACCTGGTTGATTCTGTGATCCTGTGACCTGTCCTGAGGAGGGGGAAAGAGGGAGGAAAACCTCATGGCAGACACAAGGAGGAAAAGTGCTGCTTGATGGAGTGGTGCTAGGAAGTGATTAGGTGGTGAGAGAAGTGCAATTGTAACCTGTGGCAATGCCAGTGCCAAGCAGTGTGAGCAATCTGGCAGTGCAGGCCTGGAGCCTGACATGGTGGTAGGCCATGCTCAGCATAAGTGCAGAGCCAGCTAGCAGTGCACCAAACAGTGCTGTCTTGCAGCATGTAACTAAAGCAAGGCACTGGTAGCTATAAACACAGCAAGTTATCTTGGGACAACAGGACATGCACCTGCATCACCAAACCTCGTGTGTCAGCAGTAGTTGGAGCAATCATCTATAGTAGTGTGATGTGTGGTCACTCATAGGGAACCGATGAGGCCATGCCAACGAGGCACTCCCAGTTTATATAAGTTGTAGCATTTCCCTTGCTAGGCACTTCTGCCTGTCCTATCCCTTCTCCTTCCATGCTATACTTTGCTGTGGTATACTCACACCTTAGGCCTGCACCATAGGCCTGCCATACTGGAACAATAAAGGAACAATACTCCATCATATTGGTCAGCTGTATTGACTCCAACCTCCGTCGCCAGTAACCACCATGTGCCATGCAAAGAACCAAATACAGCCTTTGAGAGCACTCTGCAGGCAGGCAGCTCTGCAGGCAGGCAGCTCTGCAGCCAGGCAGTGCTCTGCAGCCAGGCAGGTACTCTGCAGGCAGGCAGCTCTGCAGGCAGGCAGCTCTGCAGCCAGGCAGGGACTGTGCAGGCAGGGACTGTGCAGGCAGGCAGCTCTGCAGGCAGGCAGCTCTGCAGCCAGGCAGGGACTGTGCAGGCAGGCAGCTCTGCAGCCAGGCAGTGCCCTGCAGGCAGGGACTGTGCAGGCAGGCAGTGCTCTGCAGCCAGGAAGATCTGCAGCCAGGCAGTGCCCTGCAGCCAGGCGGTGCTGTGCAGCTCATGCTTCTCTCTTTCCCCCATCCTGACTCTCCTAGAGGACAGGGAAAGGAGGGCTTGGAGTGCACTACCACAAGTGGGTCCAGAGGAAGGCCATGAAAATGATCAGGGAGTTGGAGCACCTCTGTTACAAGGACAGGCTGAGGGAGCTGGGGGTGTTCAGCCTGGAGAAGAGAAGGCTCCAGGGAGAGCTAATAGAGGCCTTCCAGTAGCTGAAAGCAGGCTGCTGAGGGACTGTTCCCAAAGGCCTGCAGGGACAGGACCAGGGGAAATGGTTTGAAATGAGAGCAGAGCAGATTGAGATTGGATGTGAGAAACAAGTTCTGCACCAGGAGACTGCTGCAACACTGCCACAGGTTGCCCAGGGGCCTCATCCCTGGAGCTATTCAAGGTGAGGCTGGGCAGGGCTCTAAGCAACCTGCTCCAGTGGAGGATGTCCCTGCTGAGTGCAGGGGGTTGGACTGGAAGAGCTTTGGAGGCCCCTTCCAACCCAAAGCATTCTGTGACTCTATGACACAGTGTGAGTCAGTCCAGCACTGGGACAAAGCAATGCTGTTTGCAGCAGGGACCTGATTGGAAGCATAGAGTCATAGAGTCATGGAGTCATGGTGTCAATAAGGTTGGAAAAGACCTCAGAGATCATCAAGTCCAACATATTACCTAGAACCCAGCACCTCCTGACAACTAAACCATGGCTCCAAGTGCCACATCCAATCCCCTCTGGAACACCTCCAGGGATGGGGACTCCACCACCTCCCTGGGCAGCACATCCCAATGGCAAATTCCTCTTACTGTGAAGAACTTTCTCCTCACCTCCAGCTTAAAAATCCCCTGGCACAGCTTGAGACTGTGTCCTCTTGTTCTGGTGCTGGGTGCCTGGGAGAAGAGACCAACCCCAACCTGGCTACAACCTCCCTTCAGGGAATTGTAGAGAGCAATGAGGTCAGCCCTGAGCCTCCTCTTCTCCAGGCTAAGCAACCCCAGCTCCCTCAGCCTCTCCTCACAGGGCTGTGCTCCAGACCTCTCCCCAGCCTTGTTGCCCTTCTCTGGACACCTTCAAGTCTCTCGATGTCCTTCCTAACCTGAGGAGCCCAGAACTGGACACAGGACTCAAGGTGTGGCCTAACCAGTGCTGAGCACAGGGCACAAGGACTTCCCTGCTCCTGCTGTTCCTGAGGACAGATCTCTTGGAGTCAAAGACCTCTGCTAGGACCAGGACGCAGGGAGTAACAGTCAGAGGTGTGGGATGTGGTGTGGCACATGGCACTGTTGCATTTCCTTCTCCCACAGAACCATTTAGGTTGGAAAAGACCTCTAAGAGCGCTGAAGACCATCAGCACAAGAAGGACCTGGAGCTGCTGGAGAGGCTCCAGAGGAGGCCACAGAGATGATCAGAGGCTGCAGAACCTCTGTTATGGGGAGAGGCAGAGAGAGTTGGGGCTGTTCAGCCTGGAGAAGAGAAGGCTCCAGGGAGACCTCAGAGCAGACTTCCAGTACCTGAAGGGCTCCAGGAGAGCTGGGGAGGGACTCTGGACAGTGCCAGGATGAGGAACAATGGCTTTGAGCTGGGAGAGGGGAGACTGAGACTGGAGAGGAGGAAGGAATTGTTGGCAGTGAGGGTGGGGAGAGCCTGGCACAGGCTGCCCAGGGAGGCTGTGGCTGTGCCCTGCCTGGAGGTGTTCCAGGCCAGGCTGGATGAGGCCCTGAGCAAGCTGTGCTGGTGGGAGGGGTCCCTGCCCAGGGCAGGGGGCTGGAGCTGGCTGAGCTTTGAGGCCCCTTCCAGCCCAGCTCACTGTTAAAAAGGGTAGAAAGGAGGACCCTGGGGACCATCAACCTGTCAGCCTCACCTCCATGCTGGGAAGAATGTGGAACAGATCCTTTTAGATGCCAAGCTGAGGCACATGGAGGACAGGGAGGTGATTCAGGACAGCCAGCAGGGCTTTGCTAGGGGCAGGTCCTGCCTGACCAACCTGGTGTCTTTCTAAGACAAAGTGACTGTGTCAGTGGGCAAGGGATGACCTCTCGGTGTGACCTCTCGGTGTGACCTCTGGACTGCTGCAAGGCCTTTGACACTGTCCCCACAACATCCTGCTGGCCAAGCTGGAGAGATGTGGATTTGCTCGGTGGATGTTCAGGGGGTAAGGAACTGCCTGGGTGCTCACATCCAGAGGATGCTGCTCAATGGCTTGAAGTGCAGATGGAGGGCAGTGGCAGTGCTGTCCCTCAGGGGTCTGTACTGGGACCTGTGCTGGTTGATTGTGTCACTGAGAGAGAGAGTCTGAGGCACCAGCAGCAGTGTGCAGATGGCTCCAGGCTGAGTGGTGCTGTCCATGTGCCAGAGGGACAGGATGGACCTGGGCAGGCTGCAGAGGTGGTGCCCAGGGGAACCTCCTGAGGCTCAGCAAGAGCAAGTGCAGGTCCTGCACCTGGGCTGAACAATCCTCACTGTCAGCACAGGCTGGGGAGGAGGGGACAGAAAGCAGCCCTGAGGAGAAGCACTTGGGGGTGCTGGTGGGGGAGAAGCTGGGCAGGAGCAGGCAGGGTGAGACTGCAGCACAGGAGGCCAAGGGCAGCCTGGGCTGCATCCAAAGCAGCATTGCCAGAGAGCCAGAGAGGAGATTCTGGCACTTTGCTCTGCTCTGGGGAGACCTCAGCTGCAGGGCTGTGTGCAGGGCTGGAGCCCTCAGCACAGGAAGGACCTGGAGCTGGTGGAGAGGCTCCAGAGGAGGGCCAGGAGAATGCTCAAGGGGTTGGAGCAGCTCTGCTGTGGGGACAGGCTGAGGGAGCTGGGGGTGTTCAGCCTGGAGAGGAGGAGGCTCCAGGCAGACCTCAGAGCAGCCTGCTAGTAGCTGAAGGGGCTGCAGGAAGGCTACAGAGGGACTGTCCCCAAAGGCCTGCAGGGACAGGACCAGGGGCAATGGTTTGAAATGAGAGCAGAGCAGATTGAGATTGGATGTTAGGAAGAAGCTGTGCACCAGGAGGCTGCTGGAGCACTGGAACAGGCTGCCCAGGGAGGTGGCTGAGGCTCCATCCCTGGAGCTATTCCAGGTGAGGCTGGGCAGGGCTCTGGGCAGCCTGATCCAGTGGAGGATGTCCCTGCTGAGTGCAGGGGGTTGGACTGGAGGAGCTTTGGAGCCCCTCCCAACCCAGATCATTCTATGATTCTTTGATTCTATGATTGTTCTTCTCTGCATCCCAGCTGGGTCAGTTCCTTTCCCACCCCCTCAGGCTCTCTCCCTGCTTCCCTTTCTCTTCCCTTTGGCAAGCAGAGGCTTCATGGAGAGCCTCTGGCACTGCTCTGGTGGCCAGCCCAGCCCTGGCCCTTGACAGAGCTCACTGAATGGTGGGCAGCAGCAGAGCTGTTTATGGTGGCCACATGGACATTCTGCACTGCATCCATGCCTGTGTATTAATATTATGGTGCAGGGATGTAGTGAGAAGAGGCAAAGGAATCTCCTGGGCACTACCAGAGATGTGCCTGTTTGCCCCCAGGCAGAGAGTGTCCAGCTGCAAGCCCCAGCTCAGGGAACACCCAAGTCACTGCTCTCTTCTCACAGGCAAAATTAAAGGGAAATGTTTCAGCTTTCTGTGAACTTCCCAGCCCTGCTCCAAAAGCACAGAAGGGTTGGAATGATTCAAAGAATAAGTCTCCAGTGTTTCTTATCTTAATGAAATGAGGCCTCTTCACTTCAGCTCAGAAACAGCAGAGGGATGCATAGCTGAAACATAGCAAAATGATTCACCCTGTGCCAGAACCCCAGCATGGAGAACATCAGCCCCAAAGGCTCAAGCCTGAGAGGAGGAAGGACCTGAATTGTGGGGTTGGGTAATGGAAGCCCTGGCAGCTCTAAAACTTCCACTCCTCCTGGTTTCTTGTAGTCCCAGATCCCAGCAGGGTGAGATTGGAAGGGACCTCTGGAGCTCTCCCAGCCCAAGCCCTGCTCCAGCAGGGCACCCCCAGCAGCTTGCCCAGGGGCACAGTGCCCAGAGGGGGTTGGAAGCTCTCCACACCAGGAGACTCCACAACCTCTCTGGGCAGCCTGCTCCAGGCCTCCAGCACCCTCACAACAAACAACTTTCTCCTCCTGCTCAGATCCAACCTCCTGGCTGCCAGTCTCTGCCCACTGCCCCTTGTGCTGGCCCTGGGCACCACTCAGCAGAGCCTGGCCCCAGCCTCTTGCCCCCCACAGCTCCTTTAGCTCTTGCTGAGCATTGCTCAGCTGCCCTCTGGGGCTGCTCTTCTGCAGGCTCTCAGCCCCAGGGCTCTCAGCCTTTGCTGCTCCCAGAGCTGCTCCAGGCCCCTCAGCAGCTCTGCAGCCTGCCCTGGACTCTCTCCAGCAGGTCCCTGTCCCTCTGGAGCTGGGGAGCCCAGCACTGGCCCCAGGGCTCCAGATGTGTCCTCACTAGTGCAGAGTGGAGGGGGATCAGATCTTCCCCTGACCTGCTGCCCACAGCCTTCTCCTTGCACCCCAGGCCCCCACTGGCCCTGGCCATGAGGGCACATTTGGGTCATGGGGAGCTGCTTGTCCCCAGCACTCCCAGCTCCTTCTCCACAGAGCTGCTCTCCAGCAGGTCTCTCCCATCTGTACTGTACCCTCCCTGTTGGTATTCCCCCTCCTGACCATGATCAGCCTCATGTCTCCCTCAGCAAGGCCAATGTCCAGTGACATGCGGTGGAGCACAGGAGCAGGGTGCCTCCCGAGCCCAGCCTGCCTGATTGCAGCCTTGCTCCAGCTTAACTAGGAGCAGAGGCCCAGACAGCAGCAGTGAGTGGTGTGCCCTGGGGGCCATGTCACCCAGGCAGCCACCCTGGCTCCCAGCAGTGACAGCAATGGCTTCAGTCCCAGCAATGACAACCAGCAACTGTGGGGCCCAAAGGAGCTGAGGCTGCTGCCTGGCAGAGCAGGGCAAGACATGAGGTCTCCCTCAGCCTCCTCCACACTGAACACCCCCAGCTCCCTCAGCTGCTCCTTCCCAGCCCTGTTCTCCAGACCCTTCCCCAGCTTTGTTGCCCTTCTCTGGACTTGCTCCAGCTCCCAGTGTCCTTCTTGGAATCATGAGGCCAACACTGAACACAGGATTCGAGAGGTGACCACCCCAGTGCCCAGTCCAGGGGCACAATCCCTGCCCTGCTCCTGCTGTCATACCATTGCTGCTCCAGGCCAGGATGCTGGTGACCTGAAATTGTGCCAGGGGAGGGCCAGCTTGGAGATTATCTTTCCTGCAAGAGTGGTTAGGGACTGGCAGAGGCTGCCCAGGGAGGTGGTGGAGTCCCCATGCCTGGAGGTGTCCTAGAAAGGTGTGGCCATGGCACCTGGGGCCATGGCTTGGTGGCCGTGGTGGTGGGTTGATGGTTGCTCTGGATGATCTCAGAGGGCTTCCCCAACCCAAACAATTCTTGAGACAGCCAAACTGCCTGGAGGCCTTTGGGATGCAAATACAGGCAGGAAGCTGTGCTGAAAGATTCTGCATCCTTGGAAACATCCCAGCACAGGTTAGACAGGGCTCAGAGCAAGCTGATCTAAACCTTGCTCACTCCAGAGTGGACTAAATGACCTTTAGTGGTCTCTTCCAAGCCATTCATTCCCTCTCTGACTGACCCTGTGAAAGTAGAGGCTGTGAAGCTGGGCCTGTGGGAAGGAAGGTGTCCTTCGCTCAGGGCAGTTTCCTTCCCATGCCCAGCACGA
Source organism: Dryobates pubescens (assembly GCF_014839835.1). Taxonomy (NCBI): domain Eukaryota; kingdom Metazoa; phylum Chordata; class Aves; order Piciformes; family Picidae; genus Dryobates; species Dryobates pubescens. Next base: position 22,859,901 of record NC_071631.1, on the reverse strand, counting down.
GGAGCAGTGGCTGGAAAATGTCTGCAACATTCATGACAGACCAGAACTGAGGCAGTGCATGAAATTGGTCTCAGTGTGCTGGAAATGCATTTGGTGATGTGGAAATGCTCTGCCTGGTGTCTGGGGAGGGATTCAGTCACCCAAGTGCGATGCTGCCCATGGCTGTCTGCAACATCTGCACGGGGCAAGCAGATGTGACAGCAGCAGCAGCAGGACCAATGCCCTTCTGAATGATGGCTGGAGGGTCTCTGCCACCGTTGCTGAGCAGCCACTGGCATGGGTCTAAAATTCCTGTAGTTAAAATGTGCCACAAGCTTTAGGACAGTGGCACTGAAACCAAAGAAGCAAAACAGGGACAAGTGAGAAAAGCCAGAATTCAAAGCAGCAGGGAATGGTCCTCATGGTTTATTCTTAGGCAGACATTTACACATTCCAAAGGCACACAGAATAAGCTACAGGCAGCTTCCAGAAACAAGATGTCTGTGCTTCTCTGCCCTCCAGCAGAGCAAAGTCCTCTCCACCACCAAGCCCAGTACATGGTCAAGTCCAGGAGTGGCTGCTGTGAGCCAGAGCAGAGCCCCTCCTGCCCAGAGCTGGCCCTGCCCAGCTCAGGCTCTGCTCTCTGAGGCACCTTCTGCACTTCAGGGCAGCTTGGCACAGCCAGGGGCTGCTGCTAGCAGGGAGCAGCTGATGGGGACAGCTCCTGCCAAGGGCTGGGCTGCAGAGAGCCTCTGCCTTGGACTTGCTCCTGGCCACACCAAGGGCACTGCCACAGCTGGTGCCACACCTTGGGGGCAGGAAGGCAGAGGTGGCTCCTGTGGGGAGGAGCAGACAGCACAGGGCACCCTCAGCTGCCCCCCAGGGGAGTGCAGCCCATGGATGGCATCCTCAGGAGCAAGCTGAGGGATCCCCAGGGCCAAGCCTCTTCTTCCCTGGCTGCTGGCCCAGCAGGACTCTGTCCCTTCTGCCTTCCATCCCCATCCCTGGGATCCTCAATCCACTGCCAGAACCCAGCTCCTGGATCTGGTTCCCATCTGCTGCTGAGTCCAGGCTGGGACTTGCCCAGTGCCTGCCCCCAGCAGCAGTGGTGCCAGTGGTGCCTTCAGGGCTTGGGTTCCACACTGCTTTGTGTCTCTGTGTCTCTGTCCCCTGGCATTGTTCTTCTCTCCATCCCAGCTGGGTCAGTTCCTTTCCCACCCCCTCAGGCTCTCTCCCTGCTTCCCTTTCTCTTCCCTTTGGCAAGCAGAGGCTTCATGGAGAGCCTCTGGCACTGCTCTGGTGGCCAGCCCAGCCCTGGCCCTTGGCACCAGGAGCAATGGGTGGATGTCTGGGTGAACATTTTGTGAAGCCTCTACAAGCACTTCTGGCCATCCCAGCTAGGAACAGGGTAAATTGCCTGCAGCTGATGGAATTCACACTGAAGCCCTTCAGAAGCTCTTTCAAACCCAGCTTTCTTCTCTCTGCTTTTCAATGATCCTTTAAGAGTTAAACAAAACAGTGACTCCTGTCTCAAACACAAGTGACCTTTCTCAGGGTTCTTGTTCCCAGCCAAGTGCTGGTGTATTTTAATGTCATTTTATTGCCTTTAAGGATTAAGAGGGGAGGATTCAGAGTGTGGCCTTCTGAAATATCCACTGAGTAGAAATCCAATATTGACTAGAGGCTGGAATACCACTAGCAGGACTGGGATTCCTCTGCATGGGCCCAGAGGCTCTGCAGGCTGCCCTTGGTTGGAAGGGAGGGGATGGTTGTGGTGCCTGGATATGGAGACCTGAGGTTGTCAATGAGGCAGACAAGAAGGAAACAATCCTTGTTTTGGAAGCAGATGCACCAGGGATTCTGCATCTCCAGATGCTGCTGCTGCTGCTGCATTGCCCAGGCCAGAAATGACCTCTGAGATCAAGACCATTCTGCCCACTCCACCAAGTCTGTCTCCACACCCCAGGCACCACATCCACACAGCTTTTACACACCTCCAGGGATGGCAACGCCACCGCTTCCCTGGGCAGCCTGTACCAGTGCCTCACAGCCCTTTTTCCTAATGTCCAGCCCTGGCACAGCTTGAGGCCATTCCCTCTCCTTCTCTCATTAGTTACTTGTGAGAAGAGCCCAGTGCCTGCCTCTCCACATCCTCCTCTCAGGGAGCTGTAGAGATTAATGACGTCTCCCCTCAGCCTCCTATCTTGCAGCCTAAACAGCCCCAGCTCCCTCAGCTGTTCTTCACAGGCCTTGTTCTCATAGAATCACAGAATCAACCAGGTTGGAAAAGACCTCAGAGAACATCAAGTCCAAGCTGTCACCCAACACCTCCTGACAACTAAACCATGGCTCCAAGTGCCACATCCAATCCCCTCTGGAACACCTCCAGGGATGGGGACTCCACCACCTCCCTGGGCAGCACATCCCCAGGGCCAATCTCTCTTGCTGGGAAGAACTTTCTCCTCACCTCCAGCCTAAACCTCCCCTGGCACAGCTTGAGACTGTGTCCTCTTGTTCGGCCGCTGGTTGCTAGAGAGAAGAGACCAACCCCTTCCTGGCTACAACCTCCCTGCAGGTAGTTGTAGACAGCAAAAAGGTCTCCCCTGAGCCTCCTCCTCTCCAGGCTAAACAACCCCAGCTCCCTCAGCCTCTCCTCACAGGGCTGTGCTCAAGGCCTCTCCCCAGCCTTGTTGCCCTTCTCTGGACACCTTCAAGTCTCTCAATGTCCTTCTTAAACTGAGGGACCCAGAACTGGACACAGGACTCAAGGTGTGGCCTAACCAGTGCAGAGTCCAGGGGCACAATGACCTCCCTGCTCCTGCTGGCCACACTATTCCTAATGCAGGCCAGGATGCCATTGGCCTTCTTGGCCCCCTGGGCACACTGCTGGCTCACGTTCAGGCAGCTGTCAATCAGCACCCCCAGGTCCCTCTCTGTTTGGCAGCTCTCAGCCACTCTGACCCCAGCCTGGAGCTCTGCCTGGGGTTGCTGTGGCCAAAGTGCAGCCCCTGGCCCTTGGACTTGTTGAATGCCATCCTGTTGGCCTCTGCCCATCTGTCCAGTCGGTCGAGGTCCCTCTGCAGAGCCCTTCTGGCCTCTAACTGACCAACATCTGCTCCCAGCTCGGTGTCATCTGCAGACTTACTGCTGATGGACTCCATCCCCTCCTCCAGACCATCAATAAAGATATTGATCAGGCTGGGGCCCAGCACTGCTCCCTGGGGCACACCACTGGTGCCTGGCTGCCAGCTGGCTGTGGCACCATTCACCACCACTCTCTGGGCTCAGCCTCCAGCCAGTTCCTAACCCAGCTCAGTGCTGCTGTCCCAGCCAGGGGCTGACAGCTTGGCCAGGAGTTTGCTGTGGGGGACAGTGGCAAAGGCCTTGCTGGAGTCCAGGCAGACTCCATCCACAGCCTGCCCCACATCCCCCAGGCAGTCCCCTGGGCATGGAAGGAGATCAGGTTGGTGAGGCAGGACCTGCCCTGCCTGAATCCCTGCTGGCTGGGCCTGAGCCCTTGGCCATCCTTCAGGTGCAGTTATTGCCCCCAGGATAATCTGCTCCATCACTTTCCCTGGCACTGAGCTCAGGCTGCCAGGCCTGGAGTTTCCAGGTTCCTCCATCCAACCCTTCTTGTGGATGGGGACCACCTTGGCCAGTTTCAGTCACCTGGGACCTCTGCAGTGAGCCAGGACTGGAGGAAAATGATGGAGAGCGGCTTGGTAGCTCATCTGCCAGCTCTCTCAGCACCCTAGGAGGGATCCCATCCGGTCCCATGGACTTGTGAGTGTCCAAGTGGCTCAGCAGGTCCCCAGCTAATTCCTCATGGATTTCCAGGGCATCACACTGCTCCCCAACCCCATTGCCCAGCTCAGGAGGCCACTGGTCCTGAACTCCTGCCTTGCTGTTAAACACTGAGGCAGAGAAGGTGTTCAGGACCTCAGCCTTTGTCTTGTCTTCAGTCACAGTGCTCCCCTCCAGGTCCCATAGGGAGTGCAGGTTCAAGTCAAGCTGCTGAGGGGGTCACCAAGCCCCTCTCACCTCTTCCCAAGTGTGAGGAGCCAACACAAGCCACTGGCTCTGCCTCCCGACTTGGGAAACAGGACCTGGAAGCAAATTGGTGGGATGTGAGTCACAGAGGGGAAGCCAGGGTTCACAGAGCCATAGAGTGCATCGGGGAAGGGAGTCTCCAGGGCATCTTGTCCAGGCAGCAGGGACACCTCCAGCTAGCACAGGCTAGCACCTGAGGACCCTTGGGTCTCTTACATGCAAGTAAGAGGACAAAAGGAAATGGCCTCAGGTTGTGCCACGGGAGGCTCAGGTTGGATGTTAGGAACAATTCCTTCCCAGCAAGGGCTCTCAGGCACTGGCCCAGGCTGCCCAGGGAGGTGGTGGAGTCCCCATCCCTGGAGGGGTTTCAGAGCTGTGTGGCTGTGGTGCTGAGGGCTGTGGTGCAGTGGCAGTGGCTCAGCAGCAGGGGTGGCTTGGTGAGCTCTGGGTGGGGGCTGGGATGGACGAGCTCAAAGGGTTCTTCCAGCCTCAGCAGTTCTGTTATTTGCAGCACTCTGAGAGGAACATTTATACAACATGAAATGCAAAGATTCCTCCACCTGCTGCTGTGTCTGTGTGCCTCCATGGCCACCTTCCACAGCTGCTTGTCCACTAGCAGAGCAAAACCACAGGCAAAAGAACAAAGAGAAAGGGCTCCTTGTACAGGGCAGCTGGGGAGAGAGGTGGGGGTTGGGCTCTTCTAAGGAACAAGTGATAGGATAAGAGGAAACAGCCTCAAGTTGTCCCAGGGGAAGTTTAGGTTGGACATGAGGCACAATTTCTTCCCCAAAAGGGTTGTCAGGGCCTGGAACAGGCTGCCTGAGCAGAGGTGGAGTCCCCATCCCTGGAGGGGTTTCAAAGTATGGAGATGTAGTACTGAGGGACATGGTTCAGCAGTGACCCAGCAGTGTTAGGCTGATGGTTGAACTCCATGACCTTAAGGGTCTCTTCTGACCAAAACAGTTCTCTGATTCCAGAATTTCTAAGGCCAGAAGCTGCTTTCCAGGCTGGGGAGGTGTTTGCCTGAATGGGTGCAGTGACCAGAGAAGGCTGTCCAAAGCAGACAAGGAAACCCTTGGTGTGGGGGGACTGATGCCCCAAATCAGCCATTCCCATCCTGTCATCCTGCTGAGACTGGAGTGAGTCCAAGCACCTGGATTGAGCTGACACCAGGAGATGAAAGGCAGAGAGTGTGTGCAGCACTAGATAGGAGGGATGGGGAGGAACAAACACCAGGGAGCTCTAGCAGGAAGGGAAGCATTAATCCCTTGGCTGCTTGACAGGGACTTGCCAATTCTGCAGCAAGCAGAGTTTCCAGCCTGCAGAGTTGGAGAGAATTGTCCCACACCACCAGGCCTCCACCAGAAAATTCACATTGCTCTGCCTTTTGGCAAGAACTTGAGCCCAGATGCTCCTTGCTGAGGGGCAGCTGTTACCTCCTCCTTGAAGGAGCAGTGCCCAAGCTGTTGAGCTATAGGGTACAGGAGATGCCCTGAAGGAGCAAGTATTTATGGATCCACAGTGGAAAATCTCCAGCAGGAGGCTGAGAAGCATTACTTAGGTACACTGCAATGGGACATGCTCTAGGGTGCAGGAAGATGGTGGAATTTGGGTTGAAAACTCTCAAACTGACTAAAAATCCCACTCTGGGGAGTAGGTTCCACTGTCTGTGAGCTTTGGATACCAGTGGGACTCCCTAACACACCAAAGCCATCCACATGAGGGACAATTTCCTGCTCACATCTGCTGTTATGAGCGGCTCAGAGGAGAGCACCAGGGGCAGCTGGGCACTCTGAGGTGCACCAGCAAAAGGGAAGCTGGCACTGTATGGCAGCCCCATAGGTACTGGCAAATAGCTCAGGAGGAACATCCCTGCTCCCCAGCATTTGTGGTGCACTGGGAATCTGTAGCTCTCATTGCAGAGGGCATATTGATAGATCATCAGGTTGTGCTGACCAGGGTGGAGAGGAGCCTCATGAACTTCAACCAGTGCAAGTGCAGGGACTTGCACCTGGGGAAGACCTCCTGCAGCAGGACAGCTGAGGGGGGACCAGTTGCTGGGAAGAGCTCTATGGAGAAGGACCTGGAAGTGCTGGGGGACAAGTTCCCCATGAGCCAAGAAACGTGCCCTGGTGGCCAAGGTTAATGGTGTGCTGGGGGCGTGAAGAAGAGTGTGGGCAGCAGGGCAAGGGAGGTTCTGCTCCCCCTCCACTCTGCACTAGTGAGGACACATCTGGAGCCCTGGGGCCAGTGCTGGGCTCCCCAGCTCCAGAGGGACAGGGACCTGCTGGAGAGAGGCCAGGGCAGGCTGCAGAGCTGCTGAGGGGCCTGGAGCAGCTCTGGGAGCAGCAAAGGCTGAGAGCCCTGGGGCTGAGAGCCTGCAGAAGAGCAGCCCCAGAGGGCAGCTGAGCAATGCTCAGCAAGAGCTAAAGGAGCTGTGGGGGGCAAGAGGCTGGGGCCAGGCTCTGCTGAGTGGTGCCCAGGGCCAGCACAAGGGGCAGTGGGCACAGACTGGCAGCCAGGAGGTTGGATCTGAGCAGGAGGAGAAAAGTTGTTTGTTGTGAGGGTGCTGGAGGCCTGGAGCAGGCTGCCCAGAGAGGTTGTGGAGTCTGCTGGTGTGGAGAGCTTCCAACCCCCTCTGGGCACTGTGCCCCTGGGCAAGCTGCTGGGGGTGCCTTGCTGGAGCAGGGCTTGGGCTGGGAGAGCTCCAGAGGTCCCTTGCAGTTGCTGTGGTTCTGGGACTGATATCTGAGCTCGTCTCAGTTTCCTCACTGGTTTCTTAGAAGGCATTTGGAGGACTGTGTCCAGACAAGGTTCTCGCTCTGGATGCTGAGGTCCTTTGTGCTGAAGGCTTCAGGAGCAGGAGACCGCTCAGAGCAGCCGAGAGAACACAGTGGCAGAGGCTGAGCCTGCAGCTGCTGCTCAGGGCCACCCTCCGCAGTGCCCTGGCCGCAGGGCTCCTTGTGCCCAGCCGAGCGGGGAGCGGGGCCGGGGTGCTCTGGCCTGGGGAGCTGGGCAGTGTTGAGAGGAGCGGCGCCAGCGGCGGCGCGGGGCTGGCAGGCCCCGGGCCGTGCTGTGCCGGGCCGTGCCCTGCAGTCCCGTTCCGCTCACGGTCGCCCTGTCGGCGCCGCCCCGCGGTGCGTCCCTGCCCTCTAGCGGTGTCCGGTGCCGGCCGCCGCCTGCTGCTCCGGGCGCTGCTCCGGGCGCCGCTCCGGACCTGCCCGCGGCTGCCGCCGCCACCATCTCACCCTGCTACCAGCCCCTTCCCGTTCCTCTTCCAGCCCTCCTCCCGGTCCCGATGCCACCCTGCTCCCAGCCGTGTCCCAGCTTTGTTCCTGTGCTTCTCCCAGTCCCGCTCCCAGCCTTGCTCCTCTCCTGCTCCCATCCCGCTCCCACCCAGCTCCCAGCCCTGCCTCCAGTCCACTTCTGTGCTACTCCCACTCGTTCCCACCCACTCCCATTCTGCTGCTAGCCTGCTTCCATCCTTCTGCACTGCTCCCACTCTGCTCCCACCCTAGTCCACCGCTGTCCTGCTCCTAGCCCTGCTCCCATCCTTCTCCTGTTCTGTTCCCAGCCCTGCTCCCAGCTCTGCTCCTGTCCTGCTCCCACCTTCCTCCCAGCCCACTCCTATCCCACTCCCAGCCCACTCCTATCCCACTCTTAGCCCTCTCCCTCAGCTCTCTCAGCCCAGAGGCCCTGCCCAGTTGTCCCCCTGCTCCCACCACAGCCTCTGCTTCTCCTCCAGCCTGTGCTTGGACCACACCTCAGGAGCAGTGCCTGTTCCCACAGGAGAAGGTTGACCAGGAGGCTAGGCAGCTCCTGAAGGCCCAGTTGGTCGTCTGGAGAAGGGGGCTTGGTGCTGTGGGCCATGCTGATGACTGCTCGTGGTTCATGCTGCAGCTTGAGCAGAGGTAGAAAAGCCCTAAGCACTGGAGAGGAGATGAGAATTAAGGAATCAGAGACTCTTAAAGACCAGAGGCTGAGGTCTTCACCTGTTCACTGTGAAGCTCAGTGTGAAGTTCACAGTGAAGCTCTGGTGCCATCCACCCTTACACAGCAGGTAAAGATGGGTGATTCCTGACTCCCAGCTTTGGCAGTCTCAGTGTTACGTGCAGCCTGCATCACCCACATGTATCACCCAGGTGCCTCCCTGCATGGACACCTGCCTGACACAGGTACCTCCAAGAAGGAATTTCTCCCCTGCAACAGAGGGGTGCAGGCAGCTGTCTGGGAATTACTGTCTTTCCCTCACCCTTCAAAAGAGTCTTGGAGATCTGCTTCAAGTAGATCCCATCTAGGTAAGACAAAACCTTCAGAGGTATAGAATTATTTAGGTTGGAAAAGTCCTTCAAGATTCACAGATACATAGCATGCCAGAATGGGTTGGAAGGGATCTCAGAGCTCCAGCCCCCTGCCCTGGGCAGGGACCCCTCCCACCAGCACAGCTTGCTCAGGGCCTCATCCAGCCTGGCCTGGAACACCTCCAGGCAGGGCACAGCCACAGCCTCCCTGGGCAACCTGATCCTCATGTCCAGGCACAGGTGGATCCTGCAGCAGCAGATGCCCCAGCCCAGCATGTGCAGGGTGCCACAGGTGGGCATGGGGACTCGGTGACACAGCTGGTGACTGCCACTTTGCAGAGGGACAGCTGCTGCTGCACCGAGAGGGGAGGCTAGCACCTCGGGCACCAGCTTGCTCCTTCCCCAGGAGGCTGTCCTTCCAGACTGTGCTGGTGTTCAGCAAGGGAGGATAGCTGAGACCTCAGCTTTAGGTTGGATGTTAGGAAGAAGTTCTACAGAGAGAGAGTGATTGCCCATTGGAATGGGCTGCCTGGGGAGGTGGTGGGGTCACCATCATTGGAGGTGTTCAGGAGGAGACTTGATGGGGTGCTTGGTGCCATGGGTTAGTTGTTTAGGTGGTGTTGGATTGGTTGATGGGTTGGACACAATGATCTTGAAGGTCTCTTCCAACCTGGTCTATTCTATGTATTCTGTGTATTGTGCCCTCAGCTCTCCTACAGGCCTTTAGGTGCTGAGAACGATCCTTTCTGATATCCTCTCCTTCACTGGGAGTCTGTTGGAGACTTTTGCCTGTCTGTGGGTCCTGCTGCAGCATCTCACTGTGGTGCATTGAACTCCTCAGCATGATCAAAAATGTAGAGAGGAAGAAAGCTTTGGGATTGGTATCTGGATGGGTTTAGTTTTCCTGCTGCTGGGCCTGACAGTGAAAAGAACATACGGAGAAGCAAGAAAGACACAACCAAGGTATCACACATGGAGCAGAGCTGCTTCTTGTCTGCAGCTGCACCAAACTGCAGCCTCAGTACATTTGTGAACAACACCAAGGTGGATGTTGAGCTGCCTGAGAGTAGAGAGGCTCTGCAGAGGAACCTGGCCAGGCTGAATCATAGGCTGACGTCAGCTGTATGAGGCTCAACAAGGCCAAGTGCTGAGTCCTGCACTTTGACCACAACCACTCCATGGATGCTCCAGGCTGGGGGCAGAGTGGCTGGAGAGCTGCTTGGCAGACAAGGACCTGGGGGGTGCTGATTGATAGCTGAAGAGGAGCCAGCAGTGCCCAGGTGGGCAAGAAGGGCAGCAGCAGCCTGGCCTGGAGCAGCAATGCTGTGGGCAGCAGGAGCAGGGCAGGGATCTCACTGCTGTGCTGGGCACTGCTGAGGCCACTCCTTGAATCCTGGGTTCAGTTTTGTGCCTCTCACTCCAAGAAGGACCTTGAGAGCTGGAGCAGGTCCAGAGAAGGGCAACAAAGCTGGGGAAGGGTCTGGAGAACAGGGCTGGGGAGGAGCAGCTGAGGGAACCGGGCCTGTTTCATGTGGAGAAGAGGAGGCTGAGGGAGACCTCATTGCTCTCTCCAGCTCCCTGAGAGGAGGCTGGAGCCAGGTGGGGGTTGGGTTCTGCTCCCAAGTGAGAGGACCAGAGGAATGGCCTCAAGCTGCACCAGGGGAAGTTCAGGTTGGCTATTAGGATAAATTTCTTCCCTCAGGAGTGGTCAGGGATTGGAAGAGGCTGCCCAAGGAGATGGCTGAGGCCCATCCCTGGAGGTATTGAAGAATGATGCAGATGTAGAGCTTGAGAGATATGGTCTGGTCAGGGACATCTTAGTTGGGCTAATGACTGAGCTTGATGACCTTAAAGGTCTTTTTAGTCTGGGTAGTTCTGTGACAATTTGTCACCGTCATCACTTGTGGGTTGTTTGCCTGTCAAAACAGGCAGACAAAGGCAGCATGGGTGCTACCTCTGAGAGCCAGAGCAGAAGCCATCCTGCCATGCTGAGAAGCCCAGCTGGGAGCAGGTACTGCACTCACCAACAGGGCAGGGAAAGGGCTGGTTTGCAGAAAGGACACAACTCAGGGTCACAGATTGCATCAGGATGGAAGCAACCCTCCAAAGGCTGCAACCCCCTGCAGGCAGCAGGGACACCTCTAGCTAGAGCAGGCTGCTTGGGGACACAGCCAGGCTGAGCTTGAATGTCTCCAGGAGTGGGGCCTCAACCACCCCACTGGGCAACCTGTGCCACCCTCACTGCCAACAATTTCTTCCTCCTCTCCAGTCTCAATCTGCCCTCTCCCAGCTCAAAGCCATTGTCTCTCAGCCCGGCACTCCCAGCCCTTGGTGAAAGTCCTTGTCCAGCCTTCCTGTAGGTCCCCTAAAGGTACTGGAAGGCTGTTCTAAGGTCTCCCTGGAGCCTTCTCTTCTGCAGGCCCTACAGCCCCAACTCTCCCAGCCTGACCCCATAGCAGAGGTTCTGCAGCCCTCTGATCATCTTCATGGCCTCCTCTGGACCCTCTCCAACAGCTTCATGACCTTCCTGTACCAGGGGCCCCAGAACTGTAGGCAGTGCTGCAGGCAAGGTCTCAGTAGAGCAGAGCAGAGGGGCAGAATCCCCTCTCTCACATGTTCCTCCTCAGACCTGTGCTCTGACAGAGGTGGGAATGGGTGAGGACAACAAGTTTGACTCAGGGACTGAGGCTGAAGATGTTATGAATGCCAGCAGTTGGCCATGCCCCAAAGCCTTGCTGGGAGGGGGCTGGCAATGGTGACAACTTGGACACAGTGATGCTGTCCACAGCCGTCCTGTGAGGAGAGGCATCTCCAGAGAGAGCTGAATCTGGTGCATTAAAATGTGCAGTGAAATCAAAGAGGAACCAGAAGGAGGTAGAAAATAGATCACAGAGCTATGGAGGAACAGCTGGAGTAAATTAAGGCAGGTAATTGGAGCAGGATAAGGTAGGTGAGCAGCAGAGCTGGCAGGAGCTATTCTTAGCAGCAGTGTTTACTCATCAGCGACTGAAAGCCTCCGGTGCGCTGGGGGGTGGCCCCGGGCCGGGCTGCCGTGTGGCTGAAGCTGCTCCGTGCTCCAAAGGCTGCGCTGCGACACTTGCAGGAGGTGTCAGCAGGGGCTGGCAGGCCCCGGGGAGCCTGCTGGGGGAGCTGCCCTTGAGTGTGTGTGAAGGGGACAGGGCAGCTGTGCTGGCGCTGGCCTCAGGAGAAGCAACAGCCCCACAGCTGCTGGCTGCTCTGGTCTGCAGGGCTGGATTGGCTTCTCTTCAGAGCTCCGAGGGCCAGGGCTCCATCCCATTTTTCCTGCCACAGAATGGTCGAAGTTGGAAGGGAACTCTGGAGCTCATCCAGTCCAAACCTCTGGCCAGAGCAGGATCACCTGGGTCAGCTCACCCAGGAACACATCCAGGCGGGTTTTGAATGACTCCAGAGGTGGAGACTCCTCCACCTCTCTGGGCAGCCCATTCCACCACCCCTCAAAGTAAAGGAAGTCCTCCTCATGTTCAGATGGATCTTGCTGTGTTCAAGATTGTGCCCAGCACCTCTTGCTCTGTCACTGGGCACCACTGACCAAAGGCTGTCAGCATTTAGCTCCTGTGACACGTTCCAGCAGCTGCTGAGAACTCCTGCACTGTGGTTCGACACCATCACCCAGGGACAGTGACCTTGTCACAGCTGCCGAGAGGCAGGGCTGTCACAGCTGCCGAGAGGCAGGGCTGTCCCAGCACGGAGGGCTGCTGCTCAGAGCCATCCTCCACAGCTCCTTTGCTCAGTGCTGAGTGCCAGAACTCCACACACAGATTGCTGGCACAGGAGCTGGCCTGGGGGGGAGCTGGACACAAAGGTCCAGAGATAGGCAGACACAGAGCCTTACCCTGAGCATGGGGGAAGGCCATCACCCCCTCTGCTGGGGCCCTGGGTGTCCCCCATGGGGAGGGGCTCTGGCCTCCAGGAGTGAGGAGGGTTCTGCTGAGGAAGCAGCTCAGGCTGTTTCTGCAGCTGCATCCATGGGCATGCAGACATGGGCCACAGGTGTGAGAGACATGAAGAGCAGAGATGGCCCATAGGTAGCAGCTACATTGAACCAGTACCGGTTCCAGCTGCCATCCACCTCTGCACCTGGTGGCACCAGCTTTTCCCAGTGTTCCCCGGTGCTGTGGAGGACTCCCAGGACTGGACTGGACTGGAATAGAATTACCCAGGTTGGAAGAGACCTTTGAGATCATCAGTGAACTATTCCAGAGCCCTCAGGCATTTGCCCAGATCTAGGGAGGTGTGGGAGAGAGAATCATGGAATGGTGTTGGTTAGAAAAGACCTTCAGGATGACCACTGACCCAACCCCACCACAGCCCCAGGAGCCATGGCCACAGCTTGCTGGAACACCTCCAGGCATGGGGACTCCACCACCTCCCTGGGCAGCCTCTGCCAGGCCCTTACCACTCTGGCAGCAAAGAAATTTCTCCTCTCCAACCTCAGCCTCCCCTGGCACAATTTCAGGCCAGTTCCTCTCCTTCTCTCACCTGAGCCTAGGGAGCAGAGCCCAAGCCCCACCTGGCTGCAGCCTCCTCTCAGGGAGCTGCAGAGAGCAATGAGGTCTCCCTCAGCCTCCTCTGCTCCACACTGAACACCCCCAGCTCCCTCAGCTGCTCCCCCCCAGCCCTCTTCTCCAGACCCTTCCCCAGCTCCAGCCCTCAATGTCCTTCTTACAGTGAGAGGCCCAAAACTAAACCAAATTTTGAGGAGTGGCCTCAGCAGTGCCCAGCCCAGGGGCACCATCCCTGCCCTGCTCCTGCTGCCCACAGCATTGCTGCTCCAGGCCAGGCTGCTGCTGCCCTTCTTGCCCACCTGGGCACTGCTGGCTTCTCTTCAGCTGCTGTCCCCCAGCACCCCCAGGGCCTTCTCTGCTGGGCACTTTCCAGCCCCTCTGCCCCTAGCGTGGAGCATCCATGGGGTTGCTGTGCCCCAAGGGCAGGGCCCAGCCCTTGGCTTTGTTGAACCTCACAGACCTGACCTCACCAGCTCTTGTGCCAGTTGCTGTTGTGGCTGCACTGAGGAGTTCTTCTCTGAGCACAAATCATCTCCATCAGCTTCTGAAGCAAAATCCTGCAGCTTCAGTCCTCCACAAGCAGCCTCTAACTCAGACATGAGAATCATTTGGGCCAGCAAAGTCTCCTCCATCTGACAGAAAATATCAACTGACATAAAGCATGGGGATGAAACAGCAGGTTCCAGCCTCTCCTTCTCCCTCAGCAGCAGGAAAGAATCCCAGCAAACAGTTTAGAGCAAAGCCCTTCATGAAGTGAAGCAGCTGGGACCACAACAGGTCTGCAGCAGGGGAGCAAAGGTGCTGATAGCAGCTGACAGCAGAGGAAAGAAGGGGACAGCTCGGGGGGAGTCTGAGGGAGCTCTCTGATGAAGAGCTGCCAAGTGAATAACAGCAGGAAGCATTAAGTAATGTCTGAACATCCAGGCCTTCAGACTCTGCAGGCTTTGCACTGATGGGAAGTGTAGGGAGATGCTAAGGACATAGCCCTGAGAGGCAACCCTGAGCAGGGCTGCAGTGACCACCTCCACCCAACACAGCAATGGCTGCTTTGTCCTTGCAGGCCCAAAGCCACCTTGTCCCCCAGGCAGGAGGGGACAAAGCACTCAGCCTGATGAATACAACCAACCCCTGAGCAGTGGGGCTGGGGCTGTGACTTTGTGAACACCATTTCTGTGGAGCTGCTGATGGAGGCTTCCCCAACAAGAGCTAAAGATCTGCACTTCAGGGCAGCTTGGCACAGCCAGGGGCTGCTGCTAGCAGGGAGCAGCTGATGGGGACAGCTCCTGCCAAGGGCTGGGCTGCAGAGAGCCTCTGCCTTGGACTTGCTCCTGGCCACACCAAGGGCACTGCCACAGCTTGTGCCACACCTTGGGGGCAGGAAGGCAGAGGTGGCTCCTGTGGGGAGGAGCAGACAGCACAGGGCACCCTCAGCTGCCCCCCAGGGGAGTGCAGCCCATGGATGGCATCCTCAGGAGCAAGCTGAGGGATCCCCAGGGCCAAGCCTCTTCTTCCCTGGCTGCTGGCCCAGCAGGACTCTGTCCCTTCTGCCTTCCATCCCCATCCCTGGGATCCTCAATCCACTGCCAGAACCCAGCTCCTGGATCTGGTTCCCATCTGCTGCTGAGTCCAGGCTGGGACTTGCCCAGTGCCTGCCCCCAGCAGCAGTGGTGCCAGTGGTGCCTTCAGGGCTTGGGTTGGCAGAGAGCAGCTGTCACTCCTCTAGTGACCAGCCAAGCCCCAACCCTTGACATCTACTTTTATACACCCAGGATTATGATGATGGTTTCTCTATCCTCATTTTTCTCCAGCACAACAAACCAGCCAAGCAGACATTTGAGGTTCTGCTCTCCAGTCCCAGGACACTTTTGCCTCCACCCTTCCTGCCCTGGGCAGGGCATCCTCTGGCTGTATTCCTTTCTCTGTTTTAAGGCCATGCATGACTTCTCCAAGGATTCTTCAGGGAGCGGCAGATGCCATCGTGTGATTTATGGCATTCATTTGCTCCAAGGTGTGTGCCAGCATCCCGGCCCCAGCTCTGCATGTCACAGCTGCTGGCCAGCTGGGGCTGGGGAGGGGGCTAAGGAATGTGTGGAGAGAGGCAGCTGTGAGCATCAGCATCACATCACAGCTGTTGCTGCCCAGCTCCCACCCTGCACTTAGCAACAAAGATTGTGGTCTGAGTTCTGCTGCCAGATCAGAGGCAGGTTTGGGTGGAGGGTAAGGGCACCCAGTGAGCAAAAGGAATTTCTCTCCCCTGAGGAGACAATGCTGAGGGACCTCACAGACCTTCCCTTCTCCACTGGGAGATGTCTCCTGCTCTTCTTACAGCACAACTGTAGCAACAAAGATCTTTTCTAATGTCCTGGTGTGAGCTGGACCAAAACTGATTCTGTTCAGTGCTTTCACTTCCCAGCTCAGTCTCTACCCAGTGACATCACAGTCTTCCCAAATATCCACCCAGACATCCACCCATTGCTCCTGGTGCCAAGGGCCAGGGCTGGACTGGCCACGAGAGCAGTGCCAGAGGCTCTCCATGA
The DNA here is from genome assembly GCF_014839835.1 of Dryobates pubescens. Classification (NCBI taxonomy): domain Eukaryota; kingdom Metazoa; phylum Chordata; class Aves; order Piciformes; family Picidae; genus Dryobates; species Dryobates pubescens. The sequence continues at coordinate 22,844,487 of NC_071631.1, read as the reverse complement.
ACCTCTGCTTGCCAAAGGGAAGAGAAAGGGAAGCAGGGAGAGAGCCTGATGGGGTGGGAAAGGAACTGACCCAGCTGGGATGGAGAGAAGAACAATGCCAGGGGACAGAGACACAGAGACACAAAGCAGTGTGGAACCCTGTTGCAGTTTGAGCTGGGTGCCCCCCTGGTGTGTTCACTTCCTGTGTCCAGAAGTCCAGCCCAGAGGGATGGACACAGGAAATTGTGTATTTCCTACCATAATTCTTTGCACCACTATAAGATCCAGTGCGGAGTCTAGCACCTTCTCTTTTCTTCCTCCTCCGCCAGTCGGTAACTGGGGGAGATGGCCACGGGGGGGGATGGGCAGTCTCAGGCCTGGCCAGCTGAGACCAGCCCAGCAGAGGGAGGGGGAAGAAGGAGCCCTGAGGGTCTCGGGTGTACCCTCAGGTGGGAATGGGCTGCCTCTGGGTTTGCTCTGGGATCTTTCTTTGTCACTGTGCTTTGGGTTCTCTGTAACATTCACTGCTTTCTATTTAAACTTTCATCACTTTTGCAATCCGTTTGTCTGAGTGTTTTATTCCTGCCCGTGGTGGGGAGAGAGGGGGCTGCCTCAACCCAGCACATTCTTGGTAGCAGAGGATGGTTGTTGTGGGGAGGGGGTCTGCCTCTAAACCCACCACATTCTTGGCGAGCCAGGCAGGAGAAGGAGTTTGTTATTGTGCATTCTGCAGATAGGATTGCAAAAGATAAGAGAGTTTAAATTTAGTTCTGGGCGTCGTTCTGGTTCTCTGGCAGTTGGGGCTCAAAGTGTTGTTGTTTTTGGGGCGATTGTGTGAGTTCTTGTGGATTGCCGGGGGACACTTGGTGCGTGCCCGGTGGCACGGAGCCCCTCCTGCTATTTCAAGCAGGGGTGGCTCTTAACCATCGGAACTGGGGCATCGCTTGAGAATGCGGGACCTGCCCCTCCTCCACCTTTACTCTCTGCGGAGCGGCAGAAGCGGCGGGGGGTGAAGTGGCGGAGGGGGCAGCGGCGAGCAGATCAAAGTCAGGTCCGTTCTCGCTGCGGGGTAGGGCCAGCCGCGGCGGAGCGGGCGAGCCCGGCTCCCGATACCCAGGAAGGGCGAACGGGAACTCAGTTCGAAAGCTGTTCTCAAGGGCCCTGGGGACGCGTTTATGGCTTTCTCTGGAGGAGCCGTTTGAATGCCCAAGGGGTGGAGGCGATTTTGATTCTGTACCGCGGCGGTAGAAGTGGCTGGAGCCCTGCTGTATGCTCGGGTTGCGGTGCCGGAGGGCCGGGCCGTGCGCTCGGAGCGGCGATGGCGGCTCGGGCCGTGCACTCGGGCTGTGGCGGTGGCGGGTCCGGCCGTGCGCCCGGGGCGGCGACGGTGGGCCCGGCCGTGCACTCGGGCTGCGGCGGCTGAGGGCCGGACTGTGCACTCGGAGCGGCGGCGGCGGCTCGGGCCGTGCACTCGGAGCGGCAGCGGGGCCAGCCCTGTTCTCTTCCCCGACGTTTTCGGACGAGTTCCGAAAATGGCGCCTAGCACCTGGCTCCACCTCCCTTCTTCTCAGCAGGTTGTGGAGCAGCCCCTCCCCTCCCGGGGTGGGGCTGTGTACTTGGAGCTGCCATATCTGCGGTACGCGAACGCCCAGTGGAGGGGCGGTGTACCTGTGGCATGCGTCTGTGGAGCCTCGGGCCGCGGCTGGAAGCGGTCAGCACTGGGCTTGGGATAGGTCCGTGCGGTGGTGAGAGAGGCTCAGCGTGCTGTTTTCCTGGAGGGGTGGAGAAGCAGCAGAGCCTGATTGTTCTGACTGGCTTGCCCCAGGGGTGGAAATATGCCGCTGAGTGGATAGAAATGGGAATGATGGTTTGGTTGAGAAGTTGTGAGGTTCTTTCCAGGTGACCAGGATGTCCAACGGATCCATGAAGAGCTTGCACCGCAGAAGAGTGAACTCTGCATCGCTGGGAGGTTCCATTAGATGAGAGGAGAAGGACTGGAATGGACTGACACTTGAGCCTGAAGGAGAGACTGTTTGAGTGGACGCCCAGATGAAGATGTGGACTTCGCCGGACATGTCATCAGAAGATTTCTGATTTGATGATGTGTTTAGGTGCAAAGATTATGGTATGAAATAAGGGGTGGCGTGTTGCAGTTTGAGCTGGGTGCCCCCCTGGTGTGTTCACTTCCTGTGTCCAGAAGTCCAGCCCAGAGGGATGGACACAGGAAATTGTGTATTTCCTACCATGATTCTTTGCACCACTATAAGATCCAGTGCGGAGTCTAGCACCTTCTCTTTTCTTCCTCCTCCGCCAGCCGGTAACTGGGGGAGATGTCTCCTGGCTTTGGGCCTGGCTAGGCCCAAGGCCACGGGGGGATGGGCAGTCTCAGGCCTGGCCAGCTGAGACTGCCCTAGCAGAGGGAGGGGGAAGAAGGAGCCCTGAGGGTCTCGGGTGTACCCTCAGGTGGGAATGGGCTGCCTCTGGGTTTGCTTTGGGATCTTTCTTTGTCACTGCGCTTTGGGTTCTCTGTAACATTCACTGCTTTCTATTTAAACTTTCATCACTTTTGCAATCTGTTTGTCTGAGTGTTTTATTCCTGCCCGTGGTGGGGACAGAGGGGGCTGCCTCAACCCAGCACAAACCCAAGCCCTGAAGGCACCCCTGGCACCACTGCTGCTGGGGGCAGGCACTGGGCAAGTCCCAGCCTGGACTCAGCAGCAGATGGGAACCAGACCCAGGAGCTGGGTTCTGGCAGTGGATTGAGGATCCCAGGGATGGGGATGGAAGGCAGAAGGGACAGAGTCCTGCTGGGCCAGCAGCCAGGGAAGAAGAGGCTTGGCCCTGGGGATCCCTCAGCTTGCTCCTGAGGATGCCATCCATGGGCTGCACTCCCCTGGGGGGCAGCTGAGGGTGCCCTGTGCTGTCTGCTCCTCCCCACAGGAGCCACCTCTGCCTTCCTGCCCCCAAGGTGTGGCACAAGCTGTGGCAGTGCCCTTGGAGTGCCCTGAAGTGCAGAAAATGCCTCAGTGAGCAGAGACTCAGCTGGACAGCTCTGGGTAGGAGAGGTTCTGCTCCAGCTCACACCAGGGAGGTGGTGGAGTCCCCATGCCTGGAGGTGTTGCAGCAAGCTGTGGCCATGACTCCTGGGGCCATGGGTTGGTGGCCATGGTGGGGCTGGGTTGGGGTTGGTCTGGGTGATCCCAGAGGGCTTTCCCAACGCCAACAACCCTGTGATTGTCCTGCAGGAGTCTCAACACAGATCTCAGGTAGTTTCTTTCCATTTCAAAACTGGTGCCTGAATATCCCCTGGTGTCTGGGAAGGCAAAGACACTTTACAGCAATTCTCAAAGCCCTTTAGAGGTGCTCAGCTTTCCTCTTGAGCAGGAACTTCCCTGGCAGTAAGGAGGACTGACCTGTTACAGAGCCATGGTCCCAACAAATGAGCTTGAGATGTGTCTATAGAGCAGCCAGCTGCAGTTCATGGAATCACATTGCTGTTTGGGTTGGAAAAGCCTTCGTGCTCACCCAGTGCAACACCCAGGAGCCATGGCCACAGCTTGCTGCAACACCTCCAGGCATGGGGACTCCACCACCTCCCTGGGCAGCCTCTGCCAGGCCCTGACCACTCCTGCAGCAAAGAAACTTTTCCTGATCTCCAACCTAAGCCTCCCCTGGTGCAACTTGAAGCCATAAAGAGAAGAAAGCAAGCAGCAGAACACAGCTGCTGGTGTGCCTGCAGGCTGGAGGCAGGCTGAGCCTCAGAGCTCTCCTCAGGCAGGAGCTGCAGTAGTGTCTAATAGCCCGGGGGGGGCTGTTCTGCCAGGAGCTGTCTGACAGCCCTTCAAAGCCACCTCTGGTTCCCTGGCAGCCAGCTCCCACCAACGCAGGGCTCAGCAGAAGCTCCTTTTTGGAGCCTGCTGTACTTAGGTAATTTCTTTTTATCCAGCTGGCTTTGCATTACAGAGCAGACCTCAGGACACCTCTCAAGGTGTCACTTCCCTACTAATAAATAGCAGATTGGTCCTGGTTGCCTGAATCACCACCAGGAGTAGGGGGGATGTGAGTGCTTGTGAGCTGCCATTGGCAGATCAGGGAGGGTACTTCATGGAGTCACAGACTGCTTGAGTTGGAAGGGACCTCAAAGCTCATCCAGCTCCAGCCCCCTGCCCTGGGCAGGGACCCCTCCCACCAGCACAGCTTGCTCAGGGCCTCATCCAGCCTGGCCTGGAACACCTCCAGGCAGGGCACAGCCACAGCCTCCCTGGGCAGCCTGTGCCAGGCTCTCCCCACCCTCACTGCCAACAATTTCTTTCTCCTCTCCACTCTCAGTCTCCCCTCTCCCAGCTCAAAGCCATTGTTCCTCATCCTGGCACTCCCAGCCCTTGTCCAGAGTCCCTCCCCAGCTCCCCTGGAGCCCTTCAGGTCCTGGCAGGCTGCTCTGAGGTCTCCCTGGAGCCTTCTCTTCTCCAGGCTGCACAGCCCCAGCTCTCCCAGCCTGGCCCCACAGGGGAGGCTCTGCAGCCTCTGCTCATCTCTGTGGCCTCCTCTGGAGCCTCTCCAGCAGCTCCAGGTCCTTCCTGTGCTGGGGGCCCAGAGCTGGAGGCAGTGCTGCAGGTGGGGGCTGAGCAGAGCAGAGCAGAGGGGCAGAATCCCCTCCCTGTGCTGCTCTCTCCCTGCTCTGGCTGCAGCTCAGCACTCAGCTGGCTCTGGGCTGCCAGGGCCCAGTGCTGGCTCCTGGGGAGTTTGTCACCCCCTGACACCCCCAAGGCCTTCTCCTGCAGGCTGCTCTCAGCCACTCCTCACCCAGCCTGGCTCTGTGCTTGGCATTGCCCCAGCCCTGGATTTCAGCAGGTCCATTGGAGAACATCACAGATCATAGAAACACAGAATCCCAGCCTGGTATGGGTGGGAAGGGACCTTCAAAGGGACCTTCCAACCCCCTGCAGCCAGCAGGGCCATCCCCAACCAGAGCTCACAGCCCCAGACAACCTGACCTGCACTGGTGCCAGCCATGGGGAAGCTCCCACCTCCCCAGGCAGCCTGGGCCAGTGTCCCACCACCCACAGTGGACAAAATCCCCTCCTTCCATACAGTCCAAATCTCCCTCCCCTCATCTAAGCCATCACCCATCACCCATTCTCCTGTCACAACAGCGCCCACTGAAAGGTCTGTGCTCATCCTGCTGCTCAGCCCCTCCCCAAGCAGTGGAAGGCCACAGGGAGTTCTCCCCAAAGACCTTGCCCTGCCCCAGGCTGATCAACCCCAGCTCCGCCCCACAGCAGATGGCCTCCATCCCTGCATGCACTGAGGCCTCAGCAGGTCCAAGGCATGCACCTGAGTGGACTCCAAACCTATGAGCCATGACACCTGAGTCTTCCCAGTCACAAATGGGAAGCACTAACTGACCAGAGCCTTGTCCCAAAGGCTGGTGAAGGGCTCTTGCCAGTGGGTCCTTCACCATCCCTTTAGCTGTGGTCACACTGCTGCCATAAGAACTGTGGCACCATCCTGCAGGAAGAATCTTCTCCTTGTTCCCCAAAGCTTTGCTGTCCCTTTTCCTACCCTCTGCCATGATGGTTGACTATCACCAACCTGGCTTTGCAGCTCCAGAGACCCAGCACAACTCCTCTGAGTTCACTGAATCCTTTAGCTTGGAAAACACCTTCAAGGTCATTGAGTTCATTAACCCTGCCCCACCGAGTCCCTGGCTGAGCCATATCCCCAAGCCCCACATCTCCAGGACTTTGAAACCCCTCCAGGGCTGGGGACTCCACCAGCTCCCCAGGCAGCCTGGGCCAGTGAGAACCCTTTCAGTGTTCTTTTTTCTTTCCTAACGTCCAACTTAAACCTCCCCAGGTGCAGCTTGAGTCCAGTTCCTCTCCTTCTGTCACCTGAGCCTAGGGAGCAGAGCCCAGCCCCCACCTGGCTGCAGCCTCCTCTCAGGGAGCTGCAGAGAGCAATGAGGTCTCCCTCAGCCTCCTCTGCTCCAGGCTCAACACCCCTAGCTCCCTCAGCTGCTCCTCCTCAGAACTTTCCCAGAGTCTCCAGACCCTTCCCCAGCTCTGTTGCCCTTCTCCAGCCCTCAGTGTCCTTCTTGGAGTGAGAGGCACAAAACTGAATTCAGAGTTCAAAGAGTGGCCTCCCCAGTGCCCAGCCCAGGGGCACCATCCCTGCCCTGCTCCTGCTGCCCACAGCATTGCTGCTCCAGGCCAGGCTGCTGCTGCCCTTCTTGCCCACCTGGGCACTGCTGGCTCCTCTCCAGCTGCTGTCCCCCAGCACCCCCAGGGCCTTCTCTGCTGGGCACTTTCCAGCCCCTCTGCCCCAGGCCTGGAGCATCCATGGGGTTGCTGTGCCCCAAGGGCAGGACCCAGCTCTTGGCTTTGTTGAACCTCATCCCACTGAGCTCAGCCACGGATCCAGCCTGGCCAAATCCCTCTGCAGAGGGATCCACACTGCCACCCAATTTGGTGTCCTCTGCAAACTTACTGAGGGTGCCCTGTGTCTCCTTGTCAAGACAGTTGATAAAGATGTCAAACAGAAGTGGTCCCAGTGCTGAGCCCTGAGGAGCAGCACTTCCACACAGCCCTGCTGCTTTGTGCCAGCTTCCACACAGCAATTCAGTCTCAGCCTTTCCCATCTCCACTCCCAGGTGAATGACTCTGGGGCAGGTGCAGAGTATCTCACCAGGTGGGGAGGCACAGCTCCTATAAATCCTCCATTCCCACCTCCTTCCTCCCCCTGTGTTTAGGAAACATCAAAGTGTCTTCAAAGGTTTCTAATGCTGCTAAGAGCTTCCATCTTGCCCTCACAGACAGAAAAAAGCTTCTTTGTTGTTCTTCAAAACCAGAAGGGCTGGGGAGACATCCTGACCCCTTCTCTGCAAACCAAGGTGCAGAAGATGCCTCAGAATCCCTGCAAAGGAGACCAGGCTTTGCTTTTGTGGTTACATGCTCAAGTGTCATCAGCTTCACACAGCCTGGACTCTTGGGCAGACCCCAGCATAGGTTACTGCAGTTCTGCTGCTAAATGTCTCCTCCCCTGCCAATTAAAGATGTTCTGTTTGGCTTCCTATCCTCAGTGAAGGGAAAGGTGTCCTCCTCTTCATCACATGTCGTTCTCTCCAGAGCCAGGCTTGTTTGGTGAGACACAAAAGGATCTCTGCTGCTCCCAGCACTGTGCTGCACTCCAGGGACCTCCAAGAGAAAACTGCTACAGAGGTGCAAAAGGTAATTCTGGGATGAAGGCTGTGGAGCTGTAACCCACCCTCATCTTCACCAAAATCAAACCCCACCCCACCTCCCTGCAGGCATCAGCCTGAACACACAGGGTGTCCTTTCTGTGGGGCAGAGAGAAAATGGCCAAAAGCCCTCAGAACGGAGCTTTGCTTCCTGCTCTGGGACACGGACTGCTAGCAGCAGGGGAGGAGAATGGGGAGGGGAGGAGAGGGGAAGGGAAGAGTTGACTTTCAGGCAGGTTCTGCAATCAGCAGCCTATGTGAAGAAGAATCTGATCAGGTACCAGCTTGCAGTGCCCCACTGCCAGTGAATATTCCCACTCCCGGCACCCCGTGGTCCTCACCAGTGACACAGGGAGCAAAGGGACAAGCTGAAGGGCACGAGTGCCTTTGTGTCCTTCCCAGGGACATATCCATGGCTCCTGGCCACTGGCCTGGTCCTCACTAGAGTGGAGCAGGGTCTGGGACAGGGACACACATTCTGCCTCTACTCTCCATGGAAGAAACCTGCCCCAAGACATCCAGAACACAACTGCTCTACTGCTGCCCAACCAGGCCCAGGGGAGAGGCTGAGGTACCTGCAGACCATCTCACAGGAGGCCATTGGTGGTGTGAAGAGAAGAAGCCATTTCTCCAGAGTGCTTTTCCTGTAGCCTCAGAGTATCTGTTACACTAAGGGGGTTGACATCTATTAAAATAAACAGCCATGAAGAGACAGGAGAGCTGCTGGCTACCAGGTGGCTTCCAGTCACCCCACACCCACGGCTCCATATGGCCCACCAGAACCTGACAGCAGTGTTGCCATGCTCCAAGACAGGAGCTGTCAGGGACGTGGACTCTGTCCTTGAATCAGGCTGCTGGGAGAATATGCAGGGGCTGCAGGGGCTGCACAGGCTGCCAGGCTCTGCAGAGAGACAGCCTGGGCCAGAGCTGGAGGAGTGCAGCATCTGTGGCATCTTCTGCCTCACTGAGGCTTTGGCATCTTTAAAGGCTTCCTCCTCCAGCAGAGTTGGTGAATTCCCAGCCGCCAGCCAGCTCCAAAGACAGGCCTGCACCGACCTAGAATGCCAACATGGTAGGGCTTGGAGATCATTCAGGCCAACACAGCAGCTTGCCCAGGGGCACAGTGCCCAGGGGGGGTTGGAAGCTCTCCACACCAGGAGACTCCACAACCTCTCTGGGCAGCCTGCTCCAGGCCTCCAGCACCCTCCCAACAAACAACTTTCTCCTCCTGCTCAGATCCAACCTCCTGGCTGCCAGTCTGTGCCCACTACCCCTTGTGCTGGCCCTGGGCACCACTCAGCAGAGCCTGGCCCCAGCCTCTTGCCCCCCACAGCTCCTTTAGCTCTTGCTGAGCATTGCTCAGCTCCCCTCTGCCTTGGAGGATGCTGTTGCTGTGCACTCTCCAGAGCCTCACAGAGAGACCAGGGACACAGCCCTGGGGCAGGGACTTGAAGCTGTTTGTTCTCCATCCCCCAGGTACTGGCACTCAGTGGCTAACCCTCTCCTGGCCCTGGGGCCCAGCTCTGTGTCTGCTTCTCAGGCTGGACACTGGCACCACTGGCTGCTCCTGCAGGGACACACTCTGGGCTCACTGCTGAAAGCCATACTGGGGCCAGGCATGGTCAGCTCAGTGGCTGAGCAGCGCAGCAAGGACATGAAGGATGAACATGTCTCTGCCTTGTCCCACTGCCCTGTACCTGATGCTGGAATCCAGGCACCCCTCAAACTGGGGCTGGCTGGCCCCCACCTTTTTTGACAAAATGTCTCTGCTGCCAGAGTGGTCAGGGCCTGGCAGAGGCTGCCAAGGGAGGTGGTGGAGTCCCCATGCCTGGAGGTGTTCCAGCAAGCTGTGGCCATGGCTCCTGGGCCATGGTGGGGTTGAGTTGGTGTTGGCCTGGATGAGCTTGGAGGGCTTTCCCAACCTTAATGATTCTATGATCTCTGGCTACAAGCCTCCAGCTGCTCCTACACCCCAGGGATGGCAGAGAGCTCCTTAGACAGGACACTGCTGAGGAGAGTCCCATACCCTCCACAACCTCAACATCCTCTTTGGTGGACAATCTTTTAGGAGCTGCCTTGCAGCTGCTGGACTGTGTCAGTGCTGTTTACACTCAGTGTACTGCTGGCTCTCATCTGCTGCAGTCAGTCCCAGAGTTTCTTGATCCCCCCCTGCAGTGTCCTACATTTATTTGCAAAGGCCACCCTGCCTGCTCTCCTCCTCACTGCCCTGCTCCTGAGCACAGAGCTGCAGCTCCAGCCAGGGAGCAGCTTTGCTCTCCAGCCATGGTTAATGAAGTGTCTGCTTTGCTCCCTGCTTTATTGAGCATGTGAGCCAGGAGCAGGAGGGTCACAGGCTTGGAGATGTGCAGTGGCCGTGATCTGTGTCAGGGCAGGTATCTCTGGAGTTCATGAGGTGCTGTCTCCTCTCTCTTCCTGCACCAGCAGTGTCACTGAAGGTGTGCACAGCCCAGGCTCCTCCTAAGGAACACACTTCTTCCATTCATCTGCTGAGACTCTGGAATTCCCTCCATGGAAGTACCTCTAGGTTTCATTGCATTCCTCCACTGCTGCCTGTGGGCACTCATTGACCCAACACCCGGAGTCCCTCACTGCCACCATGACACCTGAGTGAGCAGCACCCAGACCCCTCTGCTGTAAATCAGAATCCAGCCCAAGCCCTGCTCCAGCAGGGCACCCACAGCAGCTTGCCCAGGGGCACAGTGCCCAGGAGGGGTTGGGAGCTCTCCACACCAGCAGACTCCACAACCTCTCTGGGCAGCCTGCTCCAGGCCTCCAGCACCCTCCCAACAAACAACTTTCTCCTCCTGCTCAGATCCAACCTCCTGGCTGCCAGTCTGTGCCCACTGCCCCTTGTGCTGGCCCTGATCACAGAATCACAGAATGGTTTGGGTTGCAAAAGCCCTCCCAGACCATCCAAGCCAACCCCACCCCAACCCCACCATGGCCACCAAACCCTGGCCCCAGGAGCCATGGCCACAGCTTGCTGAACACCTCCAGGCATGGGGACTCCACCACCTCCCTGGGCAGCCTGTGCCAGGCCCTGACCACTCTGGAAGCAAAGAAATTGTTTCTAATCACCAACCTGGACCTCCCCTGGCATAACCGCGGTCAGCTCCTGTCAGGAGCTCACTCTCTGCCTTCCCAGTTGCATGAGCACCACGATGGGATGCAGCAGACATCAGACTGCAAATCCCTCTGAGCTTCACATCTGGGATAGACCAAAGCTGGGAGAAAAATGTTCCAAGGACCTTCTGTTCCCAGGCAGCTCCCCTTTGGCTCCAGGCCTGAGAAACTCAGTCAAGCTCTGCACTAGTTCCCTGTGCTCAGCAGGATGGAGTTTGGAGGGGGGCACAGGCAGCACCTGCTGCTTGACGGCACCAGCTCCTCCCAGTCCATCTATCTGCAGGTGAGGGCAACTGGGCTCCCAGTTGCTACAGGCCAAGGGATGGTGAAGGTTGAAGAACCATTCAGAACTAAAGGTTTTCTGTCTGCCTTTTCTTTCTTTTTCCAATGAAGGAAAACCAAATCCAAACTCAAAACCAAACCAAACCAAACCCAATAAAAAACCCCACAGGAAAGCATCAAACCAAAGTGAGTGAGAATTGTAATAAAAGTCTCCCAGCATCTAGAGAGAATCTCCAGCCTCTTGAAATATAAATAGATGATTTGTCTGCCAGGAAGCATCAGCAGCCTCCCAGTACCTGAAGGGCTCCAGGAGAGCTGTGGAGGGACTTTGGCCAAGGGCTGGGAGTGCCAGGATGAGGAACAATGGCTTGGAGCTGGGAGAGGAGAGACTGAGAGTGGAGAGGAGGAAGAATTTCTTTGCAGTGAGGGTGGGGAGACTCTGGCACAGGCTGCCCAGGGAGGATGTGGCTGCCTCCTGCCTGGGGGTGTTCCAGGCCAGGCTGGATGAGGCCTTGAGCAAGCTGTGCTGGTGGGAGGGGTCCCTGCCCATGGCAGGGGGTTGGAATTAGATGATCTTGAAGGTCCCTTCCAGCCCAACCCATTCTCTGATTCTATGACTGTTGACTCCTGTTTCCAGTCATTCATCCTGCTGCTGAATTGCTGGGAAGAACTGGCTCCTTCCCTGGGGCTGCTAGCTAAGGAGCAAAGTGCAACTGCAAAGGGAACCAGAGGGAGTGCTGGAGGCGAGGGGCAGGATGTGTCACACTGAAAGCTCTCTCATTGCTCAGTGACCTGGGTGCTCTGTGCAGAAACCTGCCCTGCTGCCAGATGGGCACTGCTCTCCTGCATGGCCTCTCTGACCTTCAGCAGGTCACTGCCTGAGCCCTGCTGCTCACTCTTACACCAAAATGTTAGGCAGTGCCCCTTTTGGACAGCTCTTCCTATTGCTCTATTGCTGCCACTCTTCAATGTGTTCCCCTTGAGCTGCTTCACACAGTCACAGAATGCACTTAGCTGAAAGAGATCCTCCAAGGTCATCCTGTCCAAGCACCCTGCAGGCATCAGGGACACCTCCAGCTAGATCCAACTAGACCTTGAATGTCTACAGGGATAAGGTCTCAACCACACCCTTGGCACCCTTGGCACCCTTCCTTGGATGTCCAACCTAACTCTTTCCTGCTCCAGTTTCAAACCATTGCCCCTGGTCCTGTCCCCAGAGGTTCTTCTGAACAGTCCCTCCCCAGCTCTCCTGTAGCCCCTTCAGGTACTGGAAGGCTGCTCTACATTCTCCCTGGAGTCTTCTCTTCTCCAGGCTGACCAGCCCCAATCCCACCATCCGACCCCTGCAAGGAAGATGAAGGTTTGCTGTCATGCTCCTCTTCTACACTCATTCTAGCTTGGTGCTCTGAGAGTGGGGTAGAAGGGGAGCTGCTGTAGTGAGGATCTCTGTGGTGCCTCCACCCAGGTGTGATGACCTGGATTTCTCCTAGACTGACTTGCTGAATAGGCAGTTGGCCATGGATCATGCTTCCTATCTAGACTGGATAGTGAGTTTCATGGAAAGATGAGGAGCATGGGATCATGATGGCCATGCAAGTCCCTCTGCAGAGAACACAATTAGTGTTAGGTCAGGAAAAGCCTCTGGAGATCCTTAGATTTGAAGGCATTTTTAGCTTCTCCTCCTCCCGTGGTCTTGTTGCAGTTTCCCTCTTCAGAGGCAGCAGTGAGATGAGCCCAGGCAGAGCCCTGCTGAGCAAAGGGCAATGTTGCAGCCGACAGGAAAGCTGGGGCACAGCACCCCACCAGCAGTGTGGGAGCACAGGGAACCCCCCAGGGCAGAGTCTTCATTGATGGGGAGGAACCAAGCAGTGACCAGGCTGCTGCTGAGCTCTTCCAAGCAGGCAGCTGAAGGAGGCTGGTTGGTGCACACACTGAGACAGACCCAAGGTCCTTCAGCCTTCCCAGGGATGCCGGTTCTGGAAGCAGGCTCCAGCAAGGCCCCAGTGGCTTGGACACAGCTGCTTCCTCTTGGCACCAAACGTAGCTGGCCAGCAGGAGCCTGCTCTGGCTACAGCACAGGGGAAGAGAGAGACAATTCTCCAGCAGGAGTCCTGGCTGAGGGAGCCTGGGCCAATATCCTTGCCCCTTCTCCTCCCGTGGGCTCTGCCTCAGCCACAGGGCTCAGCAGGGTGGGAACAGCCCCAGCAGTTGCCATCCATGTGACACCCTCTGTAAGTGCTTCAGACTTTGGTTTCCCCTTGCAGATCTGCTGCACATTCATGCAGCAGCCTCCCCCTGCCTCTGTGTGTCAGCTACAAAGCAAGGCTGAGAGGTTGGGTATGAGACAAAGGAACCTCAGCATCTGAGAAGCTGCAGGTTAGCACCCTGCTGGTCCCACAGCGCCTAAACACTGGCCTACTTCTGCTGAACAGCACTGGCTCCTCTCCTCTCCTCTCCTCACCTCTCCTCACCTCTCCTCTCTGAACCTCTCTGAACCTCTCCTCTCCTCTCCGAACCTCTCCTTTCTTCTCTCCTCTCCTCTCTGAACCTCTCCTCTCTGAACCTCTCCTCTCCTCTCCTCTCTGAACCTCTCCTCTCCTCTCCTCTCTGAACCTCTCCTCTCTGAACCTCTCCTCTCCTCTCTGAACCTCTCCTTTCTTCTCTCTGAACCTCTCCTTTCTTCTCTCCTCTCCTCTCCTCTCCTCTCCTCTCCTCTCCTCTCTGAACCTCTCCTCTCTGAACCTCTCCTCTCCTCTCTGAACCTCTCCTCTCTGAACCTCTCTGAACCTCTCCTCTCCTCTCCTCTCCTCTCTGAACCTCTCCTCTCCGAACCTCTCCTCTTCCCTCCTCGACACTGGCACAGGCTGCCCAGGGAGGCTGTGGCTGTCCCCTGCCTGGAAGTGTTCCAGGCTAGGCTGGAGCAAGCTGTGCTGGTAGGAGGTGTCCCTGCCCATGGCAGAGGGCTGGAACTTCATGAGCTTTGAGGTCCAACCCAAACCATTCTGTGATTCCATGACAGAGAAATGCTCTTGGTCTGCAGCACAGCCACAGAGGCTGCTGCAGGTGAGTCACCAGATGTAGCTTGCATGTCCCACACAGCACTGCAGGAGCCTCGAGCTGTGGCTTCCATCCTCTTTGCTCTTTCAACACAGGTGTCAGGACCCCAAGGACACATTGTGCGTATGTCCTGAGGGTGAGCGCTTGGAGCAGGTCACTCCAGTCAGTGACTCACTGTTCTGTGGCTGCAGGAATGTTAGGGTGCTAGAAAAATATTTGGGTATTAGGAAAAATTTTTACTCCAAAAGTGTCATCAGGCACTGGAAGAGGCTGCCCAGGGCAGTGGTAGAGTCACCATCCCTGGGGGGGTTTAAAAGACATTTGGCTGAGGAGCGTAGGGACATGGCCTGACAGTTGTGCACAGGGAGGTGGTAGGCTGTGGGTGGACTTTCATGGACTCATGGAATGGTTGGATTTGGAAGGGACCTCAGAGGTCATCCAGCTCCAACCCCCTGCCATGCCCAGGGACCCCTCCCACCAGCACAGGCTGCTCAAGGCCTCATCCAGCCTGGCCTGGAACACCTCCAGGCAGGGGACAGCCACAGCCTCCCTGGGCAACCTGTTCCATCTCAGTGGAGGAAGCTGTCCAAGTGCCTCATCACATTACTGTGCCAGGAGGCAGCCCTCTGATCATCAGTACCAGTGTGAACATCACTCATTTGGTGTTATCTGCACCCAGCCCCTGGCTAGGTAATGACTGTGCAAGGTGTTGGATGCATGCAATCTGGTTCCTTCCATCTGCTTCTCTGCTGGCTTGGACAGTGTCTCCTGGCTCATGCTGGTTGGTGATGAAGTACCTTGAGCTGTAGGACAATAAGAATGGAAGAGTGGCTGCTGGGTTTGCCAGCTTCCATAGCAAAGACTGTTGGGCACTGATGGAGCAGTGCCTGGCTGTGTGCTGGGAAAAGAGGGAGGGGCCTGCCCTTGTGAGAGTGGGGCAGGTTGGTGTCATAATGGTGATGGAAATCACAAGAGTGAGGGTAATGATATGGGAAAGGGAAGCTCTCACTGCTTTCCCTTCTGTGCACACAGAGGAAGATGAAGGATACCACCAAGATGGGGGCCAGACACCTGCATCTGTCATGGACTGAGAGAACCAACCTGTAGCACCCCCCCATTTTCAGTGACAAAGGGAGAACCCAAACCAGCTTCAAATGTCTTTTCTGAACTGGTGGGCAGGCCTGGAGGCGCCATGGGCACAGTAGGTGCCAGTGAAGGAGAAGCCCACGGTGAGGTCTCTTGTGTCCCCATCACTCTGCCTTGAGCCCCAAGGGATGCCACAGGGAACAGTTGGAGGTTTCCCTTGTGATGGATTTTCTGCCCTGTTCCCATCAAGGAGCAGACTGCATGACCTCCAGGGGCCCCTTCAACCCAAGCCATTTGTGAACCAAACATTCTAAGTCCCCACAAGAATTCACAAAGTGCAGAGACACCACCAGGTGAGTTCTGTTTGTCTGAAACAGGTCTCTGCCAGCTACAAGGGGCCAGAGCAGTGAGCTTAGAGCTGACTTTCTGCTTACAGATCTCCATCTGCACATGGAGGTGTGGTGCCCCCACGACAGCTTCAGAGATTCATGGAATGGGTTGGGTTGGAAGGGACCTCAGAGCTCATCCAGCTCCAGCCCCTGCCCTGGGCAGGGACCCCTCCCACCAGCACAGCTTGCTCAGGGCCTCATCCAGCCTGGCCTGGAACACCTCCCGGCAGGGCACAGCCACAGCCTCCCTGGGCAGCCTGTGCCAGGCTCTCCCCACCCTCACTGGGAAGAATTTTGTTTGTTCTGTAAGGGTTTTCTTGGAGAGTTTGAACCTGGAGGTGGGGGAGGGCTGTGTGGGAAACGACAGAAAACAGCTGTGGGAGCTGTGCAGGCAGCAGCACTGTGCACAGCACAGAGCATTACTGGAGGAACACTGGGGTCTGGCAGCCAGGTTTGTGTCAGAGCTTCTTCCACCTGGAGAAGATATTGAGCCCATGTCCATCCACCTGAGCACAGCAGCACAGGGTTTGCAGAGGCGCAGTGGTAAAAGTACTTTCTGAAGCCTTCTCTGCAAGCAGACCTAGATAAATAAAGAGGAATCAATCATTTGCTGGAGAAGTTTCTTTGTCTTCTGTTTACAGATGGCCCCACACGGCCATCTCGAGCGAGTGCATTGATGAAGTGCCTGGCCAGAGCCGGTGAGACGGCAGCGAGCTCACGGAGCCTCCCCAGCAGCGCTGGGCTGCCCGGGCTGGTGGCACCTCCTGCTGCTGGCATCGCTGCAGGCAGCAGCAGCGCCCTGCTGCCCCGGCTGGCAGAGGTGGGTGAATTGTCTGCAGAACTGCCTGCAGATCCGGCAGGGCTCTCCTCCCCTTCTCCCCCCTGCCCGAGACAGAAAGCACTGAAGCTCTTGAGAATGCCCCAAAGACAGGCACCTACGTCAGCGCGGGAGCACAGCAGCAGCCGGTGACATTCACTGCCACCCCGGCTGGATGGAGAGGAAGAATGAGAAACAAGATGTTCCCAAGGGTACAGATAATCACAGTCCCTCCGACTGTACAAACCCATCCACAGCACGAATTCTCCCAGGCACCAGGGAACAAAAGCTGAGGAGCTGTCCCTTTTTCTCAGGCAGCTTCTTGTCCCTGCCTTTGAAGCAGCTGCTGAGGGAACTGCAGAAGCTGCTGCTCATATGTGGCACTGCCATGGCTGGACCCCAGCTACCTTGGTGTCTGTTGTCACTGCACTTGTCCCCCTCACCTTTCCCTGACTGGTTTTCATTCACTGTGCCATTTAAAGCAGCTTTCTGCTTGTAGCAAACTCAGGACCCACCCTGCACTTTCTACGTATCATAGTCACAGAATGGTTTGGGTCAGAAAGGACCTCAAAGCCCATCCAGTTCCAGGCCCCTGCCCTGGGCAGGGACCCCTCCCACCAGCACAGCTTGCTCAGGGCCTCATCCAGCCTGGCCTGGAACACCTCCAGGCAGGGCACAGCCACAGCCTCCCTGGGCAGCCTGTGCCAGGCTCTCCCCACCCTCACTGCCAACAATTCCTTCCTCCTCTCCACTCTCAGTCTCCCCTCTCCCAGCTCAAAGCCATTGTTCCTCATCCTGGCACTCCCAGCCCTTGTCCAGAGTCCCTCCCCAGCTCTCCTGGAGCCCCTTCAGCCAGCCCATTTCTAGTCAAGCAAGAGAGAATTCAGGTTCACAGCAATAATCCTCCAAACTCCTATTATTAGCTCTTGGTATCTACATTAATTTTAGAAGGAAAATTAGGTCCAAAGTGCTGGGCTCACTTTAATAAAGATTCACGGTCACCAGGAATCCCTCGGCGAGGAAGAACCGGCTTTTGGGCACAGCAGACTCATTAGAAACTCCTCACAAAGTCATCAGAGTCCCACAAGTGGTGGCAGGAGAAAAGGGATGAAGGAAAGTGAGGGGAAGGGATGGAACAGAAGCTCCTGATCCTGCACTTCCCTCCAGTGCCAGCAGCTGTGGTGTTTCCAGCAGAGAGATGAAAGCTCCCAGTCAAGGAGACAAACCGGAAAACAGGAGAGCAGGGAAAGGCCACCCAGGGGGATGGGACCGGAGATGAAGGGGAGGAAATGGCTTGAAGTTGTGCCAGGGGAGGTTCGGGTTGGAGAGGAGGAAAAATGTCTTTGCTGCCAGAGTGGTCAGGGCCTGGCAGAGGCTGCCCAGGGAGGTGGTGGAGTCCCCATGCCTGGAAGTGTTGCAGCAAGCTGTGGCCATGGCTCCTGGGGCCGTGGTTTGGTGGCCATGGTGGGGCTGGGTTGGTGTTGGACCGGGTGAGCTTGGAGGGCTTCCCCAACCCAAACAATTCTGTGGTTCTGTGAGAAGACAAAGTGCTGGAGCTTTAGTTTTGACTTTGAGGTGGGGATTAAGCTCAGGAGTGGAGCTGTCATCAGTGAAGGCTGGTGTGGGGTACAGTGCCATTGTCCTTCCCTTCTGCAGCCAGCCTCAAAGCTGCAGGTCCCAGAGAAGACCCAGAGCTCTGACCCTGCTCCTCAGTGACTGTTTCCTTCTTCCCACATTTGCTTTAGCTCTTCCCATCCTGTTATGGGATGTGAGAGCTGGGGCTGCTAAGCCTGGAGAAGAGAAGGCTTCAGGGAGACCTCAGAGCAGCCTTCCAGTACCTGAAGGGCTCTAGAAGAGCTGGGGGCGGACTCTGGCCAAGGGCTGGGAGTGCCAGGACAAGGGACAATGGCTTGAGCTAGGAGAGGGGAGACTGAGAGTGGAGAGGAGGAAGAAATTGTTGGCAGTGAGGGTGGGGAGAGCCTGGCACAGGCTGCCCAGGGAGGCTGTGGCTGTGCCCTGCCTGGAGGTGTCCAGGCCAGGCTGGATGAGGCCCTGAGCAAGCTGTGCTGGTGGGAGGGGTCCCTGCCCAGGGCAGGGGGCTGGAACTGGATGAGCTTTGAGGTCCCTTCCAACCCAACCCATTCCATGAATCTATGATTCTGTTTTGGCCCTGGGCAATGCAATGAGATTATACAGGAGATCCATGGAGACTTTGTCCTTCTTTTGCTTCCTTTTTGGTGTTGATTGATGGGGCAGGAGGAGGCAGGGACATCTGGGTGTTTCACCTTGCTCTGATACACCCAGAGCAGCATCACAGGAGCAGCTGGAGTCCACGTCTCAGGCAGTGCTGGAGGCTCTACAGACACACTGAGAAAAGTCAAGTTTCTGACCCCAAAGATTCTGTGGGGCAGAATACTGAACACTTAGTATTGCCCCCAGGGAGATGTTGCATCCTCTGTGCCCTTTGGCATGAGCACAGCTGAGTGCCAATAGCTTGTGCCTCAGGAATTACAGATCTGGTCCCTGAGGACTGCCTTCAGCAGGTGAGCTTCACGAGGGAGGGGCTGCTGGGCTTCCTCTAGAGTGACAACTCCCCTCTCCAGAGCAGGACCTCAGCAGAGACCTCAGCACCTCCACAACTGTGCAGGGATGAGGGGAAGATGCAGATTATTACATTCTGGTTCCTCCTACACTTTGCACCTACCCTGCAGAAGGCAGCTCAGGGCTGAAGGTGCTCACTGTGGTGATTTTAACAAAGCCATGCTGGGGAGCTGGAAGTTCCACGCTTGCAGATGACCTCCCACTATCAGTCACACCCACTTGACAACGTTAGATGCAAGGTTCTGGAGGACACCTATAGTGGCAGCATAAGCCCCAATGGGAAGTAGATGAGCTGGGCTCCCAGTGTTTAAGTTTTAGAAGGGGACCTGCATTAAACCAGCTCATACTCCCATCTGGGTGACCACATTGGTCTTAGGCTTCTTCCTGCATCACTTTTGAGTCTGGGGTCAGGTACTGCCGAGGCCTGGAGTCCCCATGGTGTTGATTTACCATAAGACTTGAACACATCCCTTAGACACAGGACTCCTAGGGCCACCACAAAGTGAGGCTTCTTGAGGAGTGAAGTGGTTGTGTGATATTCACAGGTGCCCTCCAGCATCACAGCTTTAGATGGCAGAGCTAAAGCTTTCCTTGGAGTCTCACAGTCCATGAGATCTCCTGAGAGAGCTATAAGATGCCTCTAGCCACAAGCTGTGGGCATTCAAACCTGGGTAGTTTGTGGAGATGATTCTCAGACTGGGAGGCTCAGGGGAGGGGGTTTTCAGGGGTGGTTTCTCCTTCTCTCCACTGCTCTCTTTCCCCTCCACGAGCCTCCTCACCCTCCTGAAAGCTGCTTGCCTACAGCTACAGGGCAGCACTTCAGTTTCTGTTCCATGTGCTCCTTCGCTGCGAGTCCTCTGTCCTCTGTGTGTCCTTACAGCTGGCAAAGCCTCCTGAGTCTTCAGGAAATGTTTGGAAAGCCTGGAGGTTGGTGTGCAAGGCAGCACAGGGGAAGCACCAGGACTTTGAGGAAAATCTGCCGGGGGGGCTCACAGCAGTGAAACCTTCTGCATCTGCAGGAAGCTTGCTCCAAGCTGTGTGGTGGCTGTGCCTAGGGCACTGAGTATGGCCAGCCCAGGGCATTGCTAGCCCATCCCTACAGCACCCCAGAGCTGCCCTGGAGGGGAACCCTTCTGAAGTAGGCACCGGATCAGACAGGTTGGGGTGGGGAGTGCCCTCCCAGCAGGGAGCTGGGACTCACCTGGACTCAGGGCACCTTCCTCGGCAGGTGTGGACAAGCCCAGGCTAGTGTGGCAATCCCTGTGAAGCCCGGGAGGCTTCTCCATGTGGGGACAGCCCAGCCTTGGTGGGCAGGACAGCCCTGGGGACAGCATCTGCCCAGCACCAGTCTGTGCTGCTGCACTGCCCTCCCTGTGATGGGAACCTCCTGGAGAAGTGAGGGAGCTCTGCCCCTTAGCTGCTTGGGCAGAGCTGCTTGCACACCCAGGCTCCAGTACCCCTGTGTGTGTCTCTAGGTCACCAGCCCGAACAGCTCGTGCACGTTTCTAGGGCTGCTCACACATCTTCATGAGGATCATACCACACACACACTGTGATGCAGAGCATCTATTACTGTCTGTGTGCACTCAGGTAGGGTCTGTGTGGCCCTCAGACATCCACAGGGACCACATTCCCTGCACACACCAATCCATAACCTCGTGCACACCTATAGGAACCACCCCCAGGGCACCACAGCCCCCATAGGCCCTGCTGTGCCCCACACACCTACAGGGACAGGCAGCCATGCCCCACACACATCTATAGGGACCACACCCCTGCCCACCTCCGTAGAGACCATAACCTCATGCACCACATTGTGCTTGCTCTGATGGGGACCACACCTCCTGTAACCCCTGCAGCCCTGCACCCCTATAGCCCTGCACTCCCTACAGCCCTGCACCCCCTACAGCCCTGCACCCTCTACAGCTCTGCACCATCTCTATAGCCCTGCACCCCCCTATAGCCCTGCACCCCCCTATAGCCCTGCACCCCTACAGCTCTGCACCATCTCTATAGCCCTGCACCCCCTATAGCCCTGCACCCCCCTATAGCCCTGCACCCCCTATAGCCCTGCACCCCCTACAGCTCTGCAACATCTCTATAGCCCTGCACCCCCTATAGTCCTGCACCTTCTATAGCCCTGCACCCCCTACAGCTCTGCACCATCTCTATAGCCCTGCACCCCCCTATAGCCCTGCACGCCCCTACAGCCCTGCACCTCCCATAGCCCTGCACCCCCTATAGCCCTGCACGCCCCTACAGCCCTGCACCCCCCTACAGCCCTGCACCCCTCTATAGCCCTGCACCCCCCATAACCCTGTAACCCCTATAGCCCTGCACTCCTCCATAGTCCCGCATGCCCCTATAGACCTACGCCCTCCCCCCCTTAACCCTGCACTCCCCCAGAGCCCTGCACTCACCGTAGACCTGCACATCCCCTAAAGCGCTGCACCCCCTTACAGGTTCCCTTCCTGGTGGCACCGCAGGCAGCCAGCCCGCTCATGCCGATGCCTCCCGAGCGGGCGGAGCCGGAGCCGCGGCCGGTGCGCGCTGCCCCGGGCGGGTTGCGGGGAAAGCTCGGAGGTCTCCGGTCCGGCGCGTTCGCGAAGCGGACCCCGCGCAGGGTGACGGCGGCGGCCCGGGAGTGATGTCAGGAGCGGGCCCGGCAGCGGTGGGCGGGTCTAATCCGGAGCGCCCGGCGCGGCTCGGCTCGGCTCGGCTCGGCTCAGCGCCCGCCCCTGCTCCGCGCCCGGCTCCGCGCCGCTCCGCCCCCGCCTGGGCTCGGAGCGCGGGCAGCCCGGCCCCCGGCCCCGCTGCAGTCCCGCTCCGGCATGGTAAGGCCGTGGGCGGGGGGCGGGGGCGGGCCGGGGGTGCCCGGGGCGCGGGGGACGCGGCGAGCTCTTACCCTTCTTTCCCCGTCTCTCGCAGCGCCTCGCCGGAGGAGTACCGGCCGGCTCCGGACCCTGCTGCTCCCAGCCCCGCTCCGCCGGGCTCCGCTGCGCCCCGGCATGAAGCTGCCGGCGCCGGGCAGCCGCCGCTGAAGAGCCGAGCGGCAGCAGCGGGACAAGCGCCTCCACATCCCCACATCCGCTCCATGGGGCAGAGCCGCGGTCGCTGAGCCCCGCACCGCCGTTCGAGCTCCGCACCGCGCCCGCCGGCCCCCGCCTCGCCCCGCCATGGGGCCGCGGCACCTGCTGCTGCCGCTGCTGCTGCTGCTGGCCCTGCAGCTGCTGGCCCTGCTGCTGGCCGCGCAGGCGGCCGGGCCCCCCCGCGCCAAGGGCAATCGGACCCAGGGGGCGGCGGCGGCGGCTCCACGGCGGACCCCGAAACCGGGCAAGGAGCTGCTGAACCAAACGCTAGCGGGGCCGGGGGCGGCCGCCCCCACGGTGCTGCCCGGGCGAGGGAAGGCAGCGGGAGGCGGCAGGAGCCCCCCCGGCGGCGGTGGGGGTGGTGGGGGCGGCTCGGCCCCGGCCCATGAGACGTGCTGGGGGTACTACGACGTGAGCGGGCAGTGGGACAAGGAGTTCGAGTGCAACAACAGCCTGACAGGCTTCCGCTACTGCTGCGGCACCTGCTTCTACCGCTTCTGCTGCAACAAGCGCGCCGAGAAGCTCAACCAGAGCCTCTGCCGCAACTACAAGAGCCCCGAGTGGGCTCACCCCACCACGGCCAGCGGCTCCCTGCCCGCCGACGGCGGCAACGGAGCCGACGGGGACGCCAACAAGTACGACCCGGACAAGGACAGCACCAACGCCACCGTCTACATCTCGTGCGGGGCCATCGCCTTCGTGCTCATTGCCGGCGTCTTCGCCAAGGTGGCCTACGACAAGGCGCGGCGGCCGCCCCGGGAGATGAACATACACAGGTGCGCTGCTCCCCCTGCTTCCAGCTCCCCTTGTGCCCAGGGACACCCTGCTCGCCCGGGCTTCCTCCTCTCCGCTGCCTCTCCAGGTGTTTCTTTGCTTCTCACACTGCCCGGGGGTTTTCCCGTTGTGCTACCTGTCTAAGGGGTCTTCCTTTTAACCACCGGTCTGAGGGCTTCCCATTTGTGCAGCCTGCACAAGGAGTTCCCTGTTGCATGACCCCTCCAAGAATTCCACCTTTGAGCTGGCTGTGCAAGGGTTCTCCTTTGGCACCCCCCTCCCAGGGTTCCCCATTTCCACCGATGTCCAAGGGTCCTGTTTTCCACTGCTGTCCAAGGGTTTGCAGTTTACATTGCTGTACTTCACCGCTGAAGTACCTCTCCAAGGAGCTCCCCCTGAACTACCTCCCCAAGTCTTGATCATTTGCAGTGGCTGACTGTGAGTTTCCCTCTTGCAGCATCCTTCCAAGGCTTTCCCCTTTGCAATGGCTGACTAAGGGCTGCCCTTATGTTCTTCTCTTGCCTGATCACTTTGAAAGGTCCTCCCTTGAACCACTCATCCAAGGGTTTTCTCCTTTGTGAGGACTGTCCAAGAATTGCCTCTTTGCACCGTCTCCAAAGGATTTTCTCTTTCTACCTACTGAAGAGTTCCTCCTTTGCATGGTCTGTCCAGGAACAACCCCGCTCTTTGGACCATCCTTCCCGACCCTCTCCCACATCCCATCCTGGTGTCCCACTCAACCCTCCCATCCTTGAGGCAGCACCATTGGACCTCTCCCCTTCCCCTGGTTCAGCACCAGCTCTGCAGACAGCCCTGAGCTGCCTCCTTGATCCTGCCCCTCCTGCTCCCCGCTGTGTTCCACACCCACATTGACCCCAGGGGTAGTAGAATTTCTCTGGACCCCCAGGTCCTGCTCTGATGGCCCAAGGAGGCAGGAGTTAGATAAGAGAGAAGGAAATTGCTCTGTGCCCTCCCTGCTCTGTGCCAGCTGCTCCTGGGGGACATTGTGGGGGCAGTGGTGACAGGGAGTGTTCTCTTTCCCTCCTTTTTCTTTCTTTTCCCTTCTAAACTCAGCTAGCTCGAGCTCACAGCCTGTCCTGCCCAGATGGCTGCCAGGGAAGTAGCTTGGTCCTTTTGGTGGTGGTTTTCCACGTTGCTGTAATCAGAGACGACACTCTCGAGGTGCCAGAGAAAATCCTGTTTGAAAGCACAAGCTGAGGCTTCCATCATGGTTCTCCTGCTGTTCAAGTGCTTCTGTTCCCTCAGCTCATGTTTGTTTTGGGGTGAAAAGCTCCCTCCGAATGATATTTGCTTACTTTTGTGCTACTGATCCAAGAGGTTCTGATGTTTGAGCATAAAAAATGTTAGAGGAGCTTCTTTAGAAGAACAGTTGGGAGCATGAGTGGGGAAAGCCTTTATTTCCTGCAGATGAAGCCTCAGAAAAATGACTTTAATGAAGGAATTTTAATCAAAACAATTAAAAGCACTGACCACATTTCTAGGGCTCAATTTCAGTGGCAGTCACCAGAGTCTGAGGGCAGGAACTGGAGCTCTCTACAGAGAATGAGAGCTGAGTGACGCAGTTTGTATTTGTTGGGGAGGATGTGGCTGTGAGGAACCACTGTGGCTGCCATCAGGACTCGAAGGGATGCTGATTTCCACTTGCTGAGGGTCTGGTGCACGTGCTCCACCACAAACCCACCTGCCCCTGCTCTTTGCCTTGGCAAGGAGATAGCTTCAGGGTGCCCAGAGCGTTGTGATGTCTTTCGGGTTGCTTTGTTGATGTGGTATAGGGTCCTGAGAGCAGCTGAGTCAGAACAGAAGCGCTTGGGAGGCTTCAGCAAGGGCTGCTCTCTTGCAAGCACTGTCTTGAGTAAGGGGTTCCCCAGCTGCTCCTTTGGCTTCACGGCAGCTTTGGGCCTTATCTTCACACTAAATTCACCTAACAGGACTGGGGTGCCCGTGTGGTAGAATATAACGTTGTTTAGGCTGGAAAGGACCTTCAAGATCCTCCAGTCCAGCCAGCACCCCAGCCCCGCCAAGTGCACCGCCGAACCGCGGCCCTCAGCACAGCGACACAGCTCCCGGGATGGGGACTTCGGCGCTGCCCTCAGCAACCTGTGCCAGGTCTTCACAACACTTTTGGGGATGAAATTGTTCCTCGTGTCCAACCTGAACCTCCCCTGAGGCTCTTTCCTTTTGTCCTTTCGCTTGCTGCTTGGGAGAACAGACTTGACAGCGCCTGGCTCCCGGGTGGGTCTCACTTCTAGCGCCAGCGTGCTACAAGGTTGCCTCCTTTGAAATCAGACAGAGTGTTGCCAGACGTGTCTGGATTATTCCTGGTGTTTTCATTTCTTTGATGCTCACTTTCCTTTATTTGGATGAGTTCTGGTGAAGTGATTCACCTGCGTGCAGAAGCATGAATGGCAGATTGAGTGCTCGGAAGGTTGACTTGCAGAGCAATTGCAGGAGTTGATTGACTTCTATAATATGGTAGCTGGTACAAGATTATACCCTTCAGGGCTCCGTTACCTCAACTTGATCAACACTGCACCAGGGCTTCAATATTGTGAGGCACATCTCACAGACTGCATTGGGTTGGAAGGGACCCTCAAAGGGCATCTTGTGCAACCCCCCGCAGGCAGCAGGGACAGCTCCAGCCGGAGCAGGCTGCCCAGGGACACAGCCAGGCTGAGCTTGAATGTCTCCAGAGATGGAGCCTCCACCACCTCCCTGGGCAGCCTGTGCCAGTGTCTCCCCAGCCTCCCTGTGCAGAACCTCCTCCTGATGTCCAACTTAACTCTGCCCTTCTCCAGTTCCAAACCACTGCCCCTGGTCCTATCCCCACAGCCCCTTCTGAACAGTCCCTCCCCAGCCTGCCTAGAGCTCCCTTTCAGGTACTGGAAGGCTGCCCTGAGGTCTCTCTGGAGCCTTCTCTTCTCCAGGCTGAACAGCCTCCAGCTAGATGGGGTCTGCACTGTGATGAGCAGGATGTGAATCCGAGGAGTGGGCTGCTTTGTCCCTGAGAGCTCCTGCCCAGTAACAGAGCAGGAGGAGGCCAGCCTGAAGTTGGCTGTGTCTGCCTGAGCTTGTGTCATCTGGAGTGAAGTGCACATCCAGGGTGGTTTGCTGTACTGATCAGCGGCTACACCTCAGTGTGCAGCCCACCAAACCCTCTGGGGTGTGGAGAGCAGCAGAACAAGAGAAATTAGGACAGTGGTTTAGAGATGGTCTGTGCAGCACCCCAGGGCTTGGGAAGGTGAAGCAAGGCTTCACCAGGAGCGAGATGACACTTTGCAGTTCATCCCCTCGTCAAGGGCCGTGTGTGGATGTTACTTCTCTGTGAAGGTCTCCAGCTCCTAGAGCAAATCCTTATTAACTGGGTTAGAAAGATCATTGTGATGGAGGCAGGGCTCATTTGGTGTCTTTTGATGGAGAGGAGGGTTTAGAAATTCACTGGAGAGCTGTCACTCTCCTGTGAAATGACAGGCTGGCTGTGCACTGAGATATGCGAGTGCCTTCAGAGCTGAAAATCCAGGCTTGTTTGCAGGCTCTGCCGTGGACCTGTAAAGCAGAGGCTCTGCTGAGACTCCGGGCTGAGCAGTGACAGCAGCTGACACTTAAGTTCATTTCTAAGAGCAGTAAGTGGAAGTGCTTCAAAAAACAGCCCCTAAAATATTCACATTTTACAGAAACATTTGGAATGCTCTCAACTGGGCTGATTTTTGATGTGATTATGGAATCGTTCAGCCTGGCCAGAGATGCTGAGGAATGTGGTCCAGTGGTGCCCTGGCAGTGCTGGGTTAACTTGATGAACTGAAAGATGTCTTCCAACCAAGATTATATTAGGAAGTGGAGATGGATATTAGGAAATGTTTCTGCCCTGGAAGGGCTCTCAGACATTGGAACAGGCTGCCCAGGGCAGTGCTGCAGTCACCATCCCTGGGGTCAAGCCCCATGTGGACCTGGTGCTTAGGGATGTGGTTTGGTGCTGACCCTTCAGTGCTGGGTTGAAGGTTGGACTGGATGATCCTGAAGGTCTCTTCCAACCAAATACGTTCTGTGATTCTCTGATTCTCTGACTACCTCTTGTCTGGATCTGGCTGTGGAGTTGGCAGCCAGGGCTAACGCATGCTGGGCTGCAGGGAGGAACTAGGGCCGATTTCTGGGGGTTGTCCCCACTAGTGTTGTGTCTGCTGTTGCTCTCTGACTGCACTGGGGAGGATGGTTTGTCCTCATCAGTTCACCAGAGGGTTTTTTGTGCTCAAGCATGTCTTCAGTGGGCAGAGTATTTGCTGTACTTCCTGTAGAGGAATGAGTTAAGGAGTCTCTGGCAGCGAGCAGACGTATCAGCTGTTGGTTTGCAGCGCTGGGTATGTTTTTCGCTAGCAAGGAGGGGTGACCCAGAATATTCTCTTCCCATGGCCATGACCCTGAATCCTCATGCTCCAGCACATATATAATTCACTGCTAGTAGTATCACTCCATGACCCCTGTTTAGCCCTCAGCAGCAGGAGCCAATGCACTCCATGAGCTGGGGATGCACAACCTGGGCGCTGGGCAGGGCTGGAGATGTTGCTGGTCGCAGGCTGCATGGGCAGCTGAAGCCTGTGCTTGCAGGCCGGAGGAGGACGGTGGTGGTGATAGCCCTGGGGCAGTGGTTAAGCCCAGCTGTTCTCGAGAAGCAGCGCTGGGAGTTTGCCCAGCAAACAAGCTCTGCATTCTGCTACAAGGCCATCTTCTGTCTGTCCTTGTGTGGAGCATGGCTGAGGAGCAGTTGGGCTTTTGGAAGGGAGAGGGGGAAACAAGCCCCTGCGGGTGCTCTCCCTGCTCCGAGGGCATCGCCGATGCCTGGGACGGGACAGTTACCTGTGCTGCTCTTCTCCTTGCACCCTCTGCTCCGTGGAGAGCAGCAGTGGCTGCTTCTGCAGCTCAGTGTCCTTCTCCCCTGGGGAGACCATGGTTCAGTTGATCCATTTCTCGCCATTTTTGCTCTGCAGCTCTGATTTTCCACAGGGACCAGAGGCAGTGGATCTCTTTGTCCATGGGTCTGGGAAGGCTGCATGCTCTGGTTTGCATGAGGCCAACTTAAAATACAAAAGGTTTTCTCCTGCAGGCTGCAGGGCAGTGTGGTTGCTAGAGGTCACTGGAGGGTTTCAGACCTCATCTCTGCTGTGGGGCTTGTGAAAACTGCCCATCTCTAAACTTAGTTTCTCAAGCTGTGATCGCAGCTGGCTCCTTCAGCTCTGCTCTCTGCTAATGTGTGTTGCTTATAGAATCCTGGAATCATTTTGACTGGAAAAGACCTTTCAGATTATCAAGTCCAACCCTTCTCTAACTCTACTAAGTCTGGTTCTGAACCATGTCCCTCCACATTACATCTCTGCTTCCTTAAATACTTCCAGGGATGGAGATTCAACCACACCCCTGGGGACCCTGTTCCACTCTTGGAGAATGCTTTCAGTGAACAAGTTTCTTCTAATGTCCAATGTAAACCTCTCCTGGGGCAACCTGAGGACATTTCCTCTCATCCTATCCCCTGTTATTAGGGAGCAGAGCCCAACCCCCACCTGGCTCCAGCCCCCTCTCTGGGAGCTGCAGAGAGCAATGAGGTCTCCCTCAGCCTCCTCTGCTCCAGGCTGAACAAACCCAGTTCCTCAGCTGCTCCTCACCAGCCCTCTTCTCCAGATCTCTAGGTGTGGCCCCAGGGCAGGCAGAGGGTGCTACCAACACACACTTGGCCTCAGGGACTATGGAGAGGATGTTCTTTTCTGGATGCTCTTGCTGTTTGCTTGCTTTCCTCTCCAGTTTGGTTTTCCTTGTTCCCCCTGACTCATTCATCATCACTCACATGCTTTTCAGCTGCACTTTGTCCTGCTTTCTCTTGTTTTCTCCTGAGAGTTTGAGTCTCTTCTCCAAAGTGCTCTGTCCTTCCCTGGGGCACTGAACATGGGTGCACAAGTGTGTTTTAGGCTTAATCAAGGTAAACCAGAAAAAAGCACAATCTCATGGCCTCAGGGAAGCTACTCATGACTAGAATCAAAGAATCATAGAATTGTCTGAGTTGGAGAAGCCCTCCAAGCTCACCCAGTCCAACACCAACCTAACCCCACCATGGCCACCAAACCCCAGGAGCCATGGCCACAGCTTGCTGCAACACCTCCAGGCATGGGGACTCCACCACCTCCCTGGGCAGCCTCTGCCAGGCCCTGACCACTCTGGCAGCAAAGAAATTTCTCCTTCTCTCCAACCTCAGCCTCCCCTGGCACAATTTCAGGCCAATTCCTCTCTTTCTCTCACCTGAGCCTAGGGAGCAGAGCCCAAGCCCTACCTGGCTCCAGCCTCCTCTCAGGGAGCTGCAGAGAGCAATGAGGTCTCCCTCAGCCTCCTCTGCTCCAGGCTCAACACCCCCAGCTCCCTCAGCTGCTCCTCCCCAGCCCTCTTCTCCAGATCCTTCCCCAGTTTAGTTGCCCTTCCTGGACACTCTCCACCCCCTCAATTTCTTTTTTGGAGTGAGGGGCCCAAGACTGAACCCAGGATTCGAGGTGTGCACAGGGGGAAAATCACTTCCCTACTCCTGGACTAGCTCTGTTCCAAACCAGTGCTGCACTTGGTGTAGTTGGTAACTCCCATGGAGGGAGGAGGCCTGGGTGTTGCCTGCTGGCAGGGATTGCCTGGGCTGTGCCCAGTGAGCCGTGGCCTGCTGGGTGTGGATCTGCATGCACCAACCTAAGTGAAATGCTTTTTGTTCTGCTTCACTTACAGGTACTGGGGCAGCTTCAGCCTCAAGCTCTGCTCAGAGTTTGCAGTTGAGTGGGGCTTTTTTTGCCGTGGGTTTGTCTCTGAGTCTCTTTCATAAGAGTGGTTTTGGTGGAGCCTGCCTGGAGACAGCCTTCCACCGCGTGCTCCTCACCCTCCTTTCGTTTTGAACTTCTCCCAGTATGAGAAGCTGCTCCCACAAACTGTGCTGCCTTCACCAAGTCATTTCAATGTCTCCAGTTCCCACTTACTTGATATTTTCCTGCTTCCTAATTAACTTTTTCTATTAGTAACCTTCCACCATAAGATGTCAAGGGAATCCAGCCTAGCTCTGAACTTCTATGTCTTAGTTTTGTAATCTCTCACATCCTTAACTAGCAGCTGAACTGGGGTGTCTTTGGAGCTCAGAAGCTTTTCCAAACTTCTCTTTCAGAGCATAAGATCTGAACCTTGTCAGGAAGATGAGCTCATGGTGTTTCTGTGCTTGCAGTCAGTGTTTCCTCAGAGCCTCGTGTGCTCTGGGGCCGGAGGTCTTGGTGCGTCCGGACGCAGCGGTGAGCTGGGATCCGTCCAGTGAATGTTCTGCTGCAGCTCAGCTCCTGCCCCAACCTCCTTTGTTGCCATGATTTTGCTCTTCAGAGCAGGTACCCTTCACTTCCATGAGTTCAAGGTCCCTTATGGTGCTTACAACCTAGGACTTGGTGCATGACAGGTCTGTCTGCACTTGTGTTTGTCGCAGCGCTGCCTGCCCCAGGGCTGGTGCTGGGGGGAAGCAGACACACAGCCACAGCCAGTGCCAGGCTAAACTCCTGCACCAGCCCAGCTCTTGGCATAATCCCTGCAGAGCTCCATGCCTGTGACATGCCCAGCAGGACCAGCTACTTTTATTTGCTCTTCTTTTCCTGAGCAAGAGCTGTTTCAGTGTTGTGAGGCACATCTCACAGAGTCACAGATTCACAGCTTGCATTGGGTTATCCCCACAGCCCTTCTGAACAGTCCCTCCCCAGCTGTCCTGTAGCTCCTTCATGTACTGGGAGGCTGCTCTGAGGTCTCCCTGGAGCCCTCTCTTCTCCAGGCTGAACAGCCCCAACTCTCCCAGCCTGGCCCCACAGGGAGGTTCTGCAGCCTCTGCTTATCTTGGTGGCCTCCTCTGCAGCCTCTCCAGCAGCTCCAGGTCCTTCTTGTGTTGGGGGTCCCATAACTGGATACATCCCTGCAGGTGAGGTCTCCCCAGAGCAGAGCAGAGGGGGCAGGATCAGCTCTTTCCATCTGCTGGCCTCACTTCTGTAGTCCCTTTAGTCCCTTTGCTGTGCAGTAATGCTCTCTGCTTCCAGTCCTCCCCGGCGCCCCTGCTTGCCGTGCTGGGTGCTCTGCTCTTACCGAGCCCCCTTTCACTCACCCAAGCCGGGGGACACCCAATGGGTCGAGCAGTCTAAGGGATGGAGGGAGGGAGGAAGTATGTGTGACAAGACCAGAGGAGATGGCCTCAAGCTGTGCCAGGGGAGGCTCAGGTTGGATGTTAGGAACAATTCCTTCCCAGCAAGGGCTCTCAGGCACTGGCCCAGGCTGCCCAGGGAGGTGGTGGAGTCCCCATCCCTGGAGGGGTCTCAGAGCTGTGTGGCTGTGGTGCTGAGGGCTGTGGTGCTGAGGGCTGTGGTGCTGAGGGCTGTGGTGCAGTGGCAGAGGTTAGCAGCAGGGGTGGCTTGGTGAGCTCTGGGGGAGCAGTTGGTGATCTCAGCTCAGCAGCCCTATGGAGCTCGGGTTCTGCGCTGTTCCGCGGCCCGGTGGCAGCAGTCAGCAGGTGGCAGCCTGCTCTCTGCTTGTGCCCAGCCTGCACCCTACGAGCAGCTGGGGACAGGGTCCTGCAGCCACCGGCCTCCTCCTGCCCCTGCTGCCCCTGAGCAGCCTCATCAGGGCTTGAAGGAGAGCTTGACCCTTGCTGCTTTGGCTGCTTTCTCCTTATTCACAGCTCTGTGAGGACACCTCAGCTGCAAGGCTTCACTTTAACTTTTCACTTGCAAAAGCTTTCCCCAGCAGTTTATTTCTCTCTGAACCTGTTGTAGAACCATTCAAAGCAGCTATGGTGTGGGATTAGTAATTGTAGTAAATTCCTTCCCTGCATCCCAGCAGCAATAAGAGATTTACTCAGTTTGTATTGGTGTGAGAGGTGTGAGGTGCATCAGCAATGCTGTGTCCAGAGGAGCAGGGAGGGAACTGTCCCCTGGGACTCAGCTCTGGGGAGGCCACACCTGGAGTGCTGGCTTCAGTTCTGGGCACTCAGTACAGGAGAGCTGTGGAGGTGCTGGAGCCAGGGCAGAGCAGGGCAAGGAAGCTGGGAAGGGCCTGGAGAAGAAATCTGATGGAGAGCAACTGAAGGAGCTGGGGATGGTTGGTGTGAAAGAGAGGAGGCTGAGGGAAGACCTCCTGGCTCTCTACAGCTCCCTGAAAGGAGGTTGTGGAGAGGCTGCTGCTGGTCTCTGCTCCCAGGTCATTAGTGATAGAAGAAGAGGGAATGGCCTCAAGCTGCCACTGGGGAGGTTCAGACTGGACAGGAGGAAGGATTTATTCCCAGCAAGAGTGGTCAGACACTGGCACAGGCTGCCCAGGGAGGTGGTGGAGTCACCAACCCTGGAGGTGTTTAAAGGAGCTTTGGATGTGGTGCTTGGGCATATGGATTAGGGGTGAGCCTTGTAGAGTGGAGTCAGGATCCTGAGGGTCTTGCTCAACCTGAATGATTCTGTGGTTCTGAGTCCTGGGCCCAGTCCTGGACTCCTTAGTTCAAAAGGGAGAGGGAACTGCTGGGGAGAGTCCAGGGCAGGCTGCAGAGCTGCTGAGGGGCTTGGAGCAGCTCTGGGAGCAGCAAAGGCTGAGAGCCCTGGGGCTGAGAGCCTGCAGAAGAGCAGCCCCAGAGGGCAGCTGAGCAATGCTCAGCAAGAGCTAAAGGAGCTGTGGGGGGCAAGAGGCTGGGGCCAGGCTCTGCTGAGTGGTGCCCAGGGCCAGCACAAGGGGCAGTGGGCAGAGACTGGCAGCCAGGAGGTTGGATCTGAGCAGGAGGAGAAAGTTGTTTGTTGTGAGGGTGCTGGAGGCCTGGAGCAGGCTGCCCAGAGAGGTTGTGGAGTCTGCTGGTGTGGAGAGCTTCCAACCCCCCCTGGGCACTGTGCTCCTTGGACTGGGTGAGCTCCAGAGGTGCCTTCCAACCCCTCCATGCTGGATTCTGGGATTTCTGTAGTATACAGCCTGCAGATCCTGTCCCAAAGACAAGAGCTTTACTTGCCAGTTGCTGACTCCACCTCAGGTTGTAGGGCCAGGAGGAGTGCTGAGCTGCCAGTGCCAGCTGTGCTGTTGGTTTCTCTGTGGGACTCCTGCACTGCTGCTCCTACAGCCCAGCTGTTTCCCACACACAGGCAGCCATGCCCTGGCTGTGTGTCTCTGAGGTAGCTATGTTGCCCCTGTGTCAGCTTGGAGCCCCCAAGAGCAGTGAGTCAGGAGGGCTGCCAGCCTCAATCTGCTGTTAGCTTCTGGGGAAGCACCATGGTCCCAGCATAGCCCTAATTAAGCTTTCAGTGGGATCTGTTGCTGAAGTCACAGTAAATCCAGGAGCTTCACAACCCTTCCTTGTCTTTGGCAGGAAGATTTCTCAGCAGACCTCTGACTTTTTCCTGTATCATTTATCTCCAGGAAGAACATTGCCTGAGTGGTGCTGGCTGCAGGGGCACACAGGCATTGCCCTTGGAGGAGTGTCCCAGTGCCTGTGTTTGTCTCTTCTGAGCTCCACGGAGCAGTAACCAGTTCTCCTACGCAGCAGGCACACGCCCAGGCATCCGCCGCGCACCGCAGCTCGGCTTACTCTGACAAACATTTCCAGAGCTCTCAAGCTGAGTTTTCATAGATGCAGAAGGGGACCTTGCAGATCATCCACAACCTTTCCCAGCCCTGCCCCTGCCCACGCTCCTACATTTCACAGATTCATGGACCAGTTTAGGTTGGCACCCCCAGCCCTTGTCCAAAGCCCCTCCCCAGCTCTCCTGGAGCCCTTCAGGTACTGGAAGACCTCCCCAAAGGCTTCTCTTCTCCAGGCTGGGCAGCCACACCTCTGACTGCTTTGCTGCTGTTACCTGCAGGAACAGGTTATGTCTTTGGCTGATGTAGGACAGTGCTGAGCCACTGAGATTTCAGCAAGAAGCTCTGCTTTTGTAGAGTGGCTTTCACATGAAGAAAGCTTCCTCCTAAAGGAGTCTGCTGCTGGCAGCATCCTTGTGTCACCCTCCCTGGATCACTTTTAAGTGGTATTGGTGTAAACAATTGAAGTTCCATCCTGACAGGATCCTAGAGATTTTTGGGTTGGAAAAGCCCTCTGAGATCATCTAACCCTCAACCCAACCCCACCATGGCCACCAAACCATGGCCCTGAGTGCCATGGCCACAGCTTGCTGGAACACCTCCAGCCATGGGGACTCCACCACCTCCCTGGGCAGCCTCTGCCACTCCCTGACCACTCTGGCAGCAAAGAAATGTTTCCTCCTCTCCAACCTCAGCCTCCCCTGGCACAATTTCAGGACATTTCCTCTCCTTCTCTCACCTGAGCCTAGGGAGCAGAGCCCAAGCCCCACCTGGCTCCAGCCTCCTCTCAGGGAGCTGCAGAGAGCAATGAGGTCTCCCTCAGCCTCCTCTGCTCCAGGCTCAACACCCCCAGCTCCCTCAGCTGCTCCTCCCCAGCCCTCTTCTCCAGACCTTTCCCCAGTTTAGTTGCCCTTCCTGGACATTCTCCAGCTCCTCAATGTCCTTCTTGGAGTGAGAAGCCCAAATCTTTCTGGTGTGAGGTCAGACATGGCCAGGCAGTGTGCTGGAGGTGGTATCAAGGAGCTGGCAGGGATGGGGAGAGCTGATGGCAGGCAGTGTGCACTTTGGTGTTTCACAGCCAACATGGGGGAGTGACATGGGGCAGGGAGCCTGGGACCCATCCTCCAGGACAGCACCGCCCCAGCTCTGGCAAGGGTGGCAGGTGGCTCAGTGTGGACAGTGCTTGAAGCTTCAGAAGGTGCAGCAGGTCTGGGGACAGAATCCAACCCAAACCATGAGTAATGCTCAGACCTGGCCTGCTCAGCCTGTGGTGTCTGAAGTCCCTCTCCCTGGGATGCTTCCAGCGGGGCTGGCTCCTCGGCTGCCTCAATCAGCTCTCGCAGGCAGCGCCTCCTGCCCTGGGGCAGACTCAAACCTCACCTCTGTTTAAGGTCTTGAAGTGAATCCCTTTCTGTGCTGAAGTCAGTTGGGAGTTCTGCCACAGATTCCATCACAGCTCTGCCTTGAGCAGGCTTTTATCTCAGCTCCTTTCACTGTACTCTGGCAGCTCCATTTGGTCATATTCTTTCCGTTCTTCCCCAAGTTCACAGTGAGTAGCAAAAGGCAACTCTGCCTGCCAGCACCATGCACATGGGGGCCCCAGGAGGGGGTTTTCAGAAGGTAATTGGGTGGAGTTCTGTGTGTGTACAACCTGCACCCCAGGAAACACTCAGCTCTTCCCAGCAGCTTTTCCTGCCAGCATCTCAGACCTTCTGCTCTGCCTGGGCTGAGCCCCAGCAGTGAGGGCAGCAGGGGCAGGGAAGGATTCTGCCCCTCTGCTGGGCTCTGCTCACAGCCCTGCAGTGCTGGGGCAGCTCTGGAGCCCTCAGCACAGACAGGGACCTGCTGCAGCAGGGCCAGAGGAGGCCACAGCAGTGCTGGCAGGGCTGGAAGCCCTCTGCTGGGA
This sequence comes from Dryobates pubescens, assembly GCF_014839835.1. Classification (NCBI taxonomy): domain Eukaryota; kingdom Metazoa; phylum Chordata; class Aves; order Piciformes; family Picidae; genus Dryobates; species Dryobates pubescens. Next base: position 22,809,527 of record NC_071631.1, on the reverse strand, counting down.
GCCAGGCTGAGAGAGTTGGCCTTGGGCAGCCTGCAGAGGAGAAGGCTCCAGGGAGAGCTTCTGGTGGCCTTGCAGAGCTTCAAGGGCTGAGCAGAGAGCTGGGCACAGACTCTGGAGCAGGGCCTGTGGTGCCAGCAGCAGGGGCAATGGTTTGGAACTCAGAGAGGGAGCTTGAGAGTGGAGAGAAGGAGAAATGTTTGGTGCTGAGGGTGGGGAGAGCCTGGCCCAGGCTGGCCAGAGAGCTGGGAGCTGCCCCATGGCTGGCAGCAGTGCAGGGCAGGTTGTGTGGGGCTGTGAGCAGCCTGCTCTGGCTGGGGCTGTCCCTGCTGGCTGCAGGGGGTGGACTGGAGGAGCTTTGGAGGTCCTTTCCCACCTAAACCATCTGGGATTCTATGATTCAATCTTATTTTCCACAGGCCACATCCCAGCCTGTTGGTTCTGCCACCCAAGCTCCCCTTGCCTTCAGCAGAAGGGATACCTGTGCCCATGTGGGCAGAGACTGGCAGCCAGGAGGTTGGATCTGAGCAGGAGGAGAAAGTTGTTTGTTGTGAGGGTGCTGGAGGCCTGGAGCAGGCTGCCCAGAGAGGTTGTGGAGTCTCCTGGTGTGGAGAGCTTCCAACCCCCCTGGGCATTGTGCCCCTGGGCAAGCTGCTGGGGGTGCCCTGCTGGAGCAGGGCTTGGACTGGGGTGACTCCTAGAGGTCCCCTCCAACCCCACCCTGCTGGGATTCTGTGTCTCTCTGAGCTCCTGGACTTCACAGCTGCCTGATCTTTATTGAGGCTTGTTCCTGGGTCCTCCATTCTCTACTCCTCTGCTCTCTTTCTTCCTGCTCTGTTTGGGGTTTCTGTCACTCCCTGCCATTGCTCCTCTCCCAGTTTCCTCTCAAGCTCTTTTCTCATTAGCAAAGTCTTCTGATCTAATCTGTCAACATCGGGGCCCAAGCTGATGCCCCAGCTTGCCACCCTACTGCTTACCCCCTCCCTTTGAGCCTTTTCTATTGCCAGTAAGACTTTTTGTTCTTTCTGTCCTTGCAAAAATTATCAAACCACATCCTCGTGGAATGGGTTGGGTTGGAAGGGAGCTCAAAGCTCAGCCAGCTCCAGCCCCCTGCCCTGGGCAGGGACCCCTCCCACCAGCACAGCTTGCTCAGGGCCTCATCCAGCCTGGCCTGGACCACCTCCAGGCAGGGCACAGCCACAGCCTCCCTGGGCAGCCTGTTCTGTGTCTCCCCAACCTGTACCAGGCTGCCCAGGGGGGGTGTGGGTGACCCCAAATGTCTCATTGCTGTAGAGTGCCTTTGCTCACCCTGCCCTGTGTGTGTCCAAAGCAGTCACTTAGGCCAGAGCTCCCTGCTGGCCCAGCTGAGGGCAGCCCCTGTCCTCTGCCAGGTCAGACATCAGGCGGTTTTTCTGCCTGCAGCGGTCTGGAGCATCCCTGGTGTCAGCAGGTGTGTCCTGTGCTGCTGTGGGCAGCAGCCTCAGCCTTGTGCCGGGGCTGAGGCTGGTGAGGAGCTGCCAGAAGTGCTTATCTCCGGCTGGGCCTCTGCTCTTGTGCAGCTCCAGCTCCAGCACTGCTGCCACAGGTAGCAGGATCCAGCCAGGGAACTTTGTGCTCCTGAGATAAGAGCCCTGGCGTCACAGGAGGGTTGCTGGAGTGGCTCAGGGCCTGCTGCAGGTGACATCAGTCAGGCTGATTGTGTCCCAGTGGCTGCACACACAGGACCCAGACTGAGTGATGGCTCTGTCACGACTGAAGCTGTTGCAGTGGACAGACAGCAGCACCCAGGAGACTTCTGCTGCCCGAGGCCTTCCTCCGTTAAGTGTCTCTGACCTTCCCCTCGGTGCCTTATGGAAATCATCTGGAGCACACAGAGCAGTGTGATTGAATTGGCACACAGATCAGCAGGTGCATCCAAGTTCCACTTTCTCCCACCTATCATGTTCTCTTCTGCTGGTGCTGAGCAGTCTTTTTTCTCTGCATGGCCATTAAAGAGGACAAGTGAGCACTCAGGAGACACGGTGTGGTGTGGTTAGGGCAGGGGAACACCTTCAGCATGGCTGAATTCACAGTGGTTTAGTGCCACACTTAGGAGCTAGATCTGGTTTTGATAGAATCACAGCACTGTTGAGGCTGGAAGAGACCTCTGAGCTCATCCAGCCCAGCCCTCACCCACAGCTCACAAAGCCAGCCCTGCTGCTAAGCCACTGCCACTGCACCACAGCCCTCAGAACCACAGCCACACAGCTCTGAAACCCCTCCAGGGTTGGGGACTCCACCGCCTACCCTTGCTGGGAAGGAATTGTTCCTAACACCCAACCTGAACCTCCCCTGGCACAACCTGAGGCTGCTGCTTCTCGTCCTGTCACTTGCTGCATGTGAGAAAGGCCCAACCCCCACCTGGCTCCAGCCTCCTCTCAGGGAGTTGGAGAGGGGAATGAGGTCTCCCTCAGTCTGGGAGCAGGCTGCCCAGAGAGGTTGTGGAGTCTCCTGGTGTGGAGAGCTTCCAACCCGCCCTGGGCACTGTGCCCCTGGGCAAGCTGCTTGGGCTGGGTGGTGCCCAGAGGTGCCTTCCAACCCCACCCTGCCAGGGCTCTGATTCTGTGCTCCTGACTGCGGGGACCACACTGCTGATCTCCTTCAGTCCGGAAGAGGTTTGGCTTTAGCAGGGCAGTTTTGGTGCAACCCTCAGAAGCAGCTGAGTGCTAGGGCTGTGGGGTGGGGGGTGGTGACTCTTGCTGGGGGCAGAGCTTTGGGCTGTGGGGAACAGCTCATCTGTGCTGCCAGGGACAGCAAGGAAAAGGATGGAGAGAAGACATCACCCCGGGGCGAGGTGAATTAGTGAAGCAGAGGAAGAGCTCCACAGTAGCCAGGCAGCCCTGGCAATAGTGCAGCAGCCCCACGCAGAGGAGAGCTCCTGAGGCAGATTTGGTGGTGGTTGCTTTCTGCTCTTTGTGGCAGCAGTTCAGCTGCTGCTGGATTCTCCTGCTGGCCGCAGAAGTGAAAACTCTGAAAGCCCCTTTTAACCTTTCCTTTGCGTCCTTCTTTCTCTCTCCCCAGGGCTCTGGCTGACATCTTAAGGCAGCAGGGACCCATCCCAATAGCACACTGTGAAAGAGAGACTATCTCGGCCATAGATACCTCCCCCAAAGAGAGCACCCCGGTCAGGACAGCTTCCAAGAACCACTTCACGCCAGTGCGCAGCTCCAAGAGCAACCCAGGTGAGTGCAGCCTCTGCCCCGGGCTCTGCTGGCAGCAGCACAGCAAGGTCTGCTCTGCTGGGGGGGTGGAGAGCCAACATGAGGATAAAAAATGGAGTGAAGAGGAAATACGGTGGAGCAGAGGAGCTCAGGGATCAGTGGTGATAGTTCTGCTCCCTGCAGGCTTTCTGGAAGTTGAGCATGAGTGAGGTAGGAGGTCAGCTTGAACCAAGTGGTGGTGGCAGGCTTGGACCTGGTGTGTTCCCAGCACACCTTAGGAAGTTTCTGCACACAGCTGATGAGAAGAAAGAAATCCACTTCACTGAGGCCACCTCATTCTTCCAGGTGAACTTCAGGTGTGGTGAGAGCAAGGTGTGGCAAATGACCTAAAGGGTGTCCCAAGAGCTTAAAGGCACTGGCTGGAGGCCCTCCAGAGGCACTGAGCTGGGAGCTGGGGCACACCAGTTCTGGGGGATGCTACTGGCTTAGTGAATTTGGTCAAACCATGGGGTTGCTTCTTGCCTTGGTTGTTGGATGGGGGAACCCAGAAACTCCAGACCTGGCAGCCTGAGCTCAGTGCCAGGGAAAGTGATGGAGCAGATTATCCTGGGGGCAATAACTGCACCTGAAGGATGGCCAAGGGCTCAGGCCCAGCCAGCAGGGATTCAGGCAGGGCAGCTCCTGCCTCACCAACCTGATCTCCTTCCATGCCCAGGGGACTGCCTGGGGGATGTGGGGCAGGCTGTGGATGGAGTCTGCCTGGACTCCAGCAAGGCCTTTGCCACTGTCCCCCACAGCAAACTCCTGGCCAAGCTGTCAGCCCCTGGCTGGGACAGCAGCACTGAGCTGGGTTAGGAACTGGCTGGAGGCTGAGCCCAGAGAGTGGTGGTGAATGGTGCCACAGCCAGCTGGCAGCCAGGCACCAGTGGTGTGCCCCAGGGAGCAGTGCTGGGCCCCAGCCTGATCAATATCTTTATTGATGGTCTGGAGGAGGGGATGGAGTCCATCAGCAGTAAGTCTGCAGATGACACCGAGCTGGGAGCAGATGTTGGTCAGTTAGAGGCCAGAAGGGCTCTGCAGAGGGACCTCGACCGACTGGACAGATGGGCAGAGGCCAACAGGATGGCATTCAACAAGTCCAAGTGCCAGGGGCTGCACTTTGGCCACAGCAACCCCAGGCAGAGCTCCAGGCTGGGGTCAGAGTGGCTGAGAGCTGCCAAACAGAGAGGGACCTGGGGGTGCTGATTGACAGCTGCCTGAACGTGAGCCAGCAGTGTGCCCAGGGGGCCAAGAAGGCCAATGGCATCCTGGCCTGCATCAGGAGCAGTGTGGCCAGCAGGAGCAGGGAGGTCATTGTGCCCCTGGACTCTGCACTGGTTAGGCCACACCTTGAGTCCTGTGTCCAGTTCTGGGTCCCTCAGTTTAAGAAGGACATTGAGACACTTGAAGGTGTCCAGAGAAGGGCAACAAGGCTGGGGAGAGGCCTTGAGCACAGCCCTGTGAGGAGAGGCTGAGGGAGCTGGGGTTGCTTAGCCTGGAGAGGAGGAGGCTCAGGGCTGACCTCATTGCTCTCTACAACTACCTGAAGGGAGGTTGTAGCCAGGTGGGGGTTGGTCTCTTCTGTCTAGCAACCAGCACCAGAACAAGAGGACACAGTCTCAAGCTGCGCCAGGGGAGGTTTAGACTCAAGGTGAGGAGAAAGTTCTTCACCGAGCGAGTCGTTCGGCATTGGGATGTGCTGCCCAGGGAGGTGGTGGAGTCCCCATCCCTGGAGGTGTTCCAAAGGGGATTGGATGTGGCACTTGGTGCCATGAGGTCTGTGGTGCCAGGTTGGACTCGATGATCTTTGAGGTCTCTTCCAACCTTGCTGATACTGGAGGCTGTGAGTGGCTCAGGCTCCCAGGTAAAGCCTTTGTTCTGACTGAGTGCATGCTTCTGATATTGATACCTCTCAAAGCCACGTCGGGATGGGGGCTCAGCACCTCTCTTGGGTGGGAAGTGGTGGAGCTGCCATCACTTGGCACCTCTGAGTTGGGACTGAAGGTGTGCCACAGAGGTGCACCCTCACTCAGTCCCAAGCTGTTCAGCCTCACCTCGAAGGGTCTGGGTGGCCTTTTCTGATCTGTGTCACCTGGTGATCAGAAGAGGTTTTGCAGATGGTCCCTGCTGAAGGAAGCCATCAGGAGCTCAGAGTGCTCCAGGACCTGCAAGGCTTGAGGTACTCTGTGCAGGGCCAGTGGCTGTGGTTTCCATAGCCTCTTGGCAGTGACTCTTAGAAGGGCTCTGCCACAATGTAGATCACCACCCTCTGGAGGCAAGAGCAGGTGACCATGTTCTCTGGAAGCCTCCCCTGCTGCTGGAACAAAGCAATTTCCCTGCAAACCCAGAGGGATTTCTTTGCTCTCTGGTTTTTGCTCAGAGGCTGCTGAACCCTGTAATTGTGTGTGCCAGAGTCAGAGCTGTGACAAAGAGCTGGGCTGCAGAGAGCAGGAGGGGAGCTGGCTGGAAGGAGAAGCTGCTTTTGCATATCTAGGGCTTAGGATTGGCTCCTGAGAGTCTCTGTGCTTCTGCCCAGGAGGGAAATGCAAGAAAGAAAGATTTATGGCCAGTGAACAGCTTCAGAATCATAGAATGGCAGGGGTGGGAAGGGACCTCAGGAGATCACCAAGTTGTTCAGCCTCCAGGGAGACCTCAGAGCAGCCTTCCAGGACCTGAAGGGCTCCAGGAGAGCTGGGGAGGGACTTTGGACAAGGGCTGGGAGTGCCAGGATGAGGAACAATGGCTTTGAGCTGGGAGAGAGGAGACTGAGAGTGGAGAGGAGGAAGAAATTGCTGGCAGTGAGGCTGGGGAGAGCCTGGCACAGGCTGCCCAGGGAGGCTGTGGCTGTGCCCTGCCTGGAGGTGTTCCAGGCCAGGCTGGATGAGGCCCTGAGCAAGATGTGCTGGTGGGAGGTGTCCCTGCCCAGGGCAGGGGGCTGGGGCTGGAGCACAGGGATTGTCAGACTACAAAGTGACAGACCCTGTGAAGGGTCTGCTTGGTCCTTGTTGAGAAATGGGACATGAGATGAGCAAGGCAAAGTGGTTTGGGAGGAGAAGGCATCACTGTGAGAGATGAGCTCTGCTTGGCTGTAGGTTTGCCCATCTGGTGTGAAGGAGAAACATCAGGTCTGCCCAGCTCCAGAGGGACAGGGAACTGCTGGAGAGAGTCCAGGGCAGGCTGCAGAGCTGCTGAGGGGCCTGGAGCAGCTCTGGGAGCAGCAAAGGCTGAGAGCCCTGGGGCTGAGAGCCTGCAGAAGAGCAGCCCCAGAGGGCAGCTGAGCAATGCTCAGCAAGAGCTAAAGGAGCTGGGGGGGGGCAAGAGGCTGGGGCCAGGCTCTGCTGAGTGGTGCCCAGGGCCAGCACAAGGGGCAGTGGGCACAGACTGGCAGCCAGGAGGTTGGATCTGAGCAGGAGGAGAAAGTTGTTTGTTGGGAGGGTGCTGGAGGCCTGGAGCAGGCTGCCCAGAGAGGTTGTGGAGTCTGCTGGTGTGGAGAGCTTCCAACCCCCCCTGGGCACTGTGCCCCTGGGCAAGCTGCTGGGGGTGCCCTGCTGGAGCAGGGCTTGGGCTGGGTGAGCTCCAGAGGTCCCTTCCAGCCTCTGCCAGTCTGTGATTCTCAGATTCTGTAATCCACCTATCTATGGCCACTGCTTTTGCTGCCACTGATGCCTGATGGAAGGTTCAGGACCAAAGCAAAGTCTGTGGTGTCTTTGCCCAGGCACCTCCCAGCAGGGGGTTTCAGGACTCTCTCTGCTCTGCAGTGGGGCAGGAGGACGTGCTGTTAGGTTTTGTCTGTACTTCTGCGTTATGCTTTGAGATGGAAAACTCAAAGTCTGGCAGATTCTTGTTTCAGGAGGTAAGAGCAGCAGTCCCTCTGTCCTAGACACAGAGACCATTGCCATTGTTCAGACTGGGCAGCTGGTTTCAGGAAGCCTCCAGCCTGCTGCTTTGCTGTGGCCACCTTCCCCGGGCTGCCCAGGGAGGTGTTGGAGTCACATCCCTGGAGGTGTTTAGAAGATATTTGGGTGAAGAGCTTGGAGCCATGGTGTAAGAGCTGTGTGCAGGGAGGTGCTGTGTTATGCTTGGACTTGAGGATGTTGAGGTCCTTTCCAACCAGGTCATTCTGTGGGGCCCAGCTGCTCCTCAGAAGCCGAACACAGCTCCCACACTGTTCTGCTAAGCTTGAGCATCCCAGGTGTCTGAAGGGCTTCTCTCCAGGCATTGTTGCCACTTTTGCTTACCTCTGAGAATGAAGCTGTTGAACATCTTCCCTGATGATCTGGATAAGGACACAGAGTGTGGCAGCAGCTATGTGCAGGTGACAGCAGGTTGTGTGCAGTGTGGATCTGCACCAGGGCAGGGAGGCTCTGCAGAGGCACTTGGATGGGTTGGATCCATGGCCAGCATTCCCAGGAGGAGCTTCAACAAGGCCAAGTGCCAGGTCCTGACCTTGGGGCACAACAGCCCTGAGCAATGCTGCAGGCCTGGGGCAGTGTGGCTGGAGACAGCCCAGCAGAAAGGGAGCTGGGGGTGCTGATGGCCAAGCAGCTGAATAGGAGCCAGCAGTGTGCCCAGGTGGCCAAGAGAGCCAAAGGCCTCCTGGCTGGGATCAGCAATGCTGTGTCCAGAGGAGCAGGGAGGGAACTGTCCCCTGGGACTCAGCTCTGGGGAGGCCACACCTGGAGTGCTGGCTTCAGTTCTGGGCACTCAGTACAGGAGAGCTGTGGAGGTGCTGGAGCCAGGGCAGAGCAGGGCAAGGAAGCTGGGAAGGGCCTGGAGAAGAAATCTGATGGAGAGCAACTGAAGGAGCTGGGGATGGTTGGTGTGAAAGAGAGGAGGCTGAGGGGAGACCTCCTGGCTCTCTACAGCTCCCTGCAAGGAGATTGTGGAGAGGCTGCTGCTGGTCTCTGCTCCCAGGTCATTAGTGATAGAAGAAGAGGGAATGGCCTCAAGCTGCCACTGGGGAGGTTCAGACTGGACAGGAGGAAGGATTTATTCCCAGCAAGAGTGGTCAGACACTGGCACAGGCTGCCCAGGGAGGTGGTGGAGTCACCAACCCTGGAGGTGTTTAAAGGAGCTTTGGATGTGGTGCTTGGGCATATGGATTAGGGGTGAGCCTTGTAGAGTGGAGTCAGGATCCTGAGGGTCTTGCTCAACCTGAATGATTCTGTGGTTCCCATGCTCTTTTGGGGTGTGTGGGACAGTTCATCTCCTTCCACCCACCTTTGCTCCCCCTGATGTTTCTGCTGATGGCTTTGTCACGGTGCTGCTGGTGTGGTGCTGTAGGATCTTTGCAGATAAGCCAAGCTGGAGGCTGGGGTCAGAGCACACCTCTCCAGCTCAGCACCCCCTCATTAGTATGGGCAACAGCACTCCCTGCAGACAGAGACACTCCTCCAGCCCACACAGATCTCTTGTTGCTCAGTGTTTGCTGTTGTGAGGAGCAGGTACAGCAGGATGGGTCTGAGATTAGAGGAGATCCGCTGCAGCCAGCCAGCCGCCAGCAGTTTTAATGTGTCCATCACAGCAGCACCTCCAGGGGTGTCAGGAGGCAAACTCTGGCTGCATTTCCCCTGTCTTTCCTCCTTGGCTATGGTACTCCTCCTGACCCTTGTGAGAAGGTTAGCACCATTGATTTGTTCAGTGGGTGGCCAGCAAACAGAGAGAGGAACAAGGATGGATGGAAGCAAGGTCACGGTTCCTGTGGGCCAGGAAGCGTCAGCTGTGAGCAGCAGGATGCTCCCAGAGAGGAAGGGGCTCCCTTTGCCACAGGAGCCAGAGCTGGAGCCAGAAGCAATGCTCCTGCAAAGTCCACAGGCAACTGCTGTGTCAGAAAAGAGGAGGGCAGTTCCTCTGCCAATGATGCTGGTGGACATGAGCATTAGTGATCAAATGAAGCCCAGCTCCTTGGCTCAGATGATTCCCTCCAGCACCACCCTGGCTTTTGGAAAGCCAGATGCAAGGATTTGGTTCCCAAAATGTGCCTGGGCAAAGCCCCTGCAAGATTCCAGCCCCACAGAAGCTGTCAGAAGGGAGTTTTCTGACTGCATTGGTGACAGAGAGGAAGCCAGGTCAGGACTAAGGAGCATGCAGGAGCCATCTCAGTGCTGCTCTCCAAAACACAAAAGACTCCAGGTAAGAATTTGAAACAGGCCTTTGGCTGGTGTAAGACACTATGGGACTCTCAAAGTGATGGGACATGGCCTTGCTTTAGGTAAATCCCAGAACCCCAGCAGGGAGAGGCGGGAAGGGAGCTCTGGAGCTCACCCAGCCCAAGCCCTGCTCCAGCAGGGCTCCCCCAGCAGGTTGCCCAGGGGCACAGTGCCCGGGGGGGTTGGAAGCTCTCCACACCAGGAGACTCCACAACCTCTCTGGGCAGCCTGCTCCAGTCACCAAATCCTGATGGACCAGGGAGGTTTTATGACCCAGACTCAGAGGTGGTCCAAACCTGTGCTGGTCCACAGTGCTTTCTTTATTGCAGGAGTGGTCAGGGATTGGCACAGGCTGTCCAGGCAGCTGGTGGAGTCCCCATCCCTGAGATGTTCAAGGAATGTGTGGCCACGGCTCCTGGGGCCATGGTTTGATGGCCATGGTGGTGTTGGGACTGGATGAGCTCAGAGGCCTTTTCCAGCCCAAACCATTCTGTGATGCTCTGATTCATGGCACCACATGGTCTGAACAGGTCCTTTGTTCTCCCAGTCTCATTCTGGCTATTCCCCACTGGTTCTTTCTCAGCCAAATTACCTTGACAGTGTTGCCAACCTTGGAGTGAGAGGATGCTCAGGACCATTAGACTCATTGGCAAAGCTCTGTAGGAGGAGAATCTCTCCAAAGCTGCTCAGCACAGGGCTGTCCCTGCTGCCACCAGCTTCCAGCAGCGCAGGGCCCCCAGCTGTCACCTACTTGAGCAGGAGGCAGGTTGGTAAAATCTGTGCCTGGAATGATGCTGCTTCTGACTGCCTCCAGGATGAGGAGGCTGTGAGAGCAGTGACAAGACTCTTTTGGGGTTTTTTGTACTTGCTGGAGAACAGACTCTGGCCTAGTTTTGTGTTCTTTTGGCCTCGTAATTCTCAGTGCCAAACTGCCTCATGGCAGAATGTGTCAGCCTGAAACCAGCCCCAGAAGTGCCAGCCAAGACCTGACTGCAGGGCTACCAGGAGATCATTTCCAGTGTGAAAAATCTTCTCCTCACCTGCTACAGGGAATGGGGCACCTGCAGGTGTGAGGAGCAGCTCATTGACAGGATTACTGCTGCCAGTTCAGCAAACAGCACTGCCCACTGCTCTGATGAGCTTTATCTGTCTGGGGAAGGCTTTTAATAAGCCCTTTGAGTCAGGAAGTTCCAGAGATGGATGTATTCAAACTGCTGCTTTCAGCAGTGCCTTCCACCCAGAGGCACATTCAGAGCTTGTTCTGAATGTGAACCTTTAATCCCTATGGAAATCGTAGCTCATGCCCCTGGCTGAATCTCCAGAGCAGCACAGGGAGCACTTCCACCCTGCTCACCCTGCAGTGGAGATCTCTGCACTTGGCCCTGCTCTCCATGGCCTATGGGCCCAGGACAGACACCAGCTGCTTTCAAAAGACCAGGGGCAGACAGTGGGATCACCTTCTCCCATTCCTTCCAGGTTATTGCCAAGGGCCAGGGCTGGGCTGGCCACCAGAGCAGTGCCAGAGGCTCTCCATGAAGCCTCTGCTTGCCAAAGGGAAGAGAAAGGGAAGCAGGGAGAGAGACTGATGGGGTGGGAAAGGAACTGACCCAGCTGGGATGGAGAGAAGAACAATGCCAGGGGACAGAGACACAGAGACACAAAGCAGTGTGGAACCCAAGCCCTGAAGGCACCACTGGCACCACTGCTGCTGGGGGCAGGCACTGGGCAAGTCCCAGCCTGGACTCAGCAGCAGATGGGAACCAGATCCAGGAGCTGGGTTCTGGCAGTGGATTGAGGATCCCAGGGATGGGGATGGAAGGCAGAAGGGACAGAGTCCTGCTGGGCCAGCAGCTAGGGAAGAAGAGGCTTGGCCCTGGGGATCCCTCAGCTTGCTCCTGAGGATGCCATCCATGGGCTGCACTCCCCTGGGGGGCAGCTGAGGGTGCCCTGTGCTGTCTGCTCCTCCCCACAGGAGCCACCTCTGCCTTCCTGCCCCCAAGGTGTGGCACCAGCTGTGGCAGTGCCCTTGGTGTGGCCAGGAGCAAGTCCAAGGCAGAGGCTCTCTGCAGCCCAGCCCTTGGCAGGAGCTGTCCCCATCAGCTGCTCCCTGCTAGCAGCAGCCCCTGGCTGTGCCAAGCTGCCCTGAAGTGCAGAAGGTGCCTCAGAGAGCAGAGCCTGAGCTGGGCAGCTGAGTGGGATGGGTTCTCCTCTGGCTCAGGCCAACCAGATAGTTTCCTTCTCCCTGTCCATCCTTCTCTCCCCTCTCCTTTTCCCCCAGGTCTCCAGCTGGTCTTTGCTTCCTTTATTCACCCACTGAATTCTCCAAGTTCTCCCTCAAATCCCCAGCACCTCTTTGAGTTCATTTACCCAGGCTCAGTGCAGAAACATCTGGGGAAGGCATTCAGCTCCCGCTGCTTCCCAGCTTGTGTTGTCATTTACAGCTCTTCAGGGGAATACAAAGCAGGTGTCAAAGGATCCCCCAGTGCCTGGCAGCGTCTGCCCCTCTGCTGTGTGCTGAGGAGCTGGAGCTGGTTAAGGTGCAGGTGGGGGAAGAGTTAGGAAAACCACTTGGAAAGCCCCCAGAGAGCTCCAGGAACAGAGTTTTCTTTCCTTCACTGCATACTCTTGCTGCTGCTCCCTGGCATGTGGAAAGAAAGAGAACAAGCTTTGAGAGCTCTGGCATCTGCAGAAAATGGAATCACAGAATGGGTTGGAAAAGGCCTCTGAGCTCAGCCAGTCCAACCCCAACCCAGCCCCACCATGGCCACCAAACCATGGCCTCAGGAGCCATGGCCACAGCTTGCTGGAACTCCTCCAGGCATGGGGACTCCACCACCTCCCTGGGCAGCCTCTGCCAGGCCCTGACCGCTCTGGCAGCAAAGAAATTTTTCCTTCTCTCCAACCTCAGCCTCCCCTGGCACAATTTCAGGCTATTGCCTCTCCTTCTCTCACCTGAGCCTAGGGAGCAGAGCCCAAGCCCCACCTGGCTGCTGCAGCCTCTTCTCAGCTCCCTCAGCTGCTGCTCCCCAGCCCTGTTCTCCAGACCCTTCCCCAGCTCTGTTGCCCTTCTCTGGACCTGCTCCAGCCCTTAATGTCCTTCTTGGAGTGAGGGACCAAAACTGAACCCAGGATTCAAGGGGCATGATACCTGCCCTGGTCCTGCTGGCCACACCACTGCTGCTCCAGGCCAATCCATTGTCGCCTCCAAGCCCTCTTACATTTAGCTCCAATCTTCCCACAGCTTTTCCTCCCATGAAAGTCCCAAACAGGTTAAACTCTTTCTGATCCACCAGAAAAAGTCAACAGTTTCCATCTTGGAGCATTGTGAGGGTAAGAGTTACTCAGTGTCCTGGCATCAGCCCAGCAGTGAGTGAGGAGAGCTGAGTGCTGCTGGACCTGGTGCAGGGTAGCTAAGATAGGACTCTGGAGCTAGCTTCACAGATTGCATTGGTTCAGAAGGGAGCCTCCAAGGCCATCCTGTCCTACCCCTGCAGGCAGCAGGGACAGCTCCAGCCAGAGCAGGCTACCCAGGGACACAGCCAGGCTGAGCTTCAATGGCTCCAGGGCTGGGGCTCCACCACCTCCCTGGGCAGCCTGTGCCAGTGTCTCCCCAGCTTCCCTGTGCAGAACTTCCTCCTGAGCTCCAACCTAACTCTGCCCTGCTCCAGTTCCAAACCATTGCCCCTCATCCTGTCACTCCAAGCAGTCTAAACAGTCTCTCCCCAGCCTGCCTGCAGCTCCCTTTCACATCCCAAAGGTATTTGGTGTGCAGGATCTGGGTTCCTCAGTTTTTTAGGACCTAAGTCAGCCTGGCCAGTGCTGGACACCATGACACTTTGCCCTGGGACCCACTCAGAGGAGATGTGTGCTGGGGGGTGCTGTAGTCCTTCTCTGGGTGCTCAGCTATGCTCCCTCCTGCATATTCTGTTGAACACAGGCCTGATGTTCCCTCCTCCATCCTCACTGGGCACAGGCATGACTTCAACCCTGTATCCTAAGGGCTGGTGACAGCAGCTGAAAGGAGGCTGGAGCCTGTTCTGGCAAGCAGCAAATGACAGGATGAGAGGAAATGACCTCAGGTTGTACCAGGGGAGGTTTAGGTTGAACATGACAAAGAATGACTTCCCTGAAGGGGCTGTGAAACTCTGGCACAGGCTGCCCGAAGCAGTGGTGGAGTCCCCATCCCTGGAGGGATTGAAAAGCTTTGTAGATGTGGTGCTGAGGGCCACAGCTTAGCAGTGGACTTGAGAGCTTTCACACTTGCACTGGGGAGCAAAGACTGTGCCCCAAGCTAGCTGTAACTCTTGAAGCCAGGAGAAGGGAAGCCAGGTGTCTGAGCTACAATGCAGTGAGATTAATTATCCTGCTCCCAAACTGCTCTGTTGAGCTGTTAAATAGTTCACAAAACCCTAGAATCAGAGAATGGGTTGGGTTGGAAAGGGCCTTACAGAGCATCCAGCTCCAACCCCCTGCCCTGGGCAGGGACCCCTCCCACCAGCACAGCTTGCTCAGGGCCTCATCCAGCCTGGCCTGGAACACCTCCAGGCAGGGCACAGCCACAGCCTCCCTGGGCAGCCTGTGCCAGGCTCTCCCCACCCTCACTGCCAACAATTCCTTCCTCCTCTCCACTCTCAGTCTCCCCTCTCCCAGCTCAAAGCCATTGTTCCTCAGCCTGGCACTCCCAGCCCTTGTCCAGAGTCCCTCCCCAGCTCTCCTGGAGCCCTTCAGGTACTGTCAAGGCTGCTCTGAGGTCTCCCTGGAGCCTTCTCTTCTGCAGGCTCAACGACTCCAAGTCCCTCAGCCTGTCCCCGCAGCAGAGGTGCTCCAGCCCTTTTTGCTATTCTTAATCTTACTCTTTTGGACATCCAAATTCCCTCTTCTGTTGCTGCCAGAGGTTAGGTCCTGATGCAGTGGTGATGTTCAGCTGTAAGGTTTCACAGATGCTGCTGAGATCAAGCTGTGACCAGGCTGAGCCATGCAGCCTCCTCCTTCCCTCCAGCAGACTGGGGCTGCTCTTGCCTCTGCCTCCAGTTACTGATTCATTCTGCTCCTCTGAGTGTTTTTCTGAGCTGTAAAGTTTTAGGGTAATCTGTGAAAAAAGAACCTTAGGGAAAAGTGTGCCCCACTAACAAGGCACACAGGGCCACAAAGTGTCCCTACTGCAGAGATGAATTTCCTGCAGAATGAAAAGCCACAGCATCTGATGGAATCAGAGAGCCACAGAACTGACTTGGAAGAGCCCTCTGAGCTCCTCCAGCCCAGCCCTCCCCCAGAGCTCACCAAGCCAGCCCTGCTGCTGAGCCACTGCCACTGAGCCACAGCCCTCAGCACCACAGCCACACAGCTCTGAAACCCCTGAGAACCCTTGCTGGGAAGGAATTGTTCCTGCCATCCAACCTGAACCTCCCCTGGCACAACTTGAGGCCATTTCCTCTTGTTCTATCCCTTTTTCCTTGGGAGAAGAGCCCAACCCCCACCTGGCTCCAACCTCCCTTCAGGGAGCTGTGGAGAGCAATGAAGTCTCCCCTCAGCCTCCTCTCCTAAAGGCTACACAACCCCAGGTCCCTCAGCTGCTGCCCATAGGCTTTGTGTTTATTTGAGACAGTTTCTTGTGCCTCAGGTCCAAATCTCTCCCATTCCTGATGGGAGGTTTTTGTGCATCAAAGCAGCTAACAAGTGACAAATGTGACTGGTGTGGGTGGAGCGTGCCCATGTGTCTGTGTGTCTGTCTGTGTGTGGTGTCTACATGCAAATGTCCTGATGCTCCCAAGGACCACATCCCCAGCACTTAGATCAGGTGCTGGCTCCGAGAGCTGCAGTGGGGTTGGTCCCACAGTGCTGTCCACAGGCCAGGCACGGCAGTGCTGCCAGCCATGGTGACATCCAGGAGCTGGAGGTTGCTATGGAAACAGCTTTTGTTTTTCTTTAAGAGAGACTGATGCAAGTTGTGAGCAGGAGAGAGGATGAAGCATGTGGAGTTGGTTTGAAAGAGAGCCTGGCAGGGAGTCTCAGCCTGCTGCAAACAGCACGGTGGAACAGGTGGAGAGTCAGAGAGCACAGAAGGGTTTAGGCTGGAGAAGGCCTTTAAGATCATCAAGTCCAGCCTTTAACCCAAGCCCACTGTTAAACCCTGGCCCTCAGCACCACATCTGCACAGCTTTGAAATCCCTCCAGGCATGGGGACTCCACCACCTCCCTGGGCAGCCTGGGCCAGGCCTGGAGGAGGAAGCTGTTCCTTCTGTCTGACCTAAACCTCTGCTGGCACAACTTGAGGCCATTCCTTTCATCCTTTCACTTGTTCCTCAGGAGCAGAGCCCAGCCCCCACCTGGCTCCAGCCTCCTCTCAGGGAGCTGCAGAGAGCAATGAGGTTTCCCTCAGCCTCCTCTGCTCCAGGCTGCACACCCCCAGCTCCCTCAGCTGCTCCTCCCCAGCCCTGCTCTCCAGCCCCTTCCCCAGCAGAGTCACAGAACGACAGAGTGTGGAAATTAACTGAAGTGAGTTTCTCTGGCACCATGCTCCAGTGGAGGAGAGGCATTCCAGTGGGAAGAGGCTGGGAATCTAAGGGAGGTCTGTAGGCAGCAGGGCCCTGCATGCTGCAGGGACAAAGTGGAGCTGGCCAAGAGCTGCAGCATGCTGAGTGCTGCCCTGGATCACACTGAGCCGCTGCAGCAGCTCCCTGTGCCCACACACCAAGGGTGGGAGGACATGGACCTCCTTCCCAGAACCAGGCTTGGAGCTTTGTGCCAGCTGCTGGGTGTAAGAGCAAGGCCAGGGCTGCCAGGACTGTGGGGATCCTGATGGATGCAGGAGAGTCACAGTGATGCTGCTGAGGAGCAAGGAGAAGCTGCTGAGGAGCAGCGAAGCTCTGAGTGTAGGAAGTTCAACCTGAACCATTTGGATGCTTTCCCATATTCCTGAATCTGTACAGCTGGACTGGGAAGGGCAAAGAAACTCTGTTCTCAAAAGACAAAAGCAGGGACAGCCACAGTTTTGGAGCACAGCACCTGAAGGGGGAGGCTCTCACCCCGTGCTGCTCAGTCACACAGCAGCCTGGGGTTGGAAGGGACCTCTGGAGATCATCCAGTCCAAGCCCCCTGCCTGAGCAGGGGCACCCAGGGCAGGTCAGTGTCTGTGTTGTGGGTGACAGGCAGGAATGATGGCTAAGCTGGGTGGTTACTCTCACCCTGTGCTCTGTCCTCCACCTCCAGATCTGGGAGAGAGAGGGCAGAGAGGCACTGGAGCAGGTACTCTGGAGAGCCTGGGTGCTGGCGGATGGGGCAGGATCCCTTCACTGGGGAGCGCTGGCGGCCTGAGCACTTAACAGCTGCTTACTCTCAGGTCCTCTGGGAGCACCAGGCAGACAGGGGAGAGGCTTTGGAGGAGGGCAACACAAAACTCAGCCCCAGTCCCAGCAGTGGGAGGGCAGAAGGTCACCCTGGGCTTGAGGGGGCGGTCGGCAGGGAGCGTCATGCTCCTGGCTGGGTTTTGATTCGAGCCCTGACCTGTGTCTTGCTTTGCATCTGCAAGCTTGTCTATTCTCCATCTCCAGTTTCACAGGCAGTTGAGTCAGCCTAATGTCTCTTCTGCCATTGAAGCAGAGGTCTCAGGCCTCTTCTCAGCATCTTCTCCCATAGCCATTGCCCTCTGCAGTGATTCTGATACTGTCACATTCTTCCAGCACTTGGTTGAACTCATGAGCCCAGCAAATCCAGCTCAGCAGGAGGGTGTGATGAAAAAGCATGGAGAAGAGAAGGCTCCAGGGAGACCTCAGAGCAGCCTTCCAGGACCTGAAGGGCTTCAGGAGAGCTAGGGAGGGACTTGGACAAGGGCTGGGAGTGTCAGGACAAAGGACAATGGCTTTGAGCTGGGAGAGCGGAGACTGAGACTGGAGATGAGGAAGAAATCGTTGGCAGTGAGGGTGGGGAGAGCCTGGCACAGGCTGCCCAGGGAGGCTGTGGCTGTGCCCTGCCTGGAGGTGTTCCAGGCCAGGCTGGATGAGGCCCTGAGCAAGCTGTGCTACTGGGAGGGGTCCCTGCCCAGGGCAGGGGGCTGGAGCTGGCTGAGCTTTGAGGTCCCTTCCAACCTAAACTGTTCCATGAATCTGTGACATGGAGGAGTGTGGGCAGGGGCAGGGCTGGGAAAGGTTGTCCTCCTTAGGCAGTGCTGAACTTGTGACCACTGAGCTGTGTCCCAGGCAGCCACAGACTTCAGCAGGACTGGGAGCCAGCAGGAGGGATGTGGGTTAGTGGCAGTGGCTCAGCAGCAGTGCTGAGGATGCGAGCTCTGGCTGAGGGGCTGGACTGGATGATCTCAGAGGTCTGTAAGTCTGTACATGGCAGTGTAGGAGAGCCTGTGCTTATGTGCTCATGGAACTTGCTGTCCAACTGGGACAGGCTGTCTGTTTTGGGCCCTCACTCCTTGAAGGAATTTGAGGTGCTGGATTGTGTCCAGAGAAGGCAACAGAGCTGGGGAAGGGTCTGGAGAACAGAGCTGGGGAGGAGCAGCTGAGGGAGCTGGGGGTGTTGAGCCTGGAGCAGAGGAGGCTGAGGGAGACCTCATTGCTCTCTGCAGCTCCCTGAGAGGAGGCTGCAGCCAGGTGGGGGCTGGGCTCTGCTCCCTAGGCTCAGGTGAGAGGAGAGGAACTGGCCTGAAATTGTGCCAGGGGAGGCTGAGGTTGGAGAGGAGGAGAAATTTCTTTGGTGCCAGAGTGGTCAGGGCCTGGCAGAGGCTGCTCAGGTGGAGTCCCCATGCCTGGAGGTGTTCCAGCAAGCTGTGGCCATGGCTCCTGGGGCTGGTGGCCATGGTAGGGCTGGGTTGGTGTTGGACTGGATGAGCTTAGAGGCTTTTATCCAACCCAAAGAGTTCTGTGGTCTGTGACTCCAGCAGCACTGTCAGGACTATGTGCACTTTGAAATGCAGGGGGCTGAGTTTGGACCAACAGGTTTGGTCTCTCCAGGAGCCCAGGGTGACGCTGTGGTGGCAATGTGGCACCGAGAGCACCCTCCCTGCAGCTGGTGCTGCTCAGGAGTTTCCATGGGGACAAACCCCCACCAGCTAACCACTGAACCAGCTGCTCTGTGCTGGAGCCTTCTGCAGCTCTGCTGGGTGCTGGGGAAGGGGAAAATCATTTCTGTCGAAGGTTTGCTTCTCCCTGTTTGCCTCTGTGTGTCTTGCTGGATCAATTATTGTTTGTGGAATGCATTAGAGGCGAGGCTGGAGGGCAGCAGCAGAAGGCTTCCTGCCATTAATCAGAGCAGTTTACAGAAAACAGCCATTGGAAATGTTAAAGCCAATTTGGAGCTGGTATTGACAGCAATTAAATTGGCCTCCAGAAAGCAATGCAACCAGTTGCTTCTGACACTGTGAAGGATGAAATCTTTATAAGGACATTCTCCTCCTTCAGCTTCTCCAATTTCATGATTGCTGATCCCATCACAGTCTATAGGAGGGAGGTGAGGAGCTGGAAGCAATACTCCATTAGCAATGTGCCATAATCAGTAAACTTCCCTTCCCCTCTCCTTGGACCCCTGCCCAAATATTGCAACTCAATCTCTGCTGTGCTTCCATCACTGCCAGCTTCCTTTCTTTCTTTCCCAGTTCTCTTTGCTGACTTTAACATTGGGCAAAACTGTGCTGAAGGAAGGGTTCCCAACTGCATTCCTGGCATCAGGAGCAGTGAGCTCCAGAGCTGAGCAGTGCCACAGGCTCCATGAGGAGCAGTGGCACATGGGCTCTGCAAAGCTCCTGCAGCCCTACCATGGAAAACTCTCAGTTTAGCTTGCAGAAGTGTAGGACTAGAGGTGAAGGTGGGGAAGTCAGGAGGAACTTCTCATGGCTCAGTCCCAGAACCCCACCATGGTGGAGCTGGAAGGGACCTCCAGAACTCACCCAGTCCAAGCCCTGCTCCAGCAGGGCACCCCCGGCAGCTTGCCCAGGGGCACAATGCCCAGGGGGGGTTGGAAGCTCTCCAGAGGAGACTCCACAGCCTCTCTGGGCAGCCTGCTCCAGGCCTCCAGCACCCTCCCAACAAACAACTTTCTCCTCCTGCTCAGATCCAACCTCCTGGCTGCCAGTCTCTGCCCACTGCCCCTTGTGCTGGCCCTGGGCACCACTCAGCAGAGTCTGGCCCCAGCCTCTTGCCTCCCCCCAGCTCCTTTAGCTCTTGCTGAGCATTGCTCAGCTGCCCTCTGGGGCTGTGCAGCCTGGGGAAGAGAAGGCCCTGGGTGATCTCCCTGTTGGGCTCTCTCCAGCAGATCCTTGTCTCTCTTAAGTGGGGACACAGTACTGCAGGTGTGCTCTCAGCAGGGCAGAGCAGAATCACACAGGGGTTTGGGTTGGAAGTGATCTTAAAGATCATCCAGTTCCAGCCCCCTGCCCTGGGCAGGGACACCTCCTACGAGGCTATGGCAGCTTGGGGAGCACAGGTTCCTTCCCAGATGTCAAAATGTTGCTTGCTGAACTCTGTTCTCCTCTTTCTGCTGCCACTCCACGTGTTCACATCTGCCCAGGCTCACAGGACACCTCTGTAGGAGCTGCCAGACCCTGAGAGCCCCGTGGCTGGGGGGGATGCAGTGTGCTGGTGCAGAGTGGGTGGCAGGCTCTGCTGAGTTGCAGGCTGGCAGCTGTGAGCAGCAGCTCCACAGAACTGTCAGGATGCTGCTTGCTGAAGCTAACAAAGTGTTCACTGTGGAGCAGGTGGAGCTGCTGCCAGCCAGCCCCTTCCTGGGGCACGCTCCTGAATGGCTGATGAGGCTGTGGCTCTGCCCATCACTCAGGGGCTTGGGGGCACTTCCAGGAGAAACTCCTCTGCCCTACTGGAGAGGGCATCCGTGGCAAGCAGCCAGGAGATGCAGGCTGCACAGGCACTGCCCAGCCAGGAGCCCTGCCAGATCCTACCCAGGTGGCTGCACAGAGGTGGCAGAGACCCATCTCTGGAGACCTTGAAAACCCACCTGGACATCTTCCTGTGTGACCTTCTCTAGGTGACCCTGCCTTGGCAGGGAAGTTGGCCTTGACCTCGAGGTCCCTTCCAGCCCTCCCTGTTCTGAGACTCCCTCCACTCCCCCTGTCACAGTGTGTGCTGAGATCTCCAGTGACAGTTTGGCATTGTGGCTCTGGCATGCTGCTATGGCCCAGCTCCCACTTCTTGGGCTCTCCATGCAGCTTGCAGGCACTCCAGGCACTGCCTGCTTGCATTCCAGCAGTGAGGCTGGGGCCAGGCTCTGCTGAGTGGTGCTCAGGGCCAGCACAAGGGGCAGTGGGCACAGACTGGCAGCCAGGAGGTTGGATCTGAGCAGGAGGAGAAAGTTGTTTGTTGGGAGGGTGCTGGAGGCCTGGAGCAGGCTGCCCAGAGAGGTTGTGGAGTCTCCTCTGGAGAGCTTCCAACCCCCCCTGGGCATTGTGCTCCTGGGCAAGCTGCTGGGGGTGCCCTGCTGGAGCAGGGACTGGGTGATCCAGTTCTGGTGTCACCATCATAAGAAGGACATGGAACTGTTAGAGCAGGTCCAGAAAAGGCCACAAAGATGATCCAAGGGCTGGAGCCTTTCTGCTGTGAGCACAGGCTGAGGGAGCTGGGGTTGGTCAGTTTGGAGAAGACTCTTGGGGCAACTCAGAGCTGCCTACCAGGATCCTGCAGGAAGGCTGCAGAGAGACTTTTGCTGAGGGTGTCTGAGGCAGGCCATGGGGAATGGATTGGAGCTGAGGCAGAGCAGGGTCAGACTGGAGCTGAGGAAGAAGTTCTGCAGCAGGAGGGTGGTGAGGCTCTGGCACAGGCTGCCCAGGGAGGCTGTGGCTGTCCCCTGCCTGGGGGTGTTCAAGGGCAGGCTGGATGAGGCCCTGAGCAGCTGTGTCTAGCTGAGAGGTGTCCCTGCCCATGGCATGGAGGTTGGAGGAGATGAGCTCTGAGGTCCCTTCCAACCTGAGCCCTTCTGGGATTTTATGACTCTGTGATCCCCAGAGGTCACTCCCAGTCTCCACCAGCCTGTGATTCCATCACGCTGCTTTGGTAGAGATGGCCTTAGTTTCTGAATGACTCTAACCATCAGCTTCAGTGCCCAGAGGTCTTGGAGGAAGCCTGGTGGGCAGCAGCTGTGCTCCTGGAAAGCTGGGATCAGTCAGATCCCCACCATGCTGGCGTTCTCTGGCTCCTTTCTAGCTCTGCTGTCTTGGCAGCCGCTTGGCTTCGCTCAAGGGTAGGCAGGAGACACAGGGCCAAGACCAGACATTGCCATGCCTTGGGAGAAGGGCAGTCCTCCCCAGGACTAGGCTGAAGTGGGAAGGAAGGACAGGACAGGTCTTCCTCTCAAAGAAAACCTCCTCTCCTTACATGTCCTTTCCAGCAATGCCTGCAGAGCACAGCTGACTTCAGCTGGGGCTTTGGTCTCCTCTCCTGGCAGGAAGCAGGAGCCAGGCAGTGTCTGCCCTGGGAGCTCTGGGAAACCTTTCTGCTTTTGCTCTTGGTTTTCTGTTGGTAAATTCCTCTTTTGTAGCTAGAGGTTGTCAAACAGACAAACTAATTCCTTCCTACTGCAGAGGCTCAGATCCAAGAGTCACAGAATGCTTTGGGTTGGAAGGGAGCTCCAAAGCTCCTCCAGTCCAACCCCCTGCACTCAGCAGGGACATCCTCCACTGGATCAGGCTGCCCAGAGCCCTGCCCAGCCTCACCTGGAACAGCTCCAGGGATGGAGCCTCAGCCACCTCCCTGGGCAGCCTGCTGCAGTGCTCCAGCAGCCTCCTGGTGCAGAGCTTGTTCCTCACATCCAATCTCAATCTGCTCTGCTCTCAACTCAAACCATTGCCCCTGGGCCTGTCCCTGCAGGCCTTTGGGGTCAGTCCCTCTGGGTGTGTTCCTGTGTGGCCTGCCCTGGGTGCCCTGCTCCGGCAGGGGGTTGAGCTGCATGCTCTCTGGAGGTCCCTTCCAGCCCCTGACATTCTGTGACGCTGTGGTTCTGTCCCATCAGCCAGAGGGAGGCCAGCAGGCTGTCTGTTGGACAGGGAGCTGGCCAGGGATGCTGAATAACTAGCAGAGGTTTTAGACTCAGGCAGCTGCTTCAGCTTGGTATTTAGTTGTGTAAGGCAGATGGTCCTGGAGAGGCCCTGTTCTGGGCTTGCAAGGCTTCAAGCCATCAAAGTCTCACTGATCTCACTCTACCAAGGATCCAGGACAGCTTCTATCAGTCAGAGCTCCTTCAAGACCACTGCCCCTTGTGCTGGCCCTGGGCACCACTCAGCAGAGCCTGGCCCCAGCCTCTTGCCCCCCACAGCTCCTTTAGCTCTTGCTGAGCATTGCTCAGCTGCCCTCTGGGGCTGCTCTTCTGCAGGCTCTCAGCCCCAGGGCTCTCAGCCTTTGCTGCTCCCAGAGCTGCTCCAGGCCCCTCAGCAGCTCTGCAGCCTGCCCTGGACTCTCTCCAGCAGGTCCCTGTCTCTCCTGGAAGACTCAGGAACAAGGAGCACTCAATGAGTCAGTCTGTGCTGAGCACACTCCTAGGAGGTGGTTGTGCAGCATCCCCAGTGCACCCAGCACCCAAAGCAGCAGCCTTGCTTGGCCTGGTTGCACTTCAGACGTACTGGAGCACGAAGCTGTGCCCCTTGGGCCTCCCCCATGGTCCTTCAGGGCAGGCAGCTCTGCAGATGCTCAGGGAAGCAGCTCCTGCTTGCAAGGCACATTGCTCTCCTTGACCTATTTGCTCATTACCTCCACAAATGTGCTTTTGATTAAGGAATTTTCCTAAGTAATTACTCTGGCATTAGCAATCCAGAAAAGAGTGCAGCCAGCAGTGTGCCACAGCCTGCCCTGGGGCCAGCTTACTGCCTACCCACCCCTGCCAGCCAGGCAGTGCCAGTGGCAGCACCGCCGTGTGCAGGCACCAAGCTCTGGCCTGCCCCATCAGGACACAGGGCCTCTGGGCTTCCAGCTCTGGAGTCGTCAACACAAGCAGGACATGGACCTGATGGAGGGGTCCAGAGCAGGAAGCCACAAAGATGATCAGAGGGCTGCAGAACCTCTGCTGTAGGGACAGGCTGGGAGAGTTGGGATTGCTCAGCCTGCAGAAGACACGCTCCAGGGAGACCTCAGGTGCAGTTCAATCCCTGCAGGGGAGCTGCAGGCAGCTGGGCAGGGACTGTGCAGAAGGGCTGTGGGGATAGGCCCAGGGGCAATGGTTTGGAACTGGAGCAAGGCAGAGTTAGGTTGGAGCTCAGGAGGGAGTTCTGCACAGGGAGGCTGGGGAGACACTGGCACAGGCTGCCCAGGGAGGTGGTGGAGCCCCAGCCCTGCAGACATTGAAGCTCAGCCTGGCTGTGTCCCTGGGCAGCCTTGGAGGGTCCCTTCCAACCCAATGCAGTCTGTGATTCTATCTTCATGGTGCCAGCCTGGAGTTAGGGGGAGCTTCTGACAGCAGCTGTGCTTTCAGGGGTTAAAACCTCTCTGGCTTCCAGCTGCTTGTTAAAATTGAAACTCCTGCTGAGCTCCAGTGTAAAGCAGCAGGAGAGGATTTTAACACAGCCCTTAGAGAGAGCAGCCTAAACCCAAGGAGCTCATTCAGTGGTGCCAGTTGCTTGTCCCAGCCTGCTTTCAGAAGGGACAGACTCAGATGTGTCACATCCTTGTGGATATTCCCTGCCTGGGGCAGAGCACATGGCATAGACCAAGCTGCTGACCAGAGCTGACTTCTCCAGGCTGACCCTGGCCTCCTTCCACACAGCTCACTGAGAGGTTTTCACTGAGCCACTGCATGCCCTCTTCACTGAATCACAGAATCAAAGTGCTTTGGGGTTGGAGGGGACCTCCAAGGCTCCTCCAGTCCAACCCCCTGCAGGCAGCAGGGACATCCTCCACCAGATCAGGTTGCCCAGAGCCCTGCTGAGCCTCACCTTGGATAGCTCCAGGGATGGAGCCTCAGCCACCTCCCTGGGCAGCCTGCTGCAGGGTTCCAGCAGGCTCCTGGTGCAGAGCTTGTTCCTAGTCAGTATGGCTGGAAAAGCCCCTCAAGATCTGGTTGGAGATGTCCCTGCTGACTGCAGTGAGGTTGACCAAGATGACCTTTGAGAGCCCCTTCCAGCCCAATGCCATTTGAATCATCAAGTTCAACCATTTAACTCTGCCAAGGCCACTGCTGCACCATACTGCTGAGCACCATATCAGGATGGCTTTTAGATAAAAGCCAGGGATGGGGATTCCACCACTTCCCTGGGGAGCCTCTTCCAGTCTTTGAGAACCCTTTTGGTGTAGAAGTTTTTCCTAATGTCCAACCTAAACCTCCCCTGATCTAACTTCATGCCTTTTCCTCTTGTCCTACCAGTTGTGACTGGTTAGGTGCTTGCCACCAAGTCTTCCCTGACAGGAGACAACAAAAATCAGGTGGAAATCTGACCCAAGAGGAGGAAGACAGGCTCAGAGTGACTCAGCTCGTGGAAACTCTTGTCCCCAAATAAAACTGCTTGGAAAAGGGGCCAAGGCTGAGCTCACTTTTACTCCAGAAAGGCAGAAAAATACTGCTGTCACCTCTGAGATGAAAGCAGCTGGCTGAGATCCTGCTGGGAGAGGAGCTGTAAACAAAGCCAGCACTGCCTTTCTGCAGCACCTGCCTTGGCCCTCAGCAGCTTTCTGCTCTGCTTCTGGAGGAGCTCTGCCAAATGCAAAGGCAGAGCAAATATCAGCATCCCTCTTGGTAGTCCTGGGTGCCACCACCCAGCAGTGGCTGTCCTGAGCACTTCAGCTGTGTGCCAGCATTCCCCTGTGCAGTGGGCAGGGGCTGCTAAGCAGCAGGCTGAAGTTGTGGGGGGATGATCTGGGTGACCAGGCTGAGGGGACACCTCCTGGCTCTCTACAGCTCCCTCCTGAAGGGAGGTTGGAGCCAGGTAGAGGTCCAGGTCTCTGGACCCCAGGTCCAGGTCTCTGCCCCCAAGCAAAAAGTGACAGGATGAGAGGAAATGGCCTCAAGTTGCCCCAGGGGAGGTTCCTGAGGAAGGCTTGTCAAGGCCTGGCCCAGGCTGCCCAGGGCAGTGGGGGAGTCCCCATCCCTGCAGGGGTTTCAGAGCCCTGCAGATGTGGTGCTGCAGGATGTGGTTTAGTGGTGCCCTGGCAGTGTTGGGTTCATGTTTGGACTGGATGATCTTAAAGGTCTTCTCCAAGCCACTCAGTTCTGTGATTCTGTGAGTTGATGATTTGTTCTACTAACTTTGAGCTCTCCAGTGTGTGAGCAGCTCCCCACTGCATGCACACTGCACAGCCACACTGGCACTTGGAAGGCACAACAGGCCAGGCACCAAGTGGCTTTGTGAACACCACCACCCACACTTGTGGAGTGCATTGTGCCTTACAGATGGCTGCTGTGGGCTGCTGGGAGGATGCCAGTGCTGGACAGCAGTCTGCATGGTGTGTGTCACGTGCATGGCTGTGCCATGAGCACCCACTGCTGCCCACCACTGCTGGGCAGGGCAGTGTCTCACAGTAGAAGGATGGAGCTACCTCCAAGGGTCAACACAGAGCCACTCAAGCCCAGAACATCAGGGTAGCACTGAAGGAAGGCTCTGCAGAGAGATCTGGACAGGCTGGATTGATGGGCTGAGGCCAGTGGGATGAGGTTTAACAAAGCCAAGTGCTGGGTCACAAGTACTTTGGTCACAACAGCCCCAAGAAACGCTGCAGGCTAGGGGTGGAGTGGCTGGAAAGCAGCCTGGTGGAAAAGGATCTGGAGGTGCTGGAGGACAGGTGGCTGAACACAGGCCAGCAGTGAGCCCAGGTGGCCAAGAGGGCCACCAGCACTCTGGTCTGTATGGAGAAGGGAAGGGATTGTGCTCCAGTAATGGAAACTGGTGAGGCCACAGCTTGAGTATTGGGATCACAGCATAAGAAAGACATTGAGGTCCTGGGGGTGTCCAGAGAAGAGCAGTGAAGCTAATGAGGAGTTTGGAGTGCACAGCAGATGAGGAGCAGCTGAGGGAGCTGGGGTTACTGGGCCTGGAGCGGAGGAGGCTGAGGGAGACCTCATTGTTGGCAGTGAGGCTGGGGAGAGCCTGGCACAGGCTGCCCAGGGAGGCTGTGGCTGTGCCCTGCCTGGAGGTGTTCCAGGCCAGGCTGGATGAGGCCCTGAGCAGCCTGTGCTGGTGGGAGGGGTCCCTGCCCAGGGCAGGGGGCTGGGGCTGGGTGATTTGCAGACCAGTTGCAGATGGATGATAATCTGCCCTTCCAGGAGGATCCTGCCCCTGTCCTGTAGGTCATCAAGCACAAGTTCTGTTCTTCTCAGATCTACGGTTACCATCCAGTGATACCAGGCCAGGCTGGGACCCCAAGGGCAGCTTTCCTTGGAGGCTGGGCACAGGTGGCTTGGTTCTCCATGCAGTGACAAAGCAAGAAGAAATGGCCTCAAGTTGTGCCAGGGGAGGTTTGGGTTGTACATGAGGAACAATTTCTTCCCTGAAATATGAAGTAGTGAAATAATTGAATGACCATCCCTGGAGGGGTCTCAAAGTGTGTAGATGTGGTGCTGAGGGCCATGGTTTAGCAGTGGACTTGGTAGTGTTGGGTTACTGGTTGGGCTCAATGAGTTAAAGCCCTTTGCCAGGCTAAACCATTCTCTGAATCCAGGCTTGTTGCTGTCTCCAGATGCCAGCTGTGGAGCACTGGACATGTCCCTTGGGGCTGGACTGGAAGAGGACAACCTCTCAGAGCAGCCAAGTTTTGTTGTATTCTTTCTTGAGTTTTCTTCAGCACACTGAGGCATTTCACAGACTCAGGGAATCACAGAATCTTTTGGGCTGGAAAAGGCCTCTGAGCTCAGCCAGTCCAGCACCAAGCCAGCCCCACCATGGCCACCAAACCCTGGCCCCAGGAGCCATGGCCACAGCTTGCTGCAACACCTCCAGGCATGGGGACTCCACCACCTCCCTGGGCAGCCTCTGCCACTCCCACTCTGGCACCACTCTGGCAGCAAAGACATTTTGCCTCCTCTCCAACCTCAGCCTCCCCTGGCACAATTTCAGGCCATTGCCTCTCCTTCTGTCATCTGATACAAAGGAGAAGAGCCCAGCCCCCAGCTCTGCAGCCTCCCTTCATGCTGATTTCTCCAAGTGAAGAGGACAAGCTTCCTGCTCCAAACAAGTTCTGGCTTCAGCAAGCTCTCATCTAAAAATAGTATAAAAATAATAGCAATGCAGAGTGAGGTGTTTGATGGGCTGATAGGTTCCTGCTTTCCTCTCCAATGATCAGGCAATTCCATTCTGTGCAATTCCAGCCCTGCTTTCCAGCCAGCTTTGCCTGAGCTCTCCGAAGCCAGAAGCCTCTGCTGAATTAGAGCCTTGCCTTCTTGATGTCTTCTGCTTCCTTTTTGGCTTCTGGGTCAAGGCCAGAGAGGCAAATCCCCCCACATTCACCAGCTGAATGTCACTGCAGCTCAAAATCCCAGCCTGGTGGGGGCTGGAAGGGACCTCTGGGGATCACCTAGTCCAACCCCACTGTTCAAGCAGGGTCACCCACAGCAGGTTGCTCAGTCATGTCCAGGAGGGTCTGCAAAGCCTCAAGTAAACAGAAACAGCAATGCTGGTTCCAAATACCTCAGGCCTTATTTTGCTCCTGCTGCCAAAACATGGAGCACAGAGGGGATGTCGATCTGGGGTGACACAGGCTGGCTGTGGCCTGCACTGGGATCTATCTTTGTCTGTTGTCCTCTTTATGGAGGCAGGTGGCCATGAGGGCTGTGATAGCCTCCAAAGAGGCTGCCTGGCTGCACAGCACTTTGGCTGTGGCAGTGCAGGAATGCAGACCTGGGAATGCTGGGGAGCAGCAAGTTCCCCATGAGCCAGCAATGAGCCCTTGTGGCCAAGAAGGCCAACGAGATCCTGGGGTGCATGGAGGCAGCAGGTCAGGGGAGGTTCTCTTCCCACTCTCCCTTGGCCTTGAGAGGCTACAGCTGGAGTGCTGGGGCCAGTTCTGGGCTCCCCAGTTCCAGACATACAGGGAGAGGCTCCAAGGAAGGCTACAAAGCTGCTGAGGGGCCTGGAGCAGCTCTGGGAGCAGCAAAGACTGAGAGCCCTGGGGCTGAGAGCCTGCAGAAGAGCAGCCCCAGAGGGCAGCTGAGCAATGCTCAGCAAGAGCTAAAGGAGCTATGGGGGGCAAGAGGCTGGGGCCAGGCTCTGCTGAGTGGTGCCCAGGGCCAGCACAAGGGGCAGTGGGCACAGACTGGCAGCCAGGAGGTTGGATCTGAGCAGGAGGAGAAAGTTGTTTGTTGGGAGGGTGCTGGAGGCCTGGAGCAGGCTGCCCAGAGAGGTTGTGGAGTCTCCTGGTGTGGAGAGCTTCCAACCCCCCCTGGGCACTGTGCCCCTGGGCAGGCTGCTGGGGGTGCCCTGCTGGAGCAGGGCTCAGGCTGGGCGAGCTCCAGAGGTCCCTTCCAGCCTCTCCCTGCTGGGATCTGGGATTGTGGCAGCTTGCAAGGGGGTTGCATTGCCATGGCAGTTGCTGAGTAAGCAGTCAAGGAAGGAGTCTGTGAAGTTGCAGCTGCTGACAGCTCTAAGGTGGGAGGATTTGCACCTGGTGCACAGCAAAGCCACAGCACTGCACTGGAGAGAATAAAAAGTCAAGAGGAGAAGTGATAGGATACAAATTACCATAGGCCACTGAGAAATCTTTGCTCTCCTACTAGAACATCCCATACTAGTGAATAAAATGTCCCAAACCAACCTGGACTTTAAATTCCTTCCTCCTCCAAAGCTTTTCCTGCTGCCTCACCACAAGCCATGGCTCCCCTTGTTTGAAGCCATTGAGCCAAAGAGGGCAGGCAGGCAGCAGCCTGCTGGGGGCTACTCCTCACAAGAGCTCATTGCTGGTCATTATCGTCACTGCTGTCAGCACTGTGTCACAGCTGTCATGTTCAGGAGGTCAAGAGGGATCAATCTGGGAGCCCAGCAAAGCAGCCAAGCAAGCAACACACTGGGGAGCAGGAAAGCAAAGGTGGAGCTGGGACTGGAGAGGTTGGTGTGGGCTGAGCAGTCACTGCCAGGGAGGGCTCTGGAGGGGCTCTGTGGCCTTAGTGCCTGATCTCTGCTGCTGACTCCTCTGCAGCTGCCCAGCCTGCCGTGCTGCCCTCCTCACACCTCCCACCCTGCAGAGCGGGCTCAGGCTCGGGCTTGTCCTGCTGGAGAGCAGCTCCCTGGAGAAAGCCCTTGGAGCCCTGGTGGGCAGCAGTTCTGCACGGGACAGGATGTGCCCTTGTGGCCAAGAGGGCCTCGGGCCTCCTGGGGTGCAGCATGAAAAGTGTAGCCAGCAGGTCCAGGTTGGCTCTCCTCCCCTGGTGAGACCACACCTGCAGCACTGTGTCCAGCTTTGGACTCCCCAGTTCAAAAGAGACAGGGATCTGCTGCAGAGCCCCACTGAGGGCAGTCAGGGTGATCTGGTTGCTCATCCTGGTGTTCAGGTGCAGCTCAGCTCTTTGAGAGCAGCTGGTTTTGCAGCTAGGCACAGGAAGGGCTCCCTCTTGCCCTCCTCCAAGCTGGCAGAGCCAGGCTGTGCAGCACTCTCTCCGTGTCCCTGAGCAGATCCAGCAGCTTGGTGCATCAGGAGCTGGGAGAATCCCAGGCACAGCCTCAGGGGCAGACTGTGTGGGAGCCAGCAGCTGCCTGCAGCCAGAGCTGGGGGGGAGTTGTGAAGCCCCTCATGTTCAGGCTCTTCTCATAGCAGCTTCTATTCCTCTCACACAAATCTAAGAGCTTTTGCTGCAGATTTCCAGGACCAGGAGTCTGTGCTGAGAAGGTGGGGGGTAGCTTTGACCTCTCTGTTGGCTGGGAATTGTGGAATCACAGAACAGTTCCGGTTGGAAAAGACCTTTAAGGTCCTTGAGTCCAACCATGAACCCAGCACTGCCAGGTCGCCACTAACCCACAGGCCTCAGCACCACAGCTCCAGGGCTTTGAAACCCCTCCAGGGATGGGGACTCCCCCACTGCCCTGCGCAGCCTGGGCCAGGCCTTGGCAACCCTTTTGGGGAAGAAATTGTTCCTCATGTCCAACCTAAAGCTCCCCTGGGGCAACCTGAGGCTATTTCCTCTTGTTCTGTCCCTTGCTCCTTGGGAGCAGAGCCCAACCCCCACATAACTGCAGCCTCCTCCCAGGGAGCTGCAGAGAGCAATGAGGTCTCCCTCAGCCTCCTCTGCTCCAGGCTGCACACCCCCAGCTCCCTCAGCTGCTCCTCCCCAGCCCTGTTCTCCAGACCCTTCCCCAGCTCTGTTGCCCTTCTCTGGCCCTGCTCCAGCCCTCAATGTCCTTCTTGGACTGAGAGGCCCAAAACTGAACCAAGGATATGAGCTGCTGCCTCCCCAGAGCTGAGCATGGGGGGACAGTTGGTGCCATTGTCCTGTTGGTCACACCAGTGTTGAGCCAGGCCAGGATGCTGGTGGCCTTCTTGGCCACCTGGCCACACTCTGGCTCATCTTCAGCCAGCTTTTCACCAGCAGCCCCAGGTCCTTGTCCACCAGGCAGTTTCCAGACACTCTGCCCCGAGCCTGGCACGCTGCAGGGGGTTGTTGTGGCCCATGAGGAGACGTCTGTGTGGGGACATGCAGGCCTGCAGGCACCTGGGCTGAAGCAGCACAAAGCTCCTGAATGTTTGTGGGAGCTCAGTGAGAGAGGTTATTGATAGTGAAGGGTGGTTTGGGGAGGGAGGCCTCTGGTTTGCAGCGAGCTGGGGTCTGAGTGGCCCCCAGCAGCTCCTCCATCAGCCAGCAGTTCTAACTGCCAGGTGATTGCTGAGGCAGGGAGGTGAGGGCACAGAGCAGGAGTGCTGGTGTGCTGCCCAGGGGCCTCACTCAGCAGGGGAGTTCTCCTGAGGTGCTTGTTAGCATGGGAAGCCTTCTCAGCCAGCTCCTGCTACTGATCATTAAACAGGACAGGGACAGGATGCTCAACCATGGCAGATGTGGTCTCAAAATGTTCAGCATAGTCCCAGGAGCTTGTCACTGTCCCTGGAGCTGGTGTCTCCTGTGGCACCAAAGAGCTGGGCACAAAGCCAGCTTCTGCTCTGCTTCCCCTGACCTCTGCCTGCCGAATTCCTGTGGGAGGATGTGCTAAGTGTTTCTTAAGTAGAACAAGGAGGGTGAGTAGAGTCTGAGCAGATCTGTGGCAGGCTGCTAAGTGCTGCTCCTCCTTTGAGGCAGCAGAGTCTGACACAATTTCCTGCCATTCCCACTTACTTTGGGACTTGGCACAGCATTCACAGGTCACAGCCTGCCAGGCTGGAAGGGACCCCAACCTCCAACCTCTCCAGCTCACAGCCCAGTTGCTGCTGGCCCAGCACCCTGTCAGGCTGAGCCTTCAAGCTGCCCAGGGCAGGGACTCCACCACTTCCCTTGGGAGATGATTCCAGTGTCCAGCTGTGCTCATGGAGCCCAATGCAATGTCCCCAGCAGCACCTTGTCCCCAGCAGCCTTGGCTCTGCCATGGGACTCCTTGTCCCAAGGGAGTCTCCATGCTGCTGGTGGCCTCCCTTGATGTCCTGGTCCCTGGCAGTAAGGTCTGCCCTGAGCCTTCTCTCCTCCAGGCTGAACAACCTCAGCTCTCTCAGCCTTCCCTCCCAGGGCAGAGGGCTCCCAGGCCTCTGATCCTCCTCCTTTCCAGCTTGTCCACTTATTTTTTTTGATAGGGGTACCATGGTAGCTGGATGGTCTTGTTAGGGTAAGAGTAGAGTAGAGTAGAGTAGAATAGGATAGAATAGAATAGAATAAACCAGGTTGGAAGAGACCTTCAAGATCATGGCTTCCAACCTATCATCCAGCACCACCTAACCAACTCAACCATGGCACCAAGCTCCCTACCAACTCTCCTCCTGAGCAGCTCAGCCCAGAAGATCACAGAATCACAGAATGTTAGAGGCTGGAAGGGACCTCAAAAGATCATCCAGTCCAACCCCCCTGACAGAGCAGGGCACCCAGGGCAGGTGATCCAGAAGATCCCTGTCCATGCAGACCTTCCCTCATCCCCAGTGTGCCTTCCCAAGGGGAGCTGCAGTCTGGGAGCAGAGACACATCCTGCGTCACCTCCTGCCCACTGAGCAGCCTCTAGAGTCACTCATCAGCCTGTCCCTGGATCAGTGCAGTGACCAGGAGGCTACAGCCACCCTTGCCACAGGAAACTGTCCCCTGCTGATGAGGGCTAATGAAGGCTGAGGTGTGTGGTAGTGTGAAGGTTTCATCCTCCCCCCCCACACAGCACAGCTCAGCTCAGAGGAGTGACTGGAAAGCTGTATTGTACAAGCAGGATGAATGCAAGGAATGCCTACAGAATGTACAGGATGTACACAGGACAGAACATGGCACAGAAACTCCCTCCCGAGGAGAATCCCCCCAGCACCCCCCAACCCCTCTCTCTTTCCCCCCAGCCTCCCCCCAACCCCTCCCTCTTTCCCCCCTTTTTTGGCCAGGGCTAATTGGATGGAGGAAGGATGAAAAGAGAAATGGCTATTAGGGGAAAACGTTAGTGCAAAGCTTTGATAGAGAAGTTAGGCTCTTGTCTCACCAGTCCAAGGTCAGCAGCATGCACCCTGGCCAAGAACAGAAGCACAAAGCAGAACAGACTGAACTCAGGCTAAGTTCTTAAAGCCACATTCTAACTGCTCTGCCAAGGAATTCCTTTAGAGTTCTCTTTGTTCTCCTTTTTACACCTAAACATTCCAGCTGCAGCATTCTGTAGCTGTCTTTTCTTAAAGGCACAGCCTCAGTCTGTCACAAGGTGCCTCTGGCTTTCTGGGCACTTTGGATCCCAGACCCTCTGCCACTCACTGCCTCAGAGCCCAGTTCCATGTGGGACGTTGTGTTGGTTTGAAAGGAAAGGCTCTGCTTTCCCTCCCCCACTGAGAAAGAGACCACGGCTAAACCCAGTCGGAGAAATGCGAGTATATTGTACAAGGAAACAGATTCTATGTAACACAACAAATACAGGGATTTTACAATATATACAGGAATATACAGCAAATGAACTCAACCAGAAACCAGACCCCCCACACAGGGGGCTTCCCCCTGTGCCCCCTTCACCCCCCTACCTCCCTTCTCCCCCCGAGAGGTACAAGAAGAGACGAGGATGGTTAGCAGGACAGGGGAAGAAGCGGGCAGGCCTGTTACAGGGCGTGAGTTAGTTCTTATCTCTTGGCAAGAAGCCCAGAAGCAGATCCAGCCGAAAGGGACAGTGAAGGAAGGAAGACTGAGAGAAAGTTCCCAGCTCCCCTGGGTCCAATCTCACCTCCCCCCTATACTTGGCCAATGAAATTCGTTTAGAATACCAAAATATTAGCCAGTGTGCCCCTTTCTTAAAGGCACAGCCTCAAACGGCCACAGTCGTGCTGGAACATGGCACCTGGGCATCAGTGCCTAAAGCAGCTGAGACAGGGTACTGGGATACTGTGGTGACTGGGCACTGGTGGCACTGTGCTGGGGGACACTGTGCACTGGAGATGCAGTGCACTGGTGACTGGGCATTGGTGACTCTGCACTGGTCCCACTGTGGCCTTCCCCAGCAGCTGCCCAAAGCCAAGGCACTGCTAGCAGGAGGCTGAGGCTGGGAGCAGCTCCTGCTGACAGGTACAGCCCAGGGCCCTGCTGGCCTTGTGTCTCTCACTGACTCCAGTACAAGCTGTGCCATTAGCTTGCCTCACTGTGCCCTGGGAACCGCTCCCTGGCACGTCCCTGCACTTCTCACCCCAGTAAATGTGGGTTTGAAGGGTTCCTCCTATGGAGGTCTTCCCATGTAAGCACTGAGGTGGTTGTTTAACACCAGCTCCAGTCCCCAGAAGCCACCTTCATGAGCATTTAAGTGAGTAAACAGATGGCAGGGTGCAGCTCAGAGCTGCTTCGAGGAACGTGCAGCCTGGAGCCTTGGCAACACAGCCTCCTGTTACACAACAGTGAGGGTGCAGGGGGTGCTGGAGCTGTGGGGAGGCATTGCTGGGGTGCTCTGGGGTGCATTCAGAACAGCCTGGCCAGAATATCAAGGGAGGTTCTCATCTCTCTCTACCCTACTGAGGCCACAGACCAGTCCAGTTCTGGCTCCCCAGCTCCAGAGGGACAGGGACCTGCTGGAGAGAGTCCAGGGCAGGCTGCAGAGCTGCTGAGGGGCCTGGAGCAGCTCTGGGAGCAGCAAAGGCTGAGAGCCCTGGGGCTGAGAGCCTGCAGAAGAGCAGCCCCAGAGGGCAGCTGAGCAATGCTCAGCAAGAGCTAAAGGAGCTGTGGGGGGCAAGAGGCTGGGGCCAGGCTCTGCTGAGTGGTGCCCAGGGCCAGCACAAGGGGCAGTGGGCACAGACTGGCAGCCAGGAGGTTGGATCTGAGCAGGAGGAGAAAGTTGTTTGTTGTGAGGGTGCTGGAGGCCTGGAGCAGGCTGCCCAGAGAGGTTGTGGAGTCTGCTGGTGTGGAGAGCTTCCAACCCACCCTGGGCACTGTGCCCCTGGGCAAGCTGCTGGGGCAAGCTGCTGGAGCAGGGCTTGGGCTGGGTGATGCCCAGAGCTCCCTTGCCTGCTGGGCCCTGGCAGTCTGTGACTCCCTGCAGGCAGCTGTGCCCTGTGCTCCTGAGCAGCACGGAGAGCAGCAGCACAGACTCCTCCGTTCCCAAGGAACCAGCTCTTTTCACCAGGTGGTGCAGGACCCAGCGGTGGAAACAAAGCCCGGCAGGGAGAGGCAGGAGCCTGGCAGGGGGAGGCAGGAGCCCGGCAGGGAGAGGCAGGAGCCTGGCAGGGGGAGGCAGGAGCCCGGCAGGGAGAGGCAGGAGCCTGGCAGGGGGAGGCAGGAGCCCGGCAGGGGGAGGCAGGAGCCTGGCAGGGGGAGGCAGGAGCCCGGCAGGGGGAGGCAGGAGCCTGGCAGGGGGAGGCAGGAGCCTGGCAGGGGGAGGCAGGAGCCTGGCAGGGGGAGGTGGGGGCGGCGGCAGGCACAGTTCTTTCGAACTGAGCACCGAGCAGAGGCTTTGACAGCAGCGCAGCCTCCCTCGGGGCGAGAGGGCTGCTTGTTAACCACCTGCAGCTCCAGCACCCTTTCCCTTCTTCCCGTTCCCCCTGCTGGAGGGCACCTGCCGAGCCTCCCCCACGCGTGTGCCCTGGGAAGGCCTGGCTGTGCTGCTGAGCCCTGTCCCAGGGCCCCCTCCTGTGCGGCTGGATGTAGCTGCGGTCCTGTGTCTTGGCAGCGGCCTCGCAGCTGCCGGGCGCCCAGCAGGGGCCAGATTAGCAACCAGCCAACTGCTAATGATGGCCCAGGTGATGCCTCTGGCACGGCCACCTTCTCCTGCAGGGCGAAGGAAGCAGCTGCAGAGAGAGCTTTGTGACAGCCTGTCTGGGCAGAAGTCTATAGGTGTAGAGTCGCCAAGGTTGGGACAGCTCTGAGGCCTTCCTGCCCAAGCATCAGCCCAGCACCACCACAGCACCACCACGGCCACCAAACCATGCTGACAAATTCAGATGCCTGCACTGTCAGGGTCAACATTCAATTAGCTAACTCCCTCAGAAAAGACAGAACTGAAGCTTCCTGGACCCTTGAAACATGCAGCAGCCACTGTGCCATCCTGCATTCTGCAGCCAAACGCTTCCTCCTGCTCTGAGGTCTCCCTGGAGCCTTCTCCTCCTGTGGACCTGCTCCAGCAGCTCCAGGTCCTTCTGGTGGTTCCTTACATGCTTTTAAAAGATTCAATCAGATCACTTCCAGTCCCCCTGGCACAGGTCCTCTCTCTGCTTCCTCTGCATACCAGGGCTGCAAGTTTTTTAGCCTGGTTTGGACATTTCAGACAGCACTGCTGGAGATACTGCATTTCAAGTTTTCCCTTTCATAGTCCTATAACCTGCTGTCCTCTTCAGGAGCTTGATGAGGAGCTGGCAGGCAACAGGCTGACCTTCCACCAGTGCTCCACAATGAGAATCAGGCATCTGTCAGAGCAGTGCAAAACCCATGCTCCTCTCCCTCTCCCTCTGCCTCTCCCCTCCTCTCTGATGCTTCTATCCTGATGTTGAGATGACTCAGGGAAAGGTTGGGCTTGATAATCTTAGAGGTCTTTTCCAACCTTAATGATTCTATGACCGTGACATCAAATTGTCCATGGCTAGGTCTGGCCTGGCCATCAGATGAGTATCAGAGGCTCTCCCTTTGCCTTCCCAAACCTAAACCTCCCCTGGTGCATCATGAGATTGATTCCTCTCATCCTGTCACTTACTAATTCAGAGAAGAGACCAACCCCAACCTGGCTCCAACCTTCTTCCACGGAGCTGTCAAGAGTCAGAAGGTCTCCACTCAGCCTCCTTTTCTCCAGGTCCCTCAGCTGCTTCTCACCAGCCCTGTCCTCCAGACCCCTCACCAGCTCTGTTGCTCTTCTCAGTCCCATCCTCCTGCCCCATGAGCAGCTGCAGTGTCCCTGTGCACAGGGACCCCCATGGGTTTCTAACATTCTCTTTGTGGAGCAGCAGCTTCCTAAGCCAGATGCATCTGGGGCCTGCATCTGAAGCTTTGCAGCTTTAAGATGATTGCAAATGCAGACAACTGAAATCTTCCTGAAATTGGTATCTCCATACTGAATTCAAACAGCTGCTTTGAAAGCAGTGAAGCAGAACCTGGCTCCACAGGGTTATCTCCAGAGGAGGTTAGCTGGGAAGGAAGGGCTGAAGCTGCACAACTCCATGCAACACCAAATCCCAACTCAAGACTGAAGACTCTTGCAGTTAGTTTCAAAGCTCATCCTGTCCTGAATGTCTTCAAGGTCTTCCAGATCTTTAATGTCTTCATCAAGGATCTGGGTGAGGGAATTGAGTTCACCCTCAGTAAGCTTGCAGAGGACACCGAGCTGTGTGGCAGTGTGGATCTGCTGGAGGGCAGGAAGCTCTGCAAGGGACCTGGCCAGGCTGGCCAGCTGGACTGAGGGACAGCTCTTGACATGTCCCTCGGGTCCCTTCCCATGCAGCTGTTGCTGTGCCCATCAGAAGGCTGTGAAATTTGAGTGAGAGGGGGACTGGTAGGGAAAAAAGGCAGCAGCAGAGGCCTGGGCTGTGATCTGCAAGCTAAACTCACTTAAAACATACAATTGCTTTGGTTGGGAGAGGCCTTGGAGAGTCAGCCCAACCATTACCCCAGCACTGCCAGGTCACCATTCTGCTGCAGTTCCCAGTACCCTTCAGCATCAAGGGGCTGCTGGCTGCAGAGAGCAGAGGAGAAGCAAGTGATGAAGCAGGGTGAAGTACTCCCAGCAGGACCTTCTGTGAGGCTGAGGGGTCTGGAGCCAGCCTGCTCCACACTGCTGGGGAGAACACCACCGTGACAGAGGGAGGGCAGCCCCAGTGCTTAGCTGGGGATTCATTAAGATGGATTCTTTAAATGTGTCTAGCAAAAGACTTTCTGTGCCTTTAAGCTGGCATCTTCTGGCTGGAACCTGCTGCATTTCTGTATTCCAGGCTGGGAATGACTGGTGGGAAAAGGGAAACAGATTGATGCTCACAGTTCATGGATTCAAGGACTGCATCAAGGACCATCAAGGGTCCAACCCTCTGCAGGCAGCAGGGATACCCCCAGCCAGAGCAGGCTGCCCAGGGACACATCAAATCTGACCCTGAATGTCTCTAGGGATGGAGCCTCCACCACCTCCCTGGGCAGCCTGTGCCAGTGTCTCCCCAGCCTCCCTGTGCAGAACTTTGTCCTGAGCTCCAACCTAACTCTGCCCTGCTCCAGTTCCAAACCATTGCCCCTGGGCCTATCCCCACAGCCCTTCTGCACAGTCCCTGCCCAACTGCCTGCAGCTCCCCTGCAGGGATTGAAATACAGCTTTGAGGTCTCCCTGAAGCCTTCTCTTCTATAGGCTGCAGAGCCCCAGCTCTCCCAGCCTGTCCCTACAGCAGAGGCTCTCCAGCCTCTGATCATCTTGGTGGCCTCCATCACCTCCAGGTCCTTCCTGTGCTGGGGGCCCCACAGCTGGCCTCAGCCCTGCAGATGAGGTCTCCCCAGAGCAGAGCAGAGGGGCAGGATCCTCTCTCTCCAGCTCTGGCCACACTGCTTTGGCTGCAGCCCAGGCTGCCCTTGGCCTCCTGTGCTGCCAGTGCCCATTGCTGGCTCCTGCCCAGCTCCTGCCCCCCAGCCCCCCCAAGGCCTTCCCTGCAGGGCTGCTCTCAGTCTCCTCAGCCCCTGTGTAGATTGATATGAAAGATTGCCCTGACCCAGGTGCAGGACCTTGCCCTTGGCCTTATTGAACCTCTTGAGGTTCTCCTCAGCCACCTCTGCAGCCTGTCCAGGTCCCTCTGGATGGCTCCCATCCCTCAGTCTTACCAACCACACCAGTGAGCTTGGTGTCATCTGCAGGCTTGCTGAAGGTGCCTCAGTCTCTGTGTGTCACTGGTGAAGATACTGAACTGCACTGGTCCCAGGAGAGGCCCCTGAGGGACATCATTGTGCTGCACTCAGAATCCTCTCTAGCCCAACTGAGCTCACCCTGTAGTGGAGCTGAAAGTAGCTTGGGAGTAACTTTACCATTTTAGCACTCTAATCCCAGCACAGGACTGAGCTACAGCAGCAGCAGTGCTCAGCTCCAGTTCATCCAGGAAGATTCATTTATTCTGCCTCAAAATAGGCACAGAAAACTCACCTCACTCACCTGGGGAGCTCAGGTGTTGTCTTCACTCCTGTGTCTCTGGCTGGCTCAGCAGCGATGGGGCACAGTGTGTCACACAGCATCATTTTGCTTGCAAAGCACCTTGAAGTTCATAGAACCATGAAATGGTAGGGCTTGGAAGGGACCTCTGGAGGTCATCCAGTCCAAGCCCCT
Organism: Dryobates pubescens; assembly: GCF_014839835.1. Taxonomy (NCBI): domain Eukaryota; kingdom Metazoa; phylum Chordata; class Aves; order Piciformes; family Picidae; genus Dryobates; species Dryobates pubescens. The sequence goes on along the minus strand of NC_071631.1, from coordinate 22,770,390 downwards.
GCAGAGCAGAGTCACCCAGGGCAGGGCACAGAGGGATGCATCCAGGTGGGTTCTTGAAAGTCTCCAGAGGAGACTTCACAACCTCTCTGGGCAGCCAGCTTAGGCCTCCTGCACCCTTGCACCAAACAAATGTCTCCTCCTGGTCAGGTGGAACCTCCTGGGTTCCAGGTTGTGTCTGTTGCTCCTTGTGCTGTCCCTGGGCACCACTGAGCAGAGCCTGGCCCCTCTTGGAACCCACACCCCAGATACTTCTAAGCATTGCTCAGATCCCCTCCAGCCTTCTCCAGGCTCAACTCCAGATCATCAGCTCCAGCCAGTATCTAGCTCTGCCAAGTCACCAGGGCCAAGCTGACTTGTCAGGTTGCTGCCAAAGGCTGGTCCCTGAGCAGAGCCAGCCCAGGGCAGGTGACAGACACTGCTGCTGCCACAGCTCAAGCAAGCCAAAAGCAGCTCGGGTCCAGGGAAGCCCAGCCCAGCCCCCAGGGATGGTTCCTGGTAATGGCACAGGCTGTACTGGGCTGCCCCAGCAGAGGGGCCAAGGCCTGCAGGCAGCAGCACTGTGCCGTTGGCTGCAGCAGCAGCAGGTCCGTGCTGCTAAGGAGTCTCTGAGGGGATGAGGCTGCTCCGCCGCTGCATCTCCCACCCTCTGCTCCCTCACAGCCCTGCCGCTGCGCCCCGCAGCCTCCTGCCGGCGCTGCCTTCTCCTCGCTGCTCTTCTCTTCTTGGGAGCTGTTTCTTTGTCTCGTCTCTTTCCTACTGCTAGAGAGGATTGCCAAGGGCTAGGCAGATCCCAGCACACCAGCAGGGATTTATGTGCTGAAGCCTGAGAGATGTGTAGTCCTTCCTCAGGCAGGACTGAGGCACGAAGAAAGACTTCTGGATATCACCAAGTCCTGGCTGGCAGCCCTGCCAGCAGGAAGGGATCTGGGGACAAGGGCACTCTTTGGATAATCATGGGATGGGTTGGGTTGGAAGGGACCTTGAAGCTCATCCAGCTCCAGCCCCCTGCCATGGGGCTGCCTGGGACACAGCTCAGTAGTCACAAGTTCAGCACTGCCTAAGGAGGACAACCTTTCCCAGCCCTGCCCCTGCCCACACTCCTCCATGGCTGCCCTGTGCAGGGCTGGATCTGCAAGCATAGAGATCCTAGACTCACTGAATGGGTTGGGGTGGGAGTGACCTCAAAGTTCATCCAGTTCCAGCCCCCTGCCATGGGCAGGAAAGGTTCCACTAGCACAGGCTGCTCAAAGCCTCCTCCAGCCTGGCACCTCCCAGGGATGAGGAGTCCACAGGTTCTTTGGGCTACCTGCTCCACTGTCTCTCCACTCTCACAGTAAAGAACTTCATCCTGACCTGCAGTCTAAATCCACCATATTCTGGTTCCAAACCACTGCCCCTCCTCCTGGCACTCAGCCCTTGTCAAAAGCCCCACCCCAGCTCTTCTGTAGCCCCTTCAGGTACTGGGAGTCCTCCATAAGGTCTCAGCAGCACAGCTCTCTCCACTGCAAGGGAAGCAACTGGTTTTCAGTCACACTTGGGCACCGGAGATTGCTCTGAACTGGAGCCTCAAGTCTGTTGGATTGCTTGGGGGTTGATAACAGCTTTCCTGTACTCCCCAGGTGGGGTTTCTGCACAGATCTGAGCAGTCTTCATTTCCACTGAGGCACAGAATTTCCTGGCCTGGAAAAGACCTTTAACATCATCAAGGCCAAACTATGTCCCTGAGCACTGTATCTACACAACTCTTAAATATCAACAGGGATGGGGACTTCACCTCTGCCCTCAGCAGCCTGTTCCAGTACCTTAGAACCCTTTCGGTGAAGAAGTTTTCCCTAATATCCCACCTGAACATCCCTTAGCACAGCCCAAAGCCATTCCCTTTCCTATCATCCAAGACTAGCAGAGCCCAGCCCCCACCTGGCTCCAGCCTCCTCTCAGGGAGCTGCAGAGAGCAATGAGGTCTCCCTCAGCCTCCTCTGCTCCAGGCTCAACACCCCCAGCTCCCTCAGCTGCTCCTCCCCAGCCCTCTTCTCCAGACCCTTCCCCAGCTTTGTTGCCTTTCTCTGGCCCTGCTCCAGCACTTCAGTTCCTCTCTTGGGTTCTTGTGCTTTTCCTGGTTTACACATTGGCGTTGCTGTAAGCTGCACACGTGATGGAAAGGGTTCCTTAGCTCCCCAGGGGAAACATCAGTGCCCATATTCTGCTTCTTGCTTTCCTTCCATGCAGAGAATAGCTTCAACAGAGATCTGGAGCACCTCTGCTGAGGGGCACCCTGAGAGAGCTGGGGCTGTTCAGCCTGGAGAAGAGAAGGCTCCAGGGAGACCTCAGAGCAGCCTTCCAGGACCTGAAGGGGGTACAGGCACGACTGTTCAGAAGGGCTGTGGGGTTAGGCCCAGGGGCAATGGTTTGGAACCCAAGAGTTAGGTTGGGCATCAAGAGGGAGTTCTGCAGAGTGAGGCTGGGGAGACACTGGCACAGGCTGCCCAGGGAGGTGGTTGAAGCCTCATCCCTGGAGACACTGAAGATGTGGCCCTGGGCAGCCTGCTCTCGCTGGAGGAGTCCCTGCTGACTGCTGGGGGTTGGACAGGATGCCCTTGGAGGCTCCCTTGCAGCTGACTGCATTCTGTGAGGGAATGGGAGGATGCTAATCCTGGAAGCCTGTTTGTGTGAGCCCTTATCCCTGACTGCATAAAGAACATCTGTGAGGTCTCTTCCCTGTGCTGTAGAGGAGGTGTGACCCTCTGGCTTTGGGAGGCTGGAATGTTTGCTGTATGTGGAGGTTTAAAGCATGGTCCAAGGCAAGCATGTGCCCTGTGGAGCAGCAGAGCTGCTTCCTGCACAAAGCAGTGCCTTCAGTAAATTCTTCTTCCAAGCAGCAGATGTGTTTGGAGCCCTGCAGAAGTGTTGTGTTTCATTTTCCTATCAATTTAATCCTCTCCCTTTGGAAGTGTTGTTACTTAGACATCTCAGCAGAATGTGAACTCATCACTGTATTTCTGTCAGCCCCAATGCTTGTTGCTGCTGAGACCTTCCAGCACTGTGCTGCTGTATTTTACCTTCACACAGTCATTTTTTACCTTAATAGAGCCTAAAAGTGATGTTTCCTGAAGCCTCTTACAGCTTGTTAGAAAGCAGCTCTGTGCAGCAGGACCTGGGAGTGCTGCTGGACAAGTTCCCTTTGAGGCAGAAACCTGCTCCCAAGGTCAAGGTGGCAAATGGGATCCTGGGGTGTATTATGCAGAGTGTGGCCAGCAGGTTCGGGGGGGGTCTCTTCCCCCTCTGCCCTGCCCTAGTGAAGCCACATCTGGAGTCCTGGGGCCAGTTCTGGGCTCCCCAGCTCCAGAGGGACAGGGAACTGCTGGAGAGAGTCCAGGGCAGGCTGCAGAGCTGCTGAGGGGCCTGGAGCAGCTCTGGGAGCAGCAAAGGCTGAGAGCCCTGGGGCTGAGAGCCTGCAGCAGAGCAGCCCCAGAGGGCAGCTGAGCAATGCTCAGCAAGAGCTAAAGGAGCTGTGGGGGGCAAGAGGCTGGGGCCAGGCTCTGCTGAGTGCTGCCCAGGGCCAGCACAAGGGGCAGTGGGCACAGACTGGCAGCCAGGAGGTTGGATCTGAGCAGGAGGAGAAAGTTGTTTGTTGTGAGGGTGCTGGAGGCCTGGAGCAGGCTGCCCAGAGAGGTTGTGGAGTCTGCTGGTGTGGAGAGCTTCCAACCCCCCCCCGGGCACTGTGCTCCTGGGCAAGCTGCTTGGGGTGCCCTGCTGGAGCAGGGCTTGGGCTGGGTGAGCTCCAGAGGTCCCTTCCAGCCTCTCCCTGCTGGGATCTGGGATTGTTGCAGCTTGCAAGGGGGTTGCCCATGGCAGTTGCTGTAGTTAACAGTGGGCAGCCAAGGATGGGAGCTGTTGTTGGTCACTTAGCAGGAGAGGCAGCACAGGTCTTGGCTTCAGCCTCTCCGTCCTTTCCAAGTCCAGAAGGACACCGGAGCACAGCCTGGACCTGTGCAATTCACAGCTCTGGGTGTGTCTGCTCTGCTGTGCACTAAGTGGGTATGTTTTGGCAGGGCTGTGAGTTTGGACTGACACAGACCCAGTGCCAGTAAACTGTTCCCCATTCTGGTGCCCTGGTGGAAGCCTTCCAGCATGCATCATTGTCTAGAAAGGCCAGGTCCTGGCCAAGGGTTTCAGCTGAGAGCTCCAGCATTCAGTTGTGGAGATCAAGCTTTTATCCTTCCTGGTTGTAATGAGGGCTGGAAGGGTGACACAAGTGCTCTCTGGAAGCTGGGAAGGCAGAAGTCACACTGAAATGAATCAATAGGAAAATAAGGAACTCCCAAGCTTCCAGCTGGAACATTCCTCTGGCTGTTTTGAACCCAAAGTTCCTCCTTGGCTTGGCACTGCCCCTGGCCTGAGTTTGTAGCATGGTTTCTGATGCAGTGGGCAGTCAGGTATGCAAGAGCTGTGTGCTTGGTGGAGCCACCCAGCTGGTCAGGCCATCCCCAGTGCCACAGGGCTGCCTGGCTCAAGGTGGCCAAGACCTGGCTCTGGCTGCTCAGGTGGGCAGCCTGTTCTCCTTCAGAAACAGCACAAAAGCCTTGGGGACCTGTGGGGATTGCTGAGAGCTTGACCTAGATCATTCCTCCTGTGCTTTGAGCAGTGACCCAGGCCAAGGCCCCCCCCCTGTGATCTGTTCAGCACACTTCAAGGCCAGGTGATAGCACGGGGGCTGCTCTAAGCAGGGCCTCTGTGGTCTGCAGTCACAACGTGATGGAGAACAAGAGGGATGAAGGGAGCAGGGTATGACAAAGGCTTAGCAAGAGAAGAGAGAAGGAAGAGGAGGAAGTTGTTTTGAAAGAGGGTGCAATGGTGAGCAGGTTTCCACAGTACTGGCCCAGGGCAGAGGGGACTCAGCTCTCCTGAGCCCAGCAGAGTGATTTCAGAAAGGAGTATCAGAGGGCACAGAGAACTCTGCTCTTATCTGCACTGATCTGGAGGACATCTGGTCCATGTCTGGCTGCACAGTGCTGACAGCTCGCCCTGAGCACCACAGAACCCCTTCAGCTGCTGCTTGTGTTGTACATTTGGCTGTTGAGGACAGTGGCACAGAGCTGGGGGGCTGCAGCAGGGCACACTCTGTGGTGGCTCTTGCTCTGCTGTCTGCTGAGAGGAGGGAGAGCAGCCAGATGGCTTCTCCCAGCTGTGCCAGGGCACCCAGAGCAGAACCACAGAATGGGTTGGGTTGGAAGGGACCTCAGAGCTCAGCCAGCTCCAGCCCCTGCCCTGGGCAGGGACCCCTCCCACCAGCACAGCTTGCTCAGGGCCTCATCCAGCCTGGCCTGGAACACCTCCAGGCAGGGCACAGCCACAGCCTCCCTGGGCAGCCTGTGCCAGACTCTTCCCACCCTCACTGCCAACAATTTCTTCCTCCTCTCCAGATGCTCCACCTGCCTGCAAACACTTCCTTCACTGGGGTCACCACAGCCATGATTAGGTAGAACTTCCTGTGCTCAGTCTGTGCCCACAGCCCCTTGTGCTGGCCCTGGGCACCACTCAGCAGAGCCTGGCCCCAGCCTCTTGCCCCCCACAGCTCCTTTAGCTCTTGCTGAGCATTGCTCAGCTGCCCTCTGGGGCTGCTCTGCTGCAGGCTCTCAGCCCCAGGGCTCTCAGCCTTTGCTGCTCCCAGAGCTGCTCCAGGCCCCTCAGCAGCTCTGCAGCCTGCCCTGGACTCTCTCCAGCAGTTCCCTGTCCCTCTGGAGCTGGGGAGCCAGAACTGGCCCCAGGGCTCCAGCTGTGGCCTCACTGGGACAGAGAAGAAGAGGAGACCCTCCCTCAACCTGTTGGTCACATTCTTATTAAGGCAGGACACCTTTTGCCTTCTTGGCTATGTTGGTACATTTCTGGCTCATGGGGGACCTGTTGTCCACCATCACCCCCAGCTCCTTTGCCACAGATCAGCTTCCCAGATGGTGTAACACCACCAATTTCTGCAGTTAGGCTCTTCTTGCAGGGAGAGGTTTTGGTGCCTGTGGGCTGTCCTGTACTGATCTAGCCCCAGGAATCCTTCACTTTGGGTCTGGAGCTGTGCCTACCCTTGCATTCAGAGGTAATCTTGAACTGTTGGAGCAGGTCCAGAGGAGGCCATGAAGATGCTCAGAGGGCTGAAGAACCTCCCCTGTGGGGTCAGGCTGGGAGAGCTGAGGCTGTTGAGAAGGCTCCAGGGAGACCTCAGAGCAGCCTTCTAAGACCTGAAGGGCTCCAGGAGGGCTGGGTTTGGACAAGGGCTGGGAGTGCCAGGATGAGGAACAATGGCTTTGAGCTGGGAGAGGGGAGACTGAGAGTGGAGAGGAGGAAGAAATTGTTGGCAGTGAGGGTGGGGAGAGCCTGGCACAGGCTGCCCAGGGAGGCTGTGGCTGTGCCCTGCCTGGAGGTGTTCCAGGCCAGGCTGGATGAGGCCCTGAGCAAGCTGTGCTGGTGGGAGGGGTCCCTGCCCAGGGCAGGGGGCTGGAGCTGGATGCTCTTGAAAGTCTCTTCCATCCCAAACCATTCTGTGCTTCTGTGATTCCTCTGCTCTCTGCCTTTGCTCTGCCTCCTCACCAAAGGACAGTTCCTGCTTGGCCTTGTTTCAGTTTCCTCTGGAAATGTGTTGTACTTTAGTCTCCATTTGGTCCAGCAGCAGACATCCTGCTAAGTCCTCCTCTTCACTGCTGTTAATGAGAAGCCCTGATGGCTTGTGCAGGTCTGAGGACCTGCAGGCACTGGAGCTGGTGTCCAGAGGTGTGAAGTGAGCAGGGAGTGAGAGCAGGAGGAACCTCCTCCAGAGAGCCAGATGTGGATCTCTGAGCCTGGACATGTTCCTGCATGGCCTGCCCTGCCTGACACTGCCCTTGGCAGGGGGGTTGGCTGGATGGTCTCCAGAGCTCCCTTCCAACCCCTACCATGCTGAGGTTTGGTTTACATTTTGTCCTAACCATGACCTTAGAGAGGCAGACTCCCTGGAGGAATGCTGTGGTGAAAGGCAGCTTGTTGGTGGCAGCAGCTCAGGAGGTGGGTGGCTGCTTTGCTTCAGAGGCAGTGTGTGTTGTGAGGCTCCATCACAACCCAATCTGGCTCCTCCACAGAGCTTTCCATTCACCCACACCCCCCTGTGCTTCACATGCAGAGAAGCTCCCTTGGCAAGAGGGGACACAGCTCTCTGCTGGCCTGGCTGACTGGCACTGATGGCTCTGGCAGGGAAGGCTCTGGCTGGGACCTTACCCAGCTGCCAGCATGCCCCAGACACAGCTGAGCAGGGCACCTGCTGGGGCAGCATGGCCAGAGGAGGCCACAGCAGTGCTGGCAGGGCTGGAAGCCCTCTGCTGGGAGCCAGGCTGAGAGAGTTGGCCTTGGGCAGCCTGCAGAGGAGAAGGCTCCAGGGAGAGCTTCTGGTGGCCTTGCAGAGCTTCAAGGGCTGAGCAGAGAGCTGGGCACAGACTTTGGAGCAGGGCCTGTGGTGCCAGCAGCAGGGGCAATGGTTTGGAACTCAGAGAGGGAGCTTGAGAGTGGAGAGAAGGAGAAATGTTTGGTGCTGAGGGTGGGGAGAGCCTGGCCCAGGCTGGCCAGAGAGCTGGGAGCTGCCCCATGGCTGGCAGCAGTGCAGGGCAGGTTGTGTGGGGCTGTGAGCAGCCTGCTCTGGCTGGGGCTGTCCCTGCTGGCTGCAGGGGGTGGACTGGAGGAGCTTTGGAGGGCCCTTCCCACCCAAACCATTCCATTGTCTATGATTCTGTGAGCAGTGAGGCGAGAGCTCAGAGCTGGAGGTAGGGAGTTGGAGCACAGCCCTGATGGGGAGTGGAGCAGGGGTGTTTCTGAGCTGGCACAGCCCTGCCTGCACTTCCACTGCTCTGCTCTACTTCTGCCTGAGCTGCTGTGGCTCTGCTGAGGCTGCTGGGCACATGCAGTTTCTAAGGTACTAGGGAGTGTTCACTTCCAGCCTGAAACATCTGCATCAAGAAGGGATTATGGAAGTCTGTTTGAATACCGACAGCTCAGCTCGGCCCACAGCAGCCCCCAGGTCGCTTCTCAAAGTACACCACCAAGTAGCAGCATTTTCACACTGTGAAAGCAGGAGCAGGAGTGAGCAGGGATAAAAACCCACCACTTGCAAAACAAGTGCAGCATCTTATCATGTAGCCTTGAAAAGGGAAAGCTCTTGGTCCTTGAAGTCTGCAAATTCACGCTTCTCCTAGGAAAACCAGCTCCTGTTCAGATGCTAATGGGCTGCTCTCACAGGCAGGGTTTAATTTAACTTCTCTGTGCTCTGGGAAGGGGCAGAGGGAGGTTCAGAGAGCAAATGGCTGTTGAATGATCTTCAGTCTGCCACTAAATGTTTGCCTTTTTTTTTCTGATTGCTTCTCCCCTTCTTGATCTCTGTCTTAAAGAGATTCTCCAAAGGGACATATGAAAGAGCTGGCTGCAGCTGGAGGTACAGCAGATATTTGTGTGCTTCTTTCATCCCTGTTTAAAGTGGCAAATGCCTGGCACTGATGCTGTGGCAGTCACCACAGCAGCTGGCCCTGAGAGCACAGGAATTGATGGGCTGAACAAGAACTGCCTCAGTGGAAAGCAAAAATGCAGCAGGTTTGAGATAAGAGATGGAGGAAAAGAAAAGGGAGTTGGGCATTGCAGCCAGAGCACCTCTGCAGGTCACAGGACAGAAATGGCTCCTGAAGAACAGCTTCCACAGACTCTGAGGCAAAGGTCTCCCACTTCCTGGGAGACAGCAAGAGGGAGGTAGGAAGCAGAGAGACAGAGCCCACCACAGAGCCATCGACTCATAGAACTGTTTGGGTGTGAAAAGGCCTTCAGGATCCTTGAGTCCAACTGTTAGATTCAGGTTGGGCATCAGCAGGAGGCTCTGCACAATGAGACTCAAACACTGGCACAGGCTGCCCAGGGATGTGGTTTGGGCTCCACCCCTGGAGACATCCAAGCTCGGCCTGGCTGTGTCCCTGGGCAGCCTGCTCTGGCTGGAGCTGTCCCTGCTGCCTGCAGGGGTTGGACAGGATGCCCTCTGAGTGTCCCTTCCAGCATGATGTGTGCTGTGACTCTCTAAGTCTGCCAGGTCCGGATCTAAACCCTGCTCCTCAGCATCACAGCTCTCTATCATCCTTCCTCTGGAAACACAAAATCCTTGGAAACTCTTCTCAGCCAATTTCTGAGTGGATGCCTCCACATTTAAAGGTTTTTGCTACCAGCTTGTACTGCCATAAGTGTAAGGAAACTGTCTTACACTCCCAACCCTGCAGAAACACTTTAGATGTGCTTTGAGGCATTTCCAGGGAGCAGTCGACTGACCTCGAGCAGAACAGCAGTGTGAGGGAAGGGAGTGGGAAGCTTCTCCATTAGACAGGCACAGGCATTTCTCACAGGTCTCAGCATCTTCTGCCTGGCATCTCTGAGCCTCCTCTGAGGAGCTTCAACAGGCTCATGTGGTGGTAATCCCTGGGCAGGGCTGGCCAGAATCCAGTGTCCCAGAACAAGGACCTGGAGCTGCTGGAGAGGATCCAGAGGAGTCCATGAAGATGATCAGAGGGCTGGAGGCCCTCCTCTGAGGTCCTCTGGGCTGAGAGACTTGGGGTTATTCAGCCTGCAGAAGAGAAGGCTCCAGGGAGACCTCAGAGCAGCCTCCCAGTACCTGAAGGGCTCCAGGAGAGCTGGGGAGGGACTCTGGACAAGGGCTGGGAGTGCCAGGCTGAGGAACAATGGCTTTGAGCTGGCAGAGGGGAGACTGAGAGTGGAGAGGAGGAAGAAATTGTTGGCAGTGAGGCTGGGGAGAGCCTGGCACAGGCTGCCCAGGGAGGCTGTGGCTGTGCCCTGCCTGGAGGTGTTCCAGGCCAGGCTGGATGAGGCCCTGAGCAAGCTGTGCTGGTGGGAGAGGTCCCAGCCCAGGGCAGGGGCTGGAGCTGGCTGAGCTTTGAGGTCCCTTCCAACCCAACCCATGCTGTGATTCTGTAACAGTTGCTTGTGTGGTTTGGAGCCTGCTCAGATCCATTGCAGAGTAGAGCAATGGGATGTCTGGGGACAATTTAGACCTCGGTGGGTGCTTACCCTCAGCCCAGTGATATGCAAGGCAGACTTTGCTTGCTGCTGGGGTGCTGGGGTGTGAATGGCTGGCTGAGAAAGGACAACTTTGCAGACTGAGAAGATTCCCAGATCTCTGTTGCTCTGAGTTCTCACACAGTTGCCAGAGATCTTGCAAGTGCCTGAGAACAAATGGTGTTGGCCTCAGGGATGGAAAAATAGAATCACAGAGTGATTGAATTGTTTGGGTTGGAAAAGGCCTCTGAGAGCATCCAGTCCAACCATCAGCCCAACCATGGCCCCCGGAGCCATGGCCACAGCTTGCTGCAACACCTCCAGGCATGGGGACTCCACCACCTCCCTGGGCAGCCTCTGCCAGGCCCTGACCACTCTGGCACCAAAGACATTTTTCCTCCTCTCCAACCTCAGCCTCCCCTGGCACAATTTCAGGCCAGTTCCTCTCCTTCTCTCACCTGAGCCTAGGGAGCAGAGTGAAGGGCTGCAGCACCTGTCGCAGACAACATGAGCCAGGCAGAACATGGCCCCAGGCTCCATTCCCACCTGGATCCCTGATGTCCATTTGGCCTTCCCCAGAGCTTCCTGCCTCAGCTCTCCTGCTTGGTTGCCATGCTCTGGACCATCTGCCATGCTGGACTGGCAGCCACCATGGCTCTGAAGCACAGCACTGCACATGAGGCTGGCGCAGAAGGGCTTGGAGAAGATGGAGACTGAGCAGGGAGGGAGCTGCATTCCCAGCTCCTGAGGCTGCCTTCCCTCCCTCCCCTGCACCTTTTGCTGAAATAAAAGGAACAGCAAAATTAGCAACATGAAAAAGGGAGATTATAAAGACTATCTGAAAAATGATCTGTGTCCTCATTTCAGAGCTTTGCATGGTAACAGGAGGCAGAGGCCTTGCTCTTTAGTAACAGATTGCATTATTCAGAAGCTGGGTGGCTCCTGAGCCTGGACTGAGGAAGCTGCTGGGAGGTGTTCTATGGGAGACTGCTGCCCTGGAGAGGCCATCCAGGGATGGCAGTCAAGGGCTGGAGCAAAGGAGAGCTATATGACAGAGTCTGGTGTGCAGTGGGCAGCTGCTCCAGCAGGGACAGGCAGGGGGGACGCTGGCACCTTTGCTTTTGTGCTAAAGCATCTCCACCAGTGGGGACATGAGGGAGGCTGCACCTTGGATCCTGGGCTCACTGCAATGATACTGAGGGCTGGAGCGGGTCCAGAGAAGGGAAACAAAGCTGGGGAAGGGTCTGGAGAACAGGGCTGGAGAGGAGCAGCTGTGGGAGCTGAGGGTGTTGAGCCTGGAGAATAGAATAGAATAGAATAGAATAGAATAGAATAGAATAGAATAGAATAGAATAGACCAGGTTGGAAGAGACCTTCAAGATCATCAAGTCCAACCTATCACCCAGCACCATCTGATCAACTAACCCATGGCACCAAGCACCTCAGCCAGGCTCTTCCTAAACACCTCCAGGGATGGGGACTCCACCACCTCCCTGGGCAGCACATCCCAATGGCCAATCTCTCTTGCTGGGAAGAACTTCTTCCTAACATCCAGCCTAAACCTACCCTGGCACAGCTTCAGACTGTGTCCTCTTGTTCTGGTGCTGGGTGCCTGGGAGGCTGAGGGAGACCTCATTGCTCTCTACAGCTCCCTGAGAAGAGGCTGCAGTGAGGTGGGGGTTGGGCTCTTCTGCCAAGTAACAAATGACAGGATGGAAGAAAGTGTCCTCAAGTTACCCCAGGGGAGGTTTAGGTTGGACATGAGGAGCAATCTCTTCCCCAGACAAGCGGTTAAGGCCTGGCCCAGGCTGCCCCGGGCCGTGGTGGGGTCCCCATGGCTGGCAGCACTCAAGGGCTGTGTGGTGTGGAGGTGTGGGGGGTGCTTGGCAGTGGCTGCACTTGGTGATTCTGGAGGCCTCCAGCCTTAGTGATCCTGGGAGCTCTGAGGGGTCTAGCTGCAGTCAGGAAGAATCAAAGCCACATCTCTTCTTCAGCTCCTTGGTCGAAGGCATGAGTGAGAGCAGTGTCTTGGGAGAGCTGCTTCAGCAGCAGAGTCTGAGCAGGTGCTGCCTGGGCGGTGGGGCCTGGGCTTGGGCACCTCGCTGCTTCCAGGCTGCAGCCGCTGACCCTGCCGCAGCTCCCACAGCCCCTGCCTGGCCTTGGCAAATGCTTGTCACTGAAGCAAGGTCTTGATGCTGCTTGAGGTGGTTCTGCCACAGCCCCTGCTTGCATGAATGCTGTCCCCAGGTGCTGGGGCCTTGGTGCTCCTGCCTGAGGTGACAGCAGGGCTGCAGAGCAGATGTGAGGGTGCTGGAGCCTGGAGCAGGTTGCCCAAGAGGCTGTGGAGTCTCCTGGTGTGGAGAGCTTCCAACCCCCCCTGGGCATTGTGCTGCTGGGCAAGCTGCTGGGGGTGCCCTGCTGGAGCAGGGAGGGGTTGGGGTGGATGATGTCCAGAGGTCCCTTCCAGCCCTCCCCATGCTGGGATCCTGTGATACCCACACACACACAGCCAGACCCCAGAGCAGCCTTCCAGTAGCTGAAAGGCTCCAGGAGAGCTGTGGAGAGACCAGGGCTGGGAGTGCCAGGATGAGGAACAATGGCTTTGAGCTGGGAGAGGGGAGACTGAGACTGGAGAGGAGGAAGAAATTGCTGGCAGTGAGGGTGGGGAGAGCCTGGCACAGGCTGCCCAGGGAGGCTGTGGCTGTGCCCTGCCTGGAGGTGTTCCAGGCCAGGCTGGATGAGGCCCTGAGCAAGCTGTGCTGGTGGGAGGGGTCCCTGCCCAGGGCAGGGGGCTGGAGCTGGGGCTGGCTGACCTCTGAGGTCCCTTCCAGCCCGGCCCATGCTGTGGCTCTCTGCTGCACACTGACTAAGCTCTCTCTTTCTTTCCCCTTGGCAGGTCACTATGGGAAGGATGTTTACCGAAGTGGGGGGCCAGATCTCCATAACTTCATCTCCTCTGGCTTTGTCACATTAGGAAGAGGACACACCAAGGGTACAGTGGAAACAATTTTTTGCTAAATAAAAAGAATGTTTTAAATAAAACTAAAAAAAAAAAAAGAGAGAGAGAGAAGAAAAGAAAGAAAACAAAAAAGCCTCTGACTTGCAGCTGGGGTCTGAGTGCTCTGAGCTAACAGTGTTGGACTGCAGGCAGGAGCTTCAGTCTAGCGAATATTGCTGCAGGTGAAACCCTGTGCTCCTGGCAGAGCCTTGGAGAGCCTGGGGAGGTGGCAGAGTGTTGAGTCGGCCACGCAGGCTCTGGACTCCACTCCCTGCCCTTGCAGTGCCACCGGGGAGGGGGCTGTGCTGCTTTGTGTTCTCCTGGTGCATCGTCGCCAGCCGGCGTCGTGCTGCTGCGCTCGCCGGCGGCGGCGAAGGTGCTGGTGCCGTCCGAGGGCAGGCAGAGAGCTCCTCCAGAGCCCTCTGAGGCTCTGGGTTGCCTTTGGGGCTGTTTTGCCTTTCCTTTGTGGTTTTTCTGGAGGGGGATGCAATGACTGTTTTATAAAATGGTTTCTTTTTAGGTCCTAAACCCTCTCTTTTCTGTGTTGCTCTGAGCTGTGATGTGCTGTACAAACCTGACCGCTCACAAATACACACCTTCTGCCCTGTGTCTGTGCTGTGTCCATGTACTGTGTACCCAATGTATGTCGGAGACACTTGTAGCTCCGGGGCATCTGGAGTCCTGGTGGCCCCAGCGCTGTGAGCTCTGGGGCTGCTGCCAGACCCCCGGCTGGATGTTCTTTTCTGTTTGATTTTTTGATGCCCTTGCTGCCTACCTGGTGAGTGTTTCGTGTTCTGGTGAGGCTGTGTCTGGAGCTGCCGGCCCCGCGGCGGCCGCTGGGCAGCGGGGCGCCCCCGGGAGCGCAAGCATGTGCCGCGCCGCTGCCCCTTGGGCTCCTGTCCTGCTGCCTCCAGACTGTTGTACATTTATCTAGATGCAATGTATGTGGAGATGCCTTTATAGAGCCAATGTACTGTATGTGGAGATGTGTCCTTGTGCTCTGGTTGAACTCACCTCTGTTGTTCCTGTGGATGACCACCCCCCCACCCCCTCCAGATAATTAAAAGACCTTCAGTTTGGAGCTTTCCTTTCGTTGTCCTTAACATTCCCTGCACTTTGCTTTCCCCCAACCTCTCCACCAGTGTCATCCACAGTGGTGTTGGTCCTGTAGCACTGTCAGAGAAGAAGCAAACCTCTATCTGTATATTGTCTGTGTATGTCTCTGTGTGCTTAAATAAAGTTTGCTGAGGCTGAGGCAGCCCCCGTGGGACTTGTGATCCGCTCCCCCTGCAGCCCCAGCCTGCCGCTGCACCGGGGCGATCCCCCAGCAGCCTCCAGCGGGGCTGGGGAACCCAGACGGTGGAGGAAGAGCTCATGGGTGGTGTTTCACACAAGGTCTCTCTCCCTTTCTCCTCCCCAGCCAAAGGGGTTTTGCAGCCACACCGTATCACAGCAGTGTACCTAGGGTGAGAGAGAGCAAGCACGGCCCAGTGTAGGAGTGGCTGCTTCGTCAGGCCCGTGGATGACCCCGAGCAGGGCCATGACTCCTGACTCTTGGTCTGAGACGAGCAGTTCTCTGCTCTGCTTTCCCCACTTCCTCCCTGGATAAGGACCAAACCTCTCCTTCTTTACCTGAAAACTCTGAGGAGCTCCCTTCTTCTGTAGATGGACCCAGTGTGTCTCACCCATTTCCCACTGGCTTTGCTGGAGGCCCCACAGAGCACATTTCCTACCCCTGGGAAGGAGGGAGAATGGGCAATGGGAGACCTCTCTAGCACTGCTTGCAGCAGCTGTCAGCCAGGGTGGTGCTTTCCAAAGTGAAGAAAAGGCTTCTGGGGTCTGAAGGAATCAAAGCATATCCTGGCTGCTTATGGACGCAGAGGAGTGGTGTGGCCTTTCAACGTGCTCTCCAGCTACCTGTGAATTCTCCTTGCACCTGACCAATGCCAGAAGGTTCATTTCTAGCTCTTTCCTGGCAAGTCCACACTGCCTCTGCTGCCTGGTGCAGGGGCTCAGCACCTCCAGAGCTGCTGCAGCCCAAGCACCTCCTGTGCAGCTGTGCAGAGTGGTGATTGTCCTCAGTGTTGCCTTTCTGAGTTCCGGAGGCAGAGTCTTTGCCTGGGCCAGGTGGCTCGGGGGCTGACATTGGATTATTTCTGGAGATACTGTGTTCAGGTTGGACCCAGCTCTCTGTGTGTAGGCAGGAGGATGAGGGCTCCAGCAAGGGTCAGGAGCTTTAGCTGACCTGCAGCTGAGATTTGAGTTCAGGGCATGAGTGAAAGTCTCCAGCTCAGCTGCCATTAGCCAAGGAGCCTCACCCTGCCTTGCTGTTCCAGCAGCATGGCAGAGGGCTCTGCTCTGGGGCTGAGCAGAGCCAGGGAAGTTTATCTCAATATTCCTTTGCACTGGGAGACACATTCTTGGTGTTTTCTCAACTGTCTTCTGTGCTGTGGCAGAACTCCAAGTGCTGAGTAATATTTAAGAGCTAATCTATTTTGGGCAGAAGACAAAGATGTGAGACATGCCAAACTACCATGGATACCAAAGCAGCATCTCCACATGTCTGACATCCAGAGGCTCCTGCAGGACTGTGATTTATGATCCTTACATGACACTCCCTTGGGCAATGCATCACTGCCTGGCATTTCAGTCTATAAAATCACTACAGAGTGTGTTCTTCAAGCCATGGTAAAAGACTTCACTGTCAGTCTGTCAGGATGATCTAGGAATGAATCCCAAGTCTTTAGGTCATAGACAGTCTCCATGGTGAGACACACAGCAAGGCTAAGCTCCTCTGATGTTGCATAGCTGGAAGTTAGACATTTGACTCTGATGAAGTAGCTTCAACTCAGAAGGTTCCTTGGGAAACACCTCTTAAAACCAAGGGGTCCAGGAGGGCTGCAGCTGCTTCCAGGAAGAACTCTTGAAGGCTCAGAGCAGGCTGAGCCAATGTGCCAGAGATGAGCCCTGGGGCAGACAGCCTGGATGGGTGATGAGCTTCTGAGTGAATTAAGGGGAAAAAAGAGGAGACATCTTTGGCAGGAAGGAGAGGTGACCCCTGGGGGTGTAAGGATGTTGCTGGGTCATGAAGGAGAAACACTAGAGAGGCAAAAGCACATTCAGAGCTTAGTCACTGCTGTAAAGGACAGCAAACAATCCTGCTACAAATGTGTGAATGGCAAGAGGAGGGCAAGGACAACTTCCACTCCTTGGTGGCCATGGAGGGGAACATAGTAACTAAAGAGGAGGAGAAGGCAGAGGTCCTGAACACCTTCTTTGCCTCCGTTGTCCATAGCAGGACAGGTTGTCTGCAGGACAAGTGGCCTCCAGAGCTGGCAGATGGAGGCAGGGAGCAGGACAGTTCCCCTGAGATCCAGGAGGAAGTAGTTAGAGACCTCCTGAGCTGCTTGGATCCCCACAAGTCCATGGGACCAGGTGGGATCCATCCTAGGGTGCTGAGAGAGCTGGCAGGTGAGCTGCCAAGCTGCACTCCATCATTCACCACCAGCCCTGGCTCACTGGAGAGGTCCCAGAGGACTGGAAGCTGCCAAGGTGATGCCCATCCACAAGCAGGGCAGGTTGGAGGAGCCAGGGAATTCCAGGCCTGGCAGCCTGACCTCAGTGCCAGGCAAGGCCATGGAACAGATCATCCTGAGTGCAGTCACACAGCACTGACAGGATGGCCAAGGGCTCAGGCCCAGCCAGCAGGGATTCAGGCAGGGCAGCTCCTGCCTCACCAACCTGATCTCCTTCCATGCCCAGGGGACTGCCTGGGGGATGTGGGGCAGGCTGTGGATGGAGTCTGCCTGGACTCCAGCAAGGCCTTTGCCACTGTCCCCCACAGCAAACTCCTGGCCAAGCTGTCAGCCCCTGCCTGGGACAGCAGCACTGAGCTGGGTTAGGAACTGGCTGGAGGCTGAGCCCAGAGAGTGGTGGTGAATGGTGCCACAGCCAGCTGGCAGCCAGGCACCAGTGGTGTGCCCCAGGGAGCAGTGCTGGGCCCCAGCCTGTTCAATATCTTTATTGATGATCTGGAGGAGGGCATTGAGTCCATCAGCAGTGAGTTTGCAGCTGACAGCAAGCTGGGGGCAGGAGTTGAGCTGTTAGAGGGTAGGAGAGCTCTGCAGAGGGACCTTGCCAGGCTGGGCAGATGGGCAGAGGCCAAGGGCAGGAGACTGAACACATCCAAGTGCCAGGGGCTGCACATTGGCCACAGCAACCCCAGGCAGTGCTACAGGCTGGGGGCAGAGTGGCTGAGAGCAGCCAGGCAGAGAGGGACCTGGGGGTGCTGGTTGAACAGGAGCCAGCAGTGTGCCCAGGGGGCCAAGAGGGCCAAGGGCATCCTGGCCTGCAGCAGGAAGAGTGTGGCCAGGAGGAGCAGGGAGCTCATCCTGCCCTGTGCTCAGCAGTGCTCAGGCCACACCTTGAGTCCTGTGTCCAGTTCTGGGCTCCTCAGGTCAGGAAAGAGGTTGAGCTGCTGGAAGGTGTCCAGAGAAGGGCAACAAAGCTGGGGAGGGGTCTGGGGCACAGCCCTGGGAGGAGAGGCTGAGGGAGCTGGGGTTGCTTAGCCTGGAGAAGAGGAGGCTCAGGGGAGACCTTCTTGCTCTCTACAACTCCCTGCAGGGAGGTTGTAGCCAGGTGGGGGTTGGGCTCTTCTGCCAGGCACCCAGCCCCAGAACAAGAGGACACAGTCTCAAGCTGTGCCAGGGGAGGCTTAGGCTGGAGGTGAGGAAGAAGTTCTACACAAAGAGAGTGATTGCCCATTGGGATGTGCTGCCCAGGGAGGTGGTGGAGTCCTCATCACTGGAGGTGTTCAGGAGGAGACTGGATGGGGAGCGTGGTGCCAGGGGTTAGTTGATTAGGTGGTGCTGGATGATAGGTTGGACATAGTGATCTTGAAGGTCTCTTCCAACCTGGTTAATTCTATTCTATTCTATTTTATTCTATTCTATTCTTCTAACTTCCTACACCTGGGTGACACCAACACCTCCAAATGTGCCCTGGATGAGCACTGGGCACTTCTGGCAGCCAGTCACAGCCTGGGCTGCAGCAAGAGAAGTGTGGTCAGCAAGGCCAGGGAGGGGATTCTGCCCCTCTGCTCCACTCTGCTGAGCCCACAGCTGGAGCTCTGGGGCCAGCTCTGGAGCCTCTGTGCCAGGAAGGGTCTGGAGGTGCTGGAAGGTGTCCAGAGCAGGGCCAGGAGGAGGAGCAGAGGGCTGGAGCTGCTCTGAGCACAGCCTGAGGGAGTTGGGGTTGTGCAGGCTGGAGAGGAGAAGGATCCCAGGAGACCTTCTGGTGGCCTTCCAGGATCTGCAGGGGGCTGCAGGAAAGCTGGGGAGGGACTTTGGAGGGTGTCAGGGAGGGATAGGACTGGGGGGGATGGAGCAGAACTAGAAGTGGGGAGATTGAGATTGGCTGTGAGGAAGAAGTTGTTGCCCAGGAGGGTGGTGAGAGCCTGGCACAGGCTGCCCAGGGAGGTGGTGGAAGCCTCCTGCCTGGAGGTGTTTGCAGCCAGGCTGGAGGTGGCTGTGAGCAACCTGCTGTGGTGTGAGGTGTCCCTGCCCATGGCAGGGGGTTGGGGCTGGCTGAGCCTTGAGCTCCCTTCCAGCCCTGACAGCTCTGGGATTCTGAGGTTCTAGCAAGAGAGGAGTCATGGGGAGCTGGGCCTGTTAGCCATGGAGGAAGGCAGATGAAAGATGATCAGAGGCTGGAGAGCCTCTGCTATGGGGGCAGGCTGGGAGAGCTGGGGCTGCTCAGCCTGGAGGCTCCAGGGATATCTTAGAGCTGTATTTCAATCCCTGCAGGGGAGCTGCAGGCAGCTGGGCAGGGACTGTGCAGAAGGGCTGTGGGGATAGGCCCAGGGGCAATGGCTTGGAACTGGAGCAGGGCAGAGTTAGGTTGGAGCTCAGGAGGAAGTTCTGCACAGGGAGGCTGGGGAGACACTGGCACAGGCTGCCCAGGGAGGTGGTGGAGGCCCCAACCCTGGAGCCATTGCAGCTCAGCCTGGCTGTGTCCCTGGGCAGCCTGCTCTGGCTGGAGCTGTCCCTGCTGCCTGCAGGGGCTGGACAGGATGCCCTTGCAGGGTCCCATCCAGCCCAATGCACTCTGTGACTGCCAATTCACTGTTCAGGACTTGCTCACTCACTGTGGTTGCCTGTGCCCAGGGCTGCTTCCTCCATGGCTTCTGTCTTGTATAAGTTCCTGCAGCAGCCTGCAGAGCACTGCACAGCCCTGGGAGGACAGTGGGGATGGTCCATGTCAAGGTAGTCTCAGCCTGGGACATCTGAGAGCAGTGAGATGCTCAGAGACAATAGGTTCCAGAGCTGTTTTTTAACCCACCTTAGTGGGGTGCAGGAGCAGCAGCATGGCAGCCAGGGAGGTGGTGGTTGCTGGAGCTGCCTCATTGCCCAGCTCCATAGTTTCATAGCAGTTTATGCCCAGTCCTGGAGGGGATGCAGCTCAGGGCGACTCAAAGCCATTGTTCCTTGTCCTGGCACTCCCAGCCCTTGTCCAGAGTCCCTCCCCAGCTCTCCTGGAGCCCTTCAGGTACTGCAAGGCTGCTCTGAGGTCTCCCTGGAGCATTCTCTTCTCCAGGTTGAACACCCCCAACTCTCTCAGCACGTCCCCAGGAGGTTCTTCATCCCTCTGATCATCTTTGTGGCCTCCTCTGGACCTGCTGCAGCAGTCTGATGTCCCTCTCATGCTGAGGGCACCCCGAGGTCTCATGGCTCCTCCACACCTGCCTGTCTGTCAGCGGGCTGAAGGAGCTCCTTCATCATTGACTTGACTCCTTGTGCTGGCAGCCCATGGTCAGACCTAGCACTGGGAAGTGCCCTGCAGCCTCCTGGAGTCTGGGAGCACTTCTGGGAGTGTCCCCCCAGCTCCCCAGCCAGTGCCAGGAGGTGGAGGGCCTGGTGTCACCAGGGTCCCTCAGGCTTGTTGCAAGATGAGTTTCAGAGCAAGTCAGCAGCTTGCTTCATGTGAGAGCTGAGTTTTGTGTTTGCTTGTGAGAGCCTCCTACAAAGGCAAGCATGAAAGAGGACAAATGCATCTCCAGATCAGCCTTAGCAACCAAGATCTCTGAGCTGCTGAAGAGTCTCAGCCAGCTGGGGTGGGTGGCAGCTCCACTCTCACATCTTTCTGTCTCCTGGGAGCTCCAGAGCTTTCCCAGCACAATGCCTGTGCTGCACCCCCGGGAAGGAGAGGCCTTTGCTCTGCGTGGAGAGAGGCACAGCTGAGTCAATGACTCAGGCTACATCTGCCCAGGACAGCACTGCCAGGTTCATGCTTACCTGACCCTTGGCTTTGGCAGTGGCAGAAGCCTAGAATCATTTCAGTTGGAAAAGCCCTTCCAGATCACCCAGTCCAAGCCTTCTCCAGCTCTGCCAAGGCTGCTGCTGAGCCATGGCCCTCAGCACCACACCTCTAGGATAGGGATTCAGCCACCTGCCTGGGCAGCCTCTGCCAGTGCTTGAGAACCCTTTCAGGGAAGAAGTTTCTTGTAGTGTCCAACCTAAACTTTCCCTGCTGCAACCTGAGGCTCTTTCCTCTTGTCCTGTTCCTTGGGAGCAGAGCCCAACCCCCCCTGGCTGCAGCCTCTTCTCAGGGAGCTGCAGAGAGCAATGAGGTCTCCCTCAGCCTCCTCTGCTCCAGGCTCAACACCCCCAGCTCCCTCAGCTGCTGCTCCCCAGCCCTGTTCTCCAGCCCCTTCCCAGCTTGGCTGCCTGTCTCCAGCCCCTGTGCTGCTGGGTGGCAGTGTTAGGTTGTCAGCTGAACTTCATGATCCCAGAGCTCCTTCCCAGCCTGTGTCACTCCAGGGTAGGTGTGGGGGACATCCTGTGTCCATTATAAGGCCCAGGTCATTTCCCTCCTAAAGTGTCTTACTCTACCCATCCATTGTGGTCCTTCTCTTGCAGATCCTTCTCCTTTCCCCTGTGGTGCTGTGCAGGCTGAAGCACCTTGCTGCTGTTTTCTAGCTGCCACCTCTGTGCAAACCAATCCTGCTGCAGACACCTGGGTGGATTTATGGCATCCAGCCTGGGTGAGAGCCTGGTGGGACAGGATGGAGTATCAGGCACAGGCTGCCCAGGGAGGCTGTGGCTGTGCCCTGCCTGGAGGTGTTCCAGGCCAGGCTGGATGAGGCCCTGAGCAAGCTGTGCTGGTGGGAGGGGTCCCTGCCCAGGGCAGGGGGCTGGAGCTGGATGAGCTTTGAGGTCCCTTCCAGCCCAACCCATTCTGAGTATCTATGCACCTGTCCTGGCAGACACCTTCCTGCTCCTGTGCACACAGTGTGCACCCCCTCCTGCCCCACAGCCCTTTGGAGACCCTCAGCTGCCACTTTTCCAGCAGCAGCTCAGGAAGCAGCAGTTTCCCTGCTCCACTGGCATGCAAAGGTGATTGAGAGATGAATGGAAGAGATTCATTAACTGGCTGAGCAGCAGCAGTCTGAGGCTGCAGATTGCTCTCTCCTGCTGTCAGCCCTGCTCTCCTGCCTCAGTCTCTGTCACTTGGGTGGCAGCTTTGGCTTCCAGCTTCTTCCACGATGTGCTGATTCATCACATCCACAGGACTACAGAATCCCAGAGTGAATCAGGATTGAAGAGACCCTCCAAGGGCAACTTGTTCAACCCCTGCAGGCAGCAGGGACATCTCTGTCCTGGTTTGAGGCCAGGCAGATCCTCTCCTGCCCCAGAGAGGGGCAAAAGAATGCCACTCCTCACACCAGTGGATTGCAGCAGGCATGGGAAGTGCAAATGGAAAGCAGGAATTGTCTTACAGAAGCTTCAAGCACAGTGACAAAAGAGTCCCAAAGCACAGAGTCCCCTACAGCACACCCAAAGCCTCCCAACACTTCCCCTCTCCCCACCTGGGGGTGCACCCAAAGCCCCCAGGCCTCTTTCTTCCCTCCCCCCACTGCTAGGCTGGTCTCAGCTGGCCAGGTCTGAGACTGCTTCCCCCTTCTCCTCCTGGCATTAGGCCTGGCCAGGCCTAAGAGCCTTGAGATCCTCCCCCAGTGTTACCTGATAGGGAGCATCTCCCACGGGAGCAGAGAGGGAAGGAAGAGGAAGAGAAGGACTTTGCAGGTGGATTTGTAGGGCACAGGATATTATGGGTATGAAGCACACAGCTTCCTGTGGCCAGCTCCTGGGCTGGACACTGGAGGTGTCTGTGGCAGGAGCAGGAGGCACCCAGCCTGAGCTGCCACAAGCTCCAACCAGAGCAGGTTGCTCAGGGCCACATCAAGGGAGCTAAGGGAGCTGGGGTTGCTTAGCCTGGAGAAGAGGAGGCTCAGGGGAGAATTTATTGCTCTCTCCAACTCCCTGAAGGGAGGCTGTAGCCAGCTGGGGGTTGGTCTCTTCTCCCAGGCACCCAGCACCAGAACAAGAGGACACAGTCTCAAGCTGTGCCAGGGGAGGTTTAGGCTGGAGGTGAGGAGAAAGTTCTTCCCAGCAAGAGAGATTGGCCCTGGGGATGTGCTGCCCAGGGAGGTGGTGGAGTCCCCATCCCTGGAGGTGTTCACAAAAGGCTTGGATGTGGCCTTTGGTGCCATGGCTTAGTTGTCAGGAGGTGTTGGGTGACAGCTTGGACTTGATGATCTCTGAGGTCTTTTCCAACCTTGTTGATTCTATGATTCTAAGTTTGGCCTTGAATGTCTCCAGGGCTGGGGCTCCACCACCTCCCTGGGCAGCCTGTGCCAGTGTCTCCCCAGCCTCCCTGTGCAGAACTTCCTCCTGAGCTCCAACCTAACTCTGCCCTGCTCCAGTTCCAAACCATTGCCCCTGGGCCTATCCCCACAGCCCTTCTGCACAGTCCCTGCCCAGCTGCCCAGCTGCCTGCAGCTCCCCTGCAGCTCTGAGGTCTCCCTGGAGCCTCCAGGCTGAGCAGCCCCAGCTCTCCCAGCCTGGCCCCATAGCAGAGGCTCTCCAGCCTCTGATCATCTTGGTGGCCTCCAGCAGCTCCAGGTCCTTCCTGTGCTGGGGACCCCAGAGCTGGCCCCAGCCCTGCAGGTGAGGTCTCCCCAGAGCAGAGCAGAGGGTGGAGAGAGGCCACCAAGATGATCAGAGCCTGGAGAGCCTCTGCTGTGGGGACCCTGGAGAAGAGAAGGCTCTAGGGAGACCTCGGAGCTGCAGTTCAATCCCTGCAGGGGAGCTGCAGGCAGCTGGGCAGGGACTGTGCAGAAGGGCTGTGGGGATAGGCCCAGGGGCAATGGTTTGGAACTGGAGCAGGGCAGAGTTAGGTTGGAGCTCAGGAGGGAGTTCTGCACAGGGAGGCTGGGGAGACACTGGCACAGGCTGCCCAGGGAGGTGGTGGAGCCCCAGCCCTGCAGACATTGAAGCTCAGCCTGGCTGTGTCCTGGGCAGCCTGCTCTGGCTGGAGAAGTCCCTGCTGCCTGCAGGGGGGGTGGACAGGATGACCTTGGAGGGTCCCTTCCAACCCATTCTGCAATTCAGTGAGTCTGAGAATGAGCCAAACTGCATCAGTCCCCTGGGGCCACCTCACCTTCTGCAAAGTATGTGGAAAGAAGTCAGGTGAAAGGTTCATGTCTCCAGAGAGACTGTGCACAAAGCTGGGTAAGGCACAGATCAGAGTCACAGAATGAGAAGGGCTGGAAGGGAGCTCTAGAGAAAGAATCACAGAATGGTGAAATTGTTGGGGTTGGAGAAGGCCTCTGAGCTCCTCCAGTCCAACACCAACCCAGCCCCACCATGGCCCCAGGAGCCATGGCCAGCCATGGGGACTCCACCACCACCTCTCTGGGCAGCCTCTGCCACTCCCTGACCACTCTGGCACCAAACAAGTTTTCCTTCTCTCCAACCTCAGCCTCTCCTGGCACAATTTCAGGCCAGTTCCTCTCTGAGACTGGGGAGCAGAGCCCAGCCCCCACCTGGCTCCAGCCTCCTCTCAGGGAGCTGCAGAGAGCAATGAGGTCTCCCTCAGCCTCCTCTGCTCCAGGCTCAACACCCCCAGCTCCCTCAGACACTTCTCCTGAGATCTCTTCTCATCCAGTCCACCCCCCCTGCCAGAGCAGGCTCACAGGGGGGTGTCCAGGTGGAAGCTGGAGAGGCTGTTCTGGACCATGGCTTTGCAAGCCAGAGTGTCCCAGGGCTGAACCACTGAGCAGAAGGAGGGCTGGCAGCTGATCCCACAGCCTTCCTCAGGGAAACAGCAGCAGAATGCTCCTGAGCAGGGCACAGAGCAGCCACCCCTGCTCAGCCCCAGCCATGGAGCCATGGAGCCTGCTTCCTGCAGCAGAGCACCACCTGTGAGCAGCCTCCCTGCTGCACCTGCAGAGCCACTGCTGTCATCCAGGGATCCTCTCCTTCACCACCTCAGCCCAGCAACCCCACTGGAGCTTGGCTTGATCAAAGATGTGTCCTGGAGGACACTAACAGGGGTGAGGGGGGCAGTGAGGACACCAGCCAGGTTGAGTTGTCACCTCTTTGAGGGTGCTGGAGACCTGGAGCAGGCTGCCCAGAGAGGTTGTGGAGTCTCCTGGTGTGGAGAGCTTCCAACCCCCCCTGGGCATTGTGCCCCTGGGCAAGCTGCTGGGGGTGCCCTGCTGGAGCAGGGCTTGGGCTGGGTGATGCCAAATGGTGACCAACAAGTGCTGTGGAAGCTGCCATCTGTTAGAAAGAAGACTCCTAGTGCTGATCAGACACACAGGCAGGAGATGTGAGGCTGTGCTGAGCTGCCCAGCAACTCTGGGGGAAAGCCTCCTATTTATGGGGCTGAGACCCCTCTTGCTGCCTGGCTGCAGGTGATGGTAGGGCAGCTGCTTCCATTCTGACAGCATCTCCATTTCTTCTCAGAGCTGGGGTGGTCCATTCTCTTATCCACAGATTTCAGGCAGTGGCTTTGAATGTCCCTAGGGTCCACAATGTGAACCCAGCAGTGTGCTCAGGTGGGCAAGAAGGGCACCAGCATCCTGGCCTGGATCAGCAATGGCTGGCCAGCAGGAGCAGGGAATTGATTATCCCCCTGGGCTGGGCACTGCTGAGGCCACTCCTCCAATCCTGGGTTCAGTTTGGGGACCATCACTCCCAGAAGGACACTGACGGCTGGAGCAGGGCCAGAGAAGGGCAACAGAGCTGGGGAAGGGTCTGGAGAACAGGGCTGGGGAGAAACTTCTGCTCGGTGGTTCAGCCCTGGGACACTCTGGCTTGCAAAGCCATGGTCCCGAACAGCCTCTCCAGCTTCCACCTGGACACCCCCCTGTGAGCCTGCTCTGGCAGGGGGGGTGGACTGGATGAGAAGAGATCTCAGAAGTGTCTGAGGGAGCTGGGGGTGTTGAGCCTGGAGAAGAGGAGGCTGAGGAAGACTAATTGCTCCCTACAGCTCCCTGAGAGGAGGCTGCAGTGAGGTGGGGGCTGGGCTCTTGTCTCTAGTATGAAATGATAGGAGAGGAAATGGCCTCAAGTTGCTCCAGGGGATGTTTAGGATGAATTTCTTTACCAAAAGGCTCCCTGGGCACTGGCCCAGGCTGCCCAGGGCAGTGCTGGAGTCCCCATCTCTGGAGGTGCTTATCAGCCATCTGTGAGGAGCTTTGGGCTGTGCTCTGGCAGCTGTGTGCAGGCAGATGTTGGGCTGTGGCTGGCCTGGGGGATCTGAATGTGCTTTTCAAGCAGGCAGTTCTGTGGTTACTCCTGCTCCAGATGCCCACCCTGGCCCCCCCAGCAGTGTCCCTCATTTCCTTGTCCATAGACAGTGGGGAGAGTTTCCCCACAGCCATCACTTCCCTGCAGTGTCTGGAGGCTGCTGCTGGGGCTTGCACAGAGAACAGCTTCCAGAGCCCAGGTCTGTGCAGTTTCTGAGGCTGGTGCTGAGATGGAAGCTGTGACTTGGTGTCTGGGAGGTGGAAAGCCTGAAGCCTCTCTTTGTCACCAACTCTCCTAAAGGAGTGGCTGCAGAGCAGGGAGCAGTGCTCCAGCTGCAGGCAGGCAGTGAGGCAGTGCCCTCAGCAAGGAGATGTGAGGAGCAGGAAGCCTCCAAGCAGGAGCAGATCTCTTCATGAGAGTGGCTCAGAATCTTGGGTAGTCCTAGCATTGAGTGAATGAAGAGAGGAGCTGGGTTGTTGCCAGCAGTTCCTATAGCTGCCATACAGCTTCTGGACCACAGCCTAGCTCCTCAGCTCAGGAGCTGGTTCCAAGCCCACACTCTGCCAGGGGCTGGCATTTTTCAATTGATTTCCATGGCACTGCCTTGAATCTGCTACAGGAAATCAACTTCGGGGTGGCAGTGGAGAGCTGAGCCATGGAGCTGTTGCACATCTGCCCCTTGAGAAAATCACAACATCACAGAATGTGTCAGGCTGGAAGGGAGCCTCCAAGGGCATCTTGTCCAAGCCCTTGCAGCAGCCAGAGCAGGCTGCCCAGGGACACATCGAGTTTGACCTTGAATGTCTGCAGGGACAGAGCCTCCACCACCTCCCTGGGCAGCCTGTGCCAGTGTCTCCCCAGCCTCCCTCTGCAGAACTCCCTCCTGAGCTCCAACCTAACTCTGCCCTGCTCTGGTTCCAAACCATTGCCCCTGGGCCTATCCCCACAGCCCTTCTGCACAGTCCCTGCCCAGCTGCCTGCAGCTCCCTGCAGGTACTGAAATGCTGCTTAAAGTTTTTTCCCCCACTCCAACCTCAGCCTCCCCTGGCACAATTTCAGGCCAGTTCCTCTCCTCTCACCTGAGACTGGGGAGCAGAGCCCAAGCCCCACCTGGCTGCAGCCTCCTCTCAGGGAGCTGCAGAGAGCAATGAGGTCTCCCTCAGCCTCCCCTGCTCCAGGCTGAGCACCCCCAGTTCCCTCAGCTGCTCCTCCCCAGCCCTCTTCTCCAGACCCTTCTCCAGCTTTTTTGCCCTTCTCTGGACCTGCTCCAGCCCTTAATGTCCTTGGAGTGAGAGGTTCAAAACTGAACCCAGGATTTGAGGAGTGGCCTCCCCAGTGCCCAGCCCAGGGGCACCATCCCTGCCCTGCTCCTGCTGCCCACAGCATTGCTGCTCCAGGCCAGGCTGCTGCTGCCCTTCTTGCCCAGCTGGGCACTGCTGGCTCCTGTCAGTGCAGCCTTGGGATGCAGATCTGAGTGAAGTTCCTTATCCTGCAGTCCCATTGCTGAGCAGCTCTGCCCTGCACCTGGAGCCATCTCTGAGCACACAGCTCAGCCCTTCAAAATGCCAGGGAGCTGCTTGGCTCTTCTCTCTTTTTTTTATGTCACCACCCTGCCTCAGTTGTTTAAACCATAACAGAGGTTTGATCCCAGCTCTGTTACTGCTCTTCATTTCAGATGTGCTCCAAGGTATGCACCAAGAGCCTGTGGGCTATAAAAGGCTCCTCCTCATCTTCATCTGCAAGCAGGAACTAAAAATAGAGGCAGTTCAGATATAGGTGATGAGAATAACCTGAGCTGTGTGTGGAGCTGTGCTGGGGATGGGGGCTGCAAAGTGCCTGTGCTCAGAGGGAGCTGCTGCTCAAAGCTTGGAGGGGGATTTGGGCCAGAGAAAGTGGCTTGGTGAGGACTGCAGCTCTGCTCCGTGTGGCAGCTGGAGGGGGGGGAGCTGAAGATGCAGAGTGCAGGGCAAAGCAAAGAAGGGCTTGTGCCTCACTGTGAGCACAGACAGGGCCAGGGGCAGCAGACACAAAGGTGGTTCCACACAGGAGGTTCCACCTCACCATGAGGAGACACTTCCCTGGTGTGAGTGTGCTGGAGCCCTGGAGCAGGCGGCCCTGGGAAGCTGCAGACTGGAGATTGTCCTCCTCTGCTCTGCTCAGACCCCACCTGCAGCAGTGTCCAGTTCTGGTCCCTCCAATAGAAGAAGGACCTGGAGCTGCTGGAGAGTATCATAGTACCAGTCAGGGTTGGAAGGGACCCCAAGGATCATCCAGTTCCAACCCCCCTGCCATGGGCAGGGACACCCCACACTAGATCAGCCTGGCCAGAGCCTCATCCAGCCTGGGCTTAAACACCTCCAGGGACAGGGCCCCAACCACCTCCCTGGACAACCCATTCCAGGGCTTCACCACTCTCATGGGGAAGAACTTCCTCCTCACCTCCAGCCTGAATCTCCCTACCTCCAGCTTCATTCCATTCCCCCCAGTCCTATCGCTGCCTGAGATCCTGAGCAGTCCCTCCCCAGCCTTCTTGGAGCCCCCTGCAGCTCCTGGAAGGCCACAATGAGGTCACCTCAGAGCCTTCTCTTCTCCATACTGCACAACCCCAACTCCGTCAGTCTGTCCTCACAGTAGAGCAGCTCCAGCCCTCTGCTCATCCTCCTGGCCCTTCTCTGGACACCTTCCAGCACCTCCAGATCCCTCTGGCAATAGGGGCTCCAGAGCTGGAGGCAGTACTGCAGGTGGGGTCTCCCCAGAGCTGAGCAGAGGGGCAGAATCCCCTCCCTGCCCTGCTGGCCACACTTTTGCTGCTGCAGCCCAGGAGCTGATTGGCTGAGAGGGTCCAGAGGAGGCCACCAAGATGCTCAGAGGCTGCAGAACCTCCCCTGTGAGGCCAGGGAGAGTTTAGGCTGTTCAGCCTGGAGAAGAGACAAGGTCCAGGGAGACCTCAGAGCAGCTTCCAGTACCTGAAGGGCTCCAGGAGAGCTGGGGAGGGACTCTGGCCAAGGGCTGGGAGAGCCAGGATGAGGAACAATGGCTTTGAGCTGGGAGAGGGGAGACTGAGAGTGGAGAGGAGGAAGGAATTGTTGGCAGTGAGGCCGGGGAGAGCCTGGCACAGGCTGCCCAGGGAGGCTGTGGCTGTGCCCTGCCTGGAGGTGTTCCAGGCCAGGCTGGATGAGGCCCTGAGCAAGCTGTGCTGGTGGGAGGGGTCCCTGCCCAGGGCAGGGGGCTGGAGCTGGCTGAGCTTTCAGGTCCCTTCCAACCCAACCCATTCTGTGAGTCTATGATTCTATGAGACTTACCTGGATGTGTTCCTGTGTGACCTGCCCTGGGTGACCCCCTCAGGCCCCCTCTGACGGGGGGGTCTGACTAGATGTTCTCCAGAGGTCCTTTCCAACCCCTACCATTCTGTGGCTGCCCTGTGGGTGTTACTGAGGCCCAGAGCCAGCAGGGCACAGTCATTGTGCTTCTGCAGAGAGTGAGCTGGAACCCCAGAAGCCCAGCAGGGTGGGCTGGGCTGGGACCTCTGGGCAGCAGCCAGTGCAACCCCCTGCTGAGGAAGGGTCCCCCCCGGCAGCTTGCCCAGGTGCCAAGGGCCAGGCAAAGAGTGCTGAGAGTGAGAGAAGCAATCGGTGGAGGCTGAGTCCAGCTGCTGGCAGTCCCCAGCAGTGCTGTCCCGGGCTCGGTGCTGAAGGCTGTTCCCTTTCATCCCTTTATCAGGGATCTGGGTAGGGCATCCAGGGCCCTGCTTTAGTGGTGCTCTGCCACTGCTGGGGTATGGTTGGGTTTGGTGATTTAAAGGTCTCTTCCAACCAACATACTTCTGTTACTCCATGAGAGGAGCATTCAGGTCTGCAGCTCAAGTGCCTCAGCCTGCTGGGCCTGGAGGAGAGCTCCTTGAGTTCCTGCACTGTCCAGGGCAGGGCTGCATCTTGTGACTCTGGGCACCCATGGACTGCCAGAAGTGCCCTCAGTTCTTCCCTGTTTGCCAGGGCCTGAGTGCAGCAGAGGAAGCTGCAGGGGAGGAGAGAGCCGCTCAGTGAGAAGGGGTCAGGCACCACTGAAGGTCACCTTGCAGGTGGCACATGGGGGTGCCACAGCAGGCCCTCACTTCCTCTCTGGCAAGGGGCCACTCTGATGCTGTTCCTGGTGCCAACCTCAGCCTTTCTTCTCAGGTTCTGCTCGACCTGCTTGCAGTTCAGGTTCCCCAGCCTGGGTGCTTGCCCGGGCGAAGCAGCGGCTCTGGCCTCTGGAGTGCTTCTAACTCCTGCCTGGAAACTGGGGACGGGCAAAGCACAGCTCCTGCCTGCCTGCTGAGCTGCTGCCAGCGTAGGCTCTTGCTGAGTAGTTCCAGTGGCTTGGCAGGGAGGTGTTTCACTCCCTGCAGGCTCCTCATCACCACGAGTGGGCTGCAGCTGCCTGTGCCTAGCCAAGTACGGGGCTGGCACAACTCAGCAAGCAAAGGAGTCTAGGGGGGCAAAGGAGAGAGAGGCACCCTCCAGTGCCCCCCCAGAGTGCAGCCCAAGGGGACTGTGTGTGTTTGACCCCACACAGCCACAGCCCTTGGGGCTGCACCACCCACGTTGTTTGTCTCTCCCTCCGACATCGAAGCCCTGTGGAGGCTCTGCTGCCTCCTCCTGCTGCTGAAACCTCTCACCGGGGGCAGGGTACCCAGTGTGTGCCAAGCTCCTTCCCATCCCTGCCCTCCAAAGGCAAAGTGGAGTGAGGCAGGAGCTGCCAGCAGCTGAGCAGCTTCCAGCCTTTGGGGTGCCTGCTAGGGCCTCCTGACAGGGACGGTGCCAGCCCGGCACACCCAGCCCTGTGCCCCACAGCTCCCTGCTGCTGCAGCGCCCTGCACTGCCCTGCACTGCCCTGCCAGGGCACCGCCACCGCCAGGCAGCAGTTACAGCCCTGCCAGAGACAGACTCGACTCGTCCTGTGTGACAGGAGGAGGTGATGCAAAACCCTTGTGTCCCAGGTCCTGGTGGCTTCTCCTGCCTCTGGCGAGGCCTCCAGGCTGCCCTGCAGCCTCTCTTGCCCGGGGCTGGCAGACGTGTGCTGGTTCTTGGCGGTGTCTGCTCACAAGTGCACTGCACTGCCTCTTCCTTCCTGTTCCTCTGCCGTCCCTTCAGCGAGGAAAGACTTCTGGAACTTCAGCTCTTATGTCTCAAGATCCTGTAAGTGGCTGGCAGGCTGCTGTCATGCTTCTGCTCATCACGGAGCCTGCAGCACTGGGATGTGAGTAAGGCTTTGTAGAGAGCAGCGCAAAGCCGAGCGCTGCGGCTGGGGCTGTGAGCAGGGCAGGCAGGGCTGTGAGCAGGGCGGGCAGGGCTGTGAGCAGGGCGGGCAGGGCTGCTGCTGGGGCTGTGAGCAGGGCGGGCAGGGCTGTGAGCAGGGCGGGCAGGGCTGTGAGCAGGGCGGGCAGGGCTGTGAGCAGGATGGGCAGCGCTGCTGCTGGGGCTGTGAGCAGGGCGGGCAGGGCTGTGAGCAGGGCAGGCAGGGCTGTGAGCAGGATGGGCAGCGCTGCGGCTGGGGCTGTGAGCAGGGCGGGCAGGGCTGTGAGCAGGGCGGGCAGGGCTGTGAGCAGGATGGGCAGCGCTGCGGCTGGGGCTGTGAGCAGGGCAGGCAGGGCTGTGAGCAGGGCGGGCAGGGCTGTGAGCAGGGCGGGCAGGGCTGTGAGCAGGGCGGGCAGGGCTGTGAGCAGGATGGGCAGCGCTGCGGCTGGGGCTGTGAGCAGGGCAGGCAGGGCTGTGAGCAGGGCGGGCAGGGCTGTGAGCAGGGCGGGCAGGGCTGTGAGCAGGGCGGGCAGGGCTGCTGCTGGGGCTGTGAGCAGGGTGGGCAGGGCTGTGAGCAGGGCGGGCAGGGCTGTGAGCAGGATGGGCAGCGCTGCTGCTGGGGCTGTGAGCAGGGCGGGCAGGGCTGTGAGCAGGACGGGCAGGGCTGTGAGCAGGGCGGGCAGGGCTGTGAGCAGGGCGGGCAGGGCTGCTGCTGGGGCTGTGAGCAGGGCGGGCAGGGCTATGAGCAGGGCGGGCAGGGCTGCTGCTGGGGCTGTGAGCAGGGCGGGCAGGGCTGTGAGCAGGGCGGGCAGGGCTGCTGCTGGGGCTGTGAGCAGGGTGGGCAGGGCTGTGAGCAGGGCGGGCAGGGCTGTGAGCAGGATGGGCAGCGCTGCTGCTGGGGCTGTGAGCAGGGCGGGCAGGGCTGTGAGCAGGACGGGCAGGGCTGTGAGCAGGGCGGGCAGGGCTGTGAGCAGGGCGGGCAGGGCTGCTGCTGGGGCTGTGAGCAGGGCGGGCAGGGCTATGAGCAGGGCGGGCAGGGCTGCTGCTGGGGCTGTGAGCAGGGCGGGCAGGGCTGCTGCTGGGGCTGTGAGCAGGGCGGGCAGGGCTATGAGCAGGGCGGGCAGGGCTGCTGCTGGGGCTGTGAGTTGGGCGGGCAGGGCTGTGAGCAGGGCGGGCAGGGCTGTGAGCAGGGCAGGCAGGGCTTTGAGCAGGGCGGGCAGTGCTGCGGCTGGGGCTGTGAGTTGGGCGGGCAGGGCTGTGAGCAGGGCGGGCAGCGCTGTGAGCAGGGCGGGCAGGGCTGTGAGCAGGGCGGGCAGCGCTGTGAGCAGGGCGGGCAGGGCTGTGAGCAGGGCGGGCAGGGCTGTGAGCAGGGTGGGCAGGGCTGCTGCTGGGGCTGTGAGCAGGGCGGGCAGGGCTGTGAGCAGGGCAGGCAGGGCTATGAGCAGGGCGGGCAGGGCTGCTGCTGGGGCTGTGAGTTGGGCGGGCAGGGCTGTGAGCAGGGCGGGCAGCGCTGTGAGCAGGGCGGGCAGGGCTGTGAGCAGGGCGGGCAGCGCTGTGAGCAGGGCGGGCAGGGCTGTGAGCAGGGCGGGCAGGGCTGTGAGCAGGGTGGGCAGTGCTGCTGCTGGGGCTGTGAGCAGGGCGGGCAGGGCTGTGAGCAGGATGGGCAGGGCTGCTGCTGGGGCTGTGAGCAGGGCGGGCAGGGCTGCTGCTGGGGCTGTGAGCAGGGCGGGCAGGGCTGTGAGCAGGGCGGGCAGGGCTGCTGCTGGGGCTGTGAGCAGGGCGGGCAGGGCTGTGAGCAGGGCGGGCAGGGCTGCTGCTGGGGCTGTGAGCAGGGTGGGCAGGGCTGTGAGCAGGGCGGGCAGGGCTGCTGCTGGGGCTGTGAGCAGGGCGGGCAGGGCTGTGAGCAGGGCGGGCAGGGCTGCTGCTGGGGCTGTGAGCAGGGCGGGCAGCGCTGTGAGCAGGGCGGGCAGGGCTGTGAGCAGGGCGGGCAGGGCTGTGAGCAGGGCAGGCAGGGCTTTGAGCAGGGCGGGCAGTGCTGCGGCTGGGGCTGTGAGTTGGGTGGGCAGCGCTGTGAGCAGGGCGGGCAGGGCTGTGAGCAGGGCAGGCAGGGCTGTGAGCAGGGTGGGCAGGGCTGCTGCTGGGGCTGTGAGCAGGGCGGGCAGGGCTGTGAGCAGGACGGGCAGGGCTGTGAGCAGGGCGGGCAGGGCTGTGAGCAGGGCGGGCAGGGCTGTGAGCAGGGTGGGCAGGGCTGCTGCTGGGGCTGTGAGCAGGGCGGGCAGGGCTGTGAGCAGGGCGGGCAGGGCTGTGAGCAGGATGGGCAGCGCTGCTGCTGGGGCTGTGAGCAGGGCGGGCAGGGCTGTGAGCAGGGCGGGCAGGGCTGTGAGCAGGGTGGGCAGGGCTGCTGCTGGGGCTGTGAGCAGGGTGGGCAGGGCTGTGAGCAGGGCGGGCAGCGCTGTGAGCAGGGCGGGCAGGGCTGTGAGCAGGGTGGGCAGGGCTGTGAGCAGGGTGGGCAGTGCTGCGGCTGGGGCTGTGAGCAGGGCAGGCAGGGCTGTGAGCAGTGCTGCGGCTGGGGCTGTGAGCAGGGCAGGCAGGGCTGTGAGCAGTGCTGCGGCTGGGGCTGTGAGCAGGGCAGGCAGGGCTGTGAGCAGTGCTGCTGCTGGGGCTGTGAGCAGGGCGGGCAGGGCTGTGAGCAGGGCGGGCAGGGCTGTGAGCAGGGTGGGCAGTGCTGCTGCTGGGGCTGTGAGCAGGGTGGGCAGTGCTGCTGCTGGGGCTGTGAGCAGGGCAGGCAGGGCTGTGAGCAGTGCTGCGGCTGGGGCTGTGAGTTGGGTGGGCGGAAGCGCCTCCCTGGCGGGCGCTCAGGAGGCTGCGCTGGGGATGGCGCTGCCCTATTCAAAGCCTGTGCTGGCACCGCTGTCATCCTGAAGCACTGAATGACTTGGGATGAATGGCTCGATTCTGGAGGTGGGGAAGGAAAGGCAGGAGCAGGGCTGGGCCCCAGAGCCATCGAGACGAGGAGAACAGAGAGGGAGTTCCATGGTCAGAGAGTGGGAGGGGTTGGAAGGGGCCTGCAGGAATCCAAGCCCTCTGCCAGCGCAGGATCATCTGGAGCAGGTCACACAGGAGTGTGTCCAGACAGCTCTGTAAAGAAGGAGACTCCACAACCGCCCTGGGCAGCTGGGTGGCAATAAGCTGGAGGCTGGTGGGCAGAGGCAGGTACAGAGACTCTCCTGCCTTGTGGCCACTCCGCACAGCTAGGGTGAGCTTCAGAGCAGCCCAGACAGGGGCTTCAGGTCTGTGGCGTCCTCGGGATGACTAAGGCAGCATGGGTGAGGTGGTCAGGGACCGGAGCTGTCCTTTCTGGCCTTGCACTCACTCCTCGGGCTCGTCCTCAGGCTCAGTGGTGCCTGGGCTCTCCCTCCGCGGCTCGCTCATGCAGGAAGGAGCCAGCAGCTTCTCTTCAGAGGGACCCATGCTGAGCTGGTGCTCAGGCCCTAGGACAGTCCCATCTCTGGGGCCTGGGAAGCTGAGGTTTGGCACTGTTGACCTTTCTTTGCCGTGGATTGCTCCCCAGCTGGTGAGCAGTACGTGAGAGGGAATGAGAGCACAGGCAGTGCTCCCTGGCCCTCTTCAGCTCCCCTGTCGCCACCTGGGGTGGCTGGAGCTGGAGGTGCACTTCCCAGCAGAAGCCCCGTGCCTGCCGAAATGCCAGCCCAGGCACACTGACCAGCAGAAACTCAGCTGTGTCTGTAGCTTCTTCAGGCTTTGCAAGGAGCCAGGGTCCTCAGGATGGAGCCTTTGGTCTGTCAGCTGGAGTGGGAGTAGGACTACCTGCCAGGAGAGAAGCCCACAGCTGTGGTTCCATGTTTAGAGAATCACAGAATGGTTTGGGTTGGAAGGGACCTGAAAGCTCAGCCAGCTCCAGCCCCCTGCCCTGGGCAGGGACCCCTCCCACCAGCACAGCTTGCTCAGGGCCTCATCCAGCCTGGCCTGGAACACCTCCAGGCAGGGCACAGCCACAGCCTCCCTGGGCAGCCTGTGCCAGGCTCTCCCCACCCTCACTGCCAACAATTTCTTCCTCCTCTCCACTCTCAGTCTCCCCTCTCCCAGCTCACCTCTCCAGCCTGGCCAAGCCCCTGTGGCTGGCATCCCCTCCCTGAAGCACACCAGCTGTGGTGCCTGGAGCTCAGTCAGTTCTCAGAGGGGCACTGCCTCACCATCCATGGAACAAGGCTCAGGGGATGTTTCCCTTTCACTCAGGAGCACTGCGAGGTTTGGAGCCCAGCAGGGACAGCGCTTCTGTGATAACTCTGTACCAGCAACCCGGAGTGCCTGGTGGGGAGCAGGATGAAGGACAATTTGCCAGAGCAGGATGGATTATTGGAGTCTTTATAGCTCTGTTCTGAAAGGACAAACAATATCCCTGCAGAAAGAGCTGAGTCCCTGTGAGTCCATCAGCTTCCAGCTGCTCAGACCTTCAGGAGGGTTGTGTCTGCTCACAGCCTCGTTCTGCAGGAGCTGATTGCAGCAGGAGCAAAGCAGCTCAGGCTGTTCCAGCCCTCCCCTGCGTGCCCACTGGTTTCCTTGCAAAGGTAGGTCCCACATCAGGCCTCCAGATTTCTCCAAAGAGGGGAGAAAATTCCACCCAGCTCATCCCAAGGGCTAAAGGATCCTAGAATCAGAGTTGTCTGCATTAGAAAAGCCCTTTCAGAGCACCGAGTCCAAGCACCCTCCAACTGCCAAGGCTGGGGCTGAACCATGGCCCTCAGCACAGCTCTGCCTCTTTGAAACCCCTCCAGGGATGGAGATTCAGCCACCTCCCTGGGCAGCCTGGGCCAGGCTTTGAGAACCTTTTCAGAGAAGTTCCTCCTAATGTCCAACCTGAGCCTCCCCTGGTGCAGCTCAGGGCCATTTCCTCTCCTCCTGTCTCTTCTTACTTAAGAGAAGAGCCCAGCCCCCACCTGGCTCCAGCCTCCCTGCAGGTAGGTTTACAGAGCCAGGAGGTCTGCTCTCAGCCTCCTTTTTTTCACGCTGAGCAGCCTCAGCTCCAGCTCTTCACGAGGCCCTTCAGCAGCTTCATTGCCCTTCCCTGGCCCTGCTCCACCACCCCAATGGCCTTCATCAAGTGAGGGCCCCATGCTTTCTGCCCTGTGTTCCACTGCAGGCTTCTCTCCTTTCTCAGGTCACCCCATGCCTTACAAGGCTCACAATAGCTTTGGAGGGTCACTCATTGGCCATCTGGCTGGGATTCATTTCACCTCTAGCAGCTACAAACAGGGCTCTTAGTTTGAGCTGCTCATGTAGGCTCTCCAGGAGTGAGGGTGAGAGGTGGGCAGAGGTTCAGCTCATCCTGACAGGTGAGTTGCTCTGTGTATGTAAGAGCTTAGCTGATCAGCTGGAACCTTTGTACAAGCTTACAGCTAAACCCAGGGAGGTCAGGTGGAGTTTGAAGTGACTTCCCCTGAAATTACAGCTGAGAAGCATTTGTCCCTAGCTGTTCCTTTGCGTCCTGCACACAGAGCCAGATCAGAGAACTCCAGTTAAGAAACCAAACCTGGGCTGCTCTGAACCCAAACCAGTTCACTCTGTGTCCTCATGGATGCAGAGGATTGAGAGCAGCCCTGCAGAGGAGGACTTGGGGTGCTGACTGATGAGGTGCTTGGCATGAGCCAGCAGTGGTCCCTGGCAGCCCAGAGCCAGCTGAGTGCTGAGCTGCAGCCAGAGCAGGGAGAGCAGCAGCACAGGGAGGGGATTCTGCCCCTCTGCTCTGCTCTGCTCTGCTCAGCCCCCACCTGCAGCACTGCCTCCAGCTCTGGGGCCCCCAGCACAGGAAGGACCTGGAGCTGCTGGAGAGGCTCCAGAGGAGGCCACCAAGATGAGCAGAGGCTGCAGAGCCTCCCCTGTGGGGCCAGGCTGGGAGAGTTGGGGCTGTGCAGCCTGGAGAAGAGAAGGCTCCAGGGAGAGCTCAGAGCAGCCTTGCAGTAGCTGAAGGGCTCCAGGAGAGCTGGGGAGGGACTGCTCAGAAGGGCTGTGGGGATAGGACAAGGGGCAATTATTTGAGACTGGAGCAGGGCAGAGTTAGGTTGGAGCTCAGGAGGAAGTTCTGCACAGGGAGGCTGGGGAGACACTGGCACAGGCTGCCCAGGGAGGTGGTTAAGACATTCCAGGTCAGCCTGGCTGTGTCCCTGGGCAGCCTGCTCCAGCTGGAGGAGTCCCTGCTGCCGGCAGGGGGTTAGGACAAGATGACCTTGGAGGGTCCCTTCCAACCCAATGCAGTCTGTGACTCTGGGGAGCCAGGAGGCTGCAGTCACCCTGGGAACAAGGCTGTAGAGGTGCTGATGGCAGAGCACTCAGGGCCTGTGATTCCTTTAGCAGCAAGTGCCCCCCTGAGACCTCACAGGGGATGGCTTTCTCCAACCAAACCCTCACTCTCTTCCTGGTGTACAAGGGGAGGACTGAAAGCCCAGCAGCTTGTCCTCCAAACAAGGCTCACAAATCCACCCTGCCAACAGGCCTCATGGCAGCAGAGGCTCAGAGGTGCCCAGCTGGCAGCACTTTCCCTGCAGAAAAACGCAAGTGAGAGTGTGGCTGGAGGCAGATCTGCCTGAGCTGGAAGAACCTGAGACATGCCAGTGCTGCCAGCCCCCACACCTTCAGCCAGCTCCTGATGCCATGCAGTGGCTGTGTTTAGATTCCAAACCCTCTGCTGCTGAATTAGTCTCTGCACCCAGCATCAGGAGGGTCCAGGTGAAACCCAGGCTTCTGCTTTCCATCTGTGCCACAGAGCTGAGCCCTTTGATGAGCTCCTCTGAAGCCCTACAGCACCAAAAATGGAGGAGGAAACAAGAGAAATTGTGCCCCAGCATCTCCAGTGAGATAGACTTGGACTATTGGAACAGGAGGGGAGATGGAGAAGAATTTCTTGGCAGTGAGGGTGGGGAGAGCCTGGCACAGGCTGCCCAGGGAGGCTGTGGCTGTGCCCTGCCTGGAGGTGTTCCAGGCCAGGCTGGATGAGGCCCTGAGCAAGCTGTGCTGGTGGGAGGGGTCCCTGCCCAGGGCAGGGGGCTGGAGCTGCATGATCTTGAAGGTCCCTCCTAACCCAACCCATTCTCTGCTTCTGTTATCATTTTTCCCTGGCAGAGGCAGACATGACCTGGATCAGGAGTAGTGTGGCCAGCAGGAGCAGAGCAGGGATTGTTCCCTATGCACATCAAATCCTGGGTTCAGATTTGGGATCCTGACTCCAAGAAGGACATTGAGGGCTGGAGCAGGGCCAGAGAAGGGCAACAGAGGTGGGGAAGGGTCTGGAGAACAGGGCTGGGGAGGAGCAGCTGAGGGAGCTGGGGGTGTTGAGCCTGGAGCAGAGGAGGTTGAGGGAGACCTCATTGCTCTCTGCAGCTCCCTGAGAGGAGGCTGCAGCCAGGGGGGGCTTGGGCTCTGCTCCCTAGGCTCAAGTGACAGAAGGAGAGGAACTGGCCTGAAATTGTGCCAGGGGAGGCTGAGGTTGGAGAGGAGGGAAAATTTCTTTGCTGCCAGAGTGGTCAGGGCCTGGCAGAGGCTGCCCAGGGAGGTGGTGGAGTCCTCCAAAGTAGGAGGAGGCCAGCACAGACACTCATCCTTGTGTGGAGAGTCCTGGCCAAGGAGTAAAATGGACAACTATGTTCCAGCTTCACAGATGAGAGTGAGACACATCTGACAGCCTCCTACCACCCTCATGCTGCTCTGAGCCCTGGTGCTGAGAGCAAGGGCAGTGATCAGCAGAGGCTGGACAGGAGCTGCAGGCTTTGTCTTAGCTGGAAATCCTTTTCTCTTTTGTCACCAAGGAAACAGAAGCAGGAATGACAAATGCTTTCCATTTGTCAACAGGTTTCCTGGATATTTTTGGTCTTCTGGTGAATAACAAAGCACAGAAATTTCCCACCCTGATTCTCTTTCCAAATTAATCATGGCAATGCTGTCAGGAGGCTGAAGGCACAGGTGGGGCTGCTTAGATGTCCTTTGTCACTTTGGATCATCTTCCTCTCTAAAACTCTTGTCTGGCCTCCACCCCATGAGTTATCCCAGAATCCCAGCATGGAGAGGCTGGAAGGGACCTCTGGAGCTCACCCAGTCCAAGCCCTGCTCCAGCAGGGCACCCACAGCAGCTTGCCCAGGGGCACAGTGCCCAGGGGGGGTTGGAAGCTCTCCACACCAGGAGACTCCACAGCCTCTCTGGGCAGCCTGCTCCAGGCCTCCAGCACCCTCCCAACAAACAACTTTCTCCTCCTGCTCAGATCCAACCTCCTGGCTGCCAGTCTGTGCCCACTGCCCCTTGTGCTGGCCCTGGGCACCACTCAGCAGAGCCTGGCCCCAGCCTCTTGCCCCCCACAGCTCCTTTAGCTCTTGCTGAGCATTGCTCAGCTGCCCTCTGGGGCTGCTCTTCTGCAGGCTCTCAGCCCCAGGGCTCTCAGCCTTTGCTGCTCCCAGAGCTGCTCCAGGCCCCTCAGCAGCTCTGCAGCCTGCCCTGGACTCTCTCCAGCAGTTCCCTGTCCCTCTGGAGCTGGGGAGCACAGAACTGGCCCCAGGACTCCAGATGTGTCCTCTCTAGGTCAGAGCAGAGAGAACCTCCCTTGCCCTGCTGGCCACACTCTTCTGAATGCACCCCAGGGCCCCTTTGGACTTCTTGGCCACAAAGGCTCATTGCTGGTGCCTGGGGAACTTGTCCCCCAGCACTCCCAGCTCCTTCTCCACCGAGGTGCTTCCCAGCAGGTCACCTCCTGATCGGTCCTCATGCAGCAGCTTGTTCCTCCCCCAGTGCAGAGCCCTACACTTGCCCTTATTGTCATCTCTCCTTAGGCACAGCCACCAACATATGTCAGAGCAGCCTCTTTGAGGTGTCATCTGGCAGGGCTGCCTGACCCAGAAAGGGAACATGAAACACCTGAGCTGCAGCTCCAGTCTCCAATGGCAGAATGATTTAAGCTGTTTTTCCCCAGTGCAATTTCATTTCAAAGAGCCTTGTTCCTGGCCAGGACACAGCTGTCTTCAGGGGGAGAAAGGGTTTGGGGAAGAATCCATCTCTCACTGTGTTTGTAAGAGGAAGACCTGTCCTTCCTGTCCAGCTCTCCCTGCCCAATCCTCTGCTTTGTGAAGTTAGTCTGGAAGACAAGGTAGGGAATGATTGGAAAGCTCTGCCCTGAGAGGACTTCCCTTAGCTAAGAGCCATCTGGAGATGCTCTTCAGCTGGCCCAAGGAATTGTGCTGAGATTCCTGTGCAGGTGTCTCCTGGAGAGCAAAGCTCTTGGATTCTCCTGTTGCTGTTTGGCAGATGGAAAGGACCATGCCAAAACAGCTCAAATAAAAATCCTCTCCAGCCTGCAGAATTGCTGCACCTTCCCCTGCCTTTGATGTCTGGGGAGAAAATAGCCCTGTGCAGCGACTTGATTTCTTCAGAGCTATTAACAAATCTTTCAGGGTCCCAGGGTGACATAACAGGTCTGGGCTGACTCATTCCATTTAAGAGTGTCTCCTTCCAGCCAGAAATAGCTCTGAGTGCAGCCAGGAAAAAAACATGAATCAATTAATGTCCTTTATTAACCAGAGATGCAGCTAAATCCCTTCCATAGGGGAGGGCAAATTACCAGCTCCTGTTTCTCCCTCCTCATTCTCTTTCTGCCTGGCTGCTTCTTCAACAGATCTTTAAGGTCCCTCCCAACCTAAACCATTCTGAATCTAACTCCAGGTTCATGTGGTTATTTTTGCAGCCCAGCCTTCGATGCTCTGGGTTCTGTGCTGGGGAGATCCTGGATCACTCCCTAGGAGATCATTAGCTTGCTGGGGGGGGAAGGAGGTGAGATTCTCTTGGGCAGGAAGCAGCAAGTGGAAGGGGAGCGTGGGCTGGGCTGGGAGAGTGAGGCTGGGTGATGCCTTCCCTGTGAGTACAAGGCTGGAGAGTACAGAGAGAACTCAGAGAGGATTCATCCTGTGCACATGCACTGGGTGGTGATGCACAGAGCACAGCATGCTGCTGCCTCAGCTGCTCCTCATGGCAGCCCCCTCCCTCCCCAGCATCTCAGCACTGCCAGCCCAGCACCTGTGTCCATGCAGCTGAGTCACAGAACCACAGAACCATTTGGGTTGGAAGAGACCTTGCAGCTCATCAGGTCCAACCCTTAACCCAGCACTGCCAGGGCACCACTGAGCCATGGCCCTCAGCACCACGTCTGCAGCTTCACAGGTGGCATTGGTTGGAAGGGACCCTCAAAGGCCATTTGGTCCAACCCCCTACAGTCAGCAGGACACCTCCAACTAGATCACACCAGATCCACATGGCATGGGGACCACACCACTGGCCTGGGCAGCCTGTTCCAGAGCCTGGCAACCATTTCAGGGAAGAAATTGTTCCTTGTGCCCAACCTAAACCTCCCCTCAGGGAACGTGAATCCGTTTCCTCTTTTCCTGTCTCTTGTTCCATGCTACAACCCCCTCCTCTCAGGGAGCTGCAGAGAGCAATGAGGTCTCCCTCAGCCTCCTCTGCTCCAGGCTAAACCCCCTCAGCTCCCTCAGCTGCTCCTCCCCAGCCCTGTTCTCCAGACCCTTCCCCATTTTGTTGCCCTTCTCTGGACCCACTCCAGCCCCCCAGTGCCTTCCTTGGAGTGTGTAGCCACAGCTGCAGAGGTGCTTCTAACCAAGCTTGTTCAGTCTGGGCTGGTCACCAGCAAACACTAAGATCCAGCCAGGCTTCAGCTGCATACTTGTGTCCTGCTGCCCCTGCTGATCTCAAGCTGGAGGCTGTGTGAGAACCACTGCTGCAGTTTTGGTTTGGTGTCTGCAGAAGAGCAATGAAGCTGCTGAAGGGTCTGGAGCATAACAGGGCTGGGGAGGAGCAGCTGAGGGAGCTGGGGGTGTTGAGCCTGGAGCAGAGGAGGCTGAGGGAGACCTCATTGCTCTCTGCAGCTCCCTGAGAGGAGGCTGCAGCCAGGTGGGGCTTGGGCTCTGCTCCCAAGGAACAAGAGACAGGAGGAGAGGAAACAACCTCAAGCTGCACCAGGGGAGGTTTAGGTTGACCACAAGGAACAACTTCTTTCCCAGAAGGGTTCTCAAGCACTGGCCCAGGCTGCCCAGGGCAGTGCTGGAGTTCCCATCCCCAGAGTCGTTTCAAGGCCATGGAGATGTGGTGCTGAGGGCTGTGGCTCAGTAGGGCCCTGGCAGTGCTGAGCTAAGGGTTGGACTGGATGAGCTTAAAGGTCTTTTTGAAGGAGAAACATTCCATGGTTCTATGATTCTCTTCTTAGAGCCCTGAAGACAGCAGGCAGGATCCTTGCAGCCTCCCCAGGAAGCTCAGGCAGTTCATCATCCCTCTCCCTGCGCTGGGCACCAGTGGCTGCCCAGAGACACAGAGAAGGCTTAGCTCAGAAGACCTGCTGGGTGCTATTTTTAAAGGGGAAAAAATACCTTCTGTAGATAATCTCTACATGAAAATAGGTAGATGAGTCAGAATGCAGGTTGGGAAGCAGGCAGGAAAGCTTTAAATAATAGGATTCATTCAGCTAAAGCATCTAATCACCCCTGGAACTGAAAGATTAGTTAAAACAAAAGGTCTGATCCAGGAAAGCAAAAAGACATCCTGGATGTGGCTGTTCCTCACACGCTGAGTGCAGCAGCCTGGGTTTCACTGCATGCTCACCTGAAGGGGTTCAGCAGCCCCCACAGAAAGGGAACTACAGCAACTGATGAAAGCCTGTGAAGATCTGGAACAGGTTGGGTTGGAAGGGGCCTCAAAGCTCATCCAGCTCCAACCCCCAGCCATGGGCAGGGACCCCTCCCATCAGCACAGCTTGCTCAGGGCCTCATCCAGCCTGGCCTGGAACACCTCCAGGCAGGGCACAGCCACAGCCTCCCTGGGCAGCCTGTGCCAGGCTCTCCCCACCCTCACTGCCAACAATGTCTTCCTCCTCTCCAGTCTCAGTCTCCCCTCTCCCAGCTCAAAGCCATTGTTCCTCATCCTGGCACTCCCAGCCCTTGCCCAGAGTCCCTCCCCAGCTCTCCTGGAGCCCTTCAGGTCCTGGCAGCTGCTCTGAGGTCTCCCTGGAGCTTCTCTTCTGCAGGCTGCACAGCCCCAGCTCTCCCAGCCTGGCCCCACAGGGGAGGTTCTGCAGCCTCTGCTCATCTTGGTGGCCTCCTCTGGAGCCTCTCCAGCAGCTCCAGGTCCTTGTGCTGGGGGCCCCAGAGCTGGAGGCAGTGCTGCAGGTGGGGGCTGAGCAGAGCAGAGCAGAGGGGCAGAATCCCCTCCCTGTGCTGCTGCTCTCCCTGCTCTGGCTCCAGCTCAGCACACAGCTGGCTCTGGGCTGCCAGGGCCCAGTGCTGGCTCCTGGGGACTTTGTCACCCCCTGACACCCCCAAGGCCTTCTCCTGCAGGCTGCTCTCAGCCACTCCTCACCCAGCCTGGCTCTGTGCTTGGGATTGCCCTGCCCCAGCTGCAGGACCTTGCCCTTGGCCTTACTGAACGTAGTGAGGCTGCCTTAGGCCCTCCTCTGCAGCCTGCCCAGGTCCCTCTGGATGGATCCCATCCCTCCCGCAGCACACAGCTTGGTGCCATCTGCAGCCTTGCTGGGGGTGTCTGGATCCCACTGCCCATGTTGACCACAAGGATGTGAAGTGTCCCTGCAGCTCTGCTTGATGTTCAGCTGCTGGCCAGAGGAGTGCCTGGAGTGGGGCAGCAGCGGAAGCTCCAGCCAGGCTTGTGCCTGGGGCACGACCCACAAGGAGTGGCTCAGTGTCAGGAAGTCACTCAAAGCCTTCTCCTCTCTGCCCAGGGCTGGAGATGCAAGGCCTGGCCAGGGAAGTTTTAGACAGCTTTTGTTTTATTACTTAAAACCCCTCAACACCCAAACCATCAAAGGCTGCTGGTGATAATCAAGGCAATTGGGTTTAATTAACACACTAGCCCCCACAAGCTGTCAGACCTGCTTGTTCAGACCACTTTGCTCTGCTGTAGTTGCTTGGATTTTTGCTCTCATCTTCTCCTTCCAACTTGAGATTTAGCCTGGTGGGGTTTAAATGACGGAAATTAGTGACTTGGACCTCCAGGCTTCAGTTATGGTCTGCCCATGCTGCAGAGGCTACTGCAGCCTCAGATCCAGCCTGACACTCAGGGCAGAAGTCACAGAATCACAGAAGGTTAGGGGTTGGAAGGGATCTCCAGAGATCATCCAGACCAAAACCCCTGCCAGGGCAGGGCACCCAGGAACACAGCCAGATCCACACAGCTTGCCCAGGATCACAATGCCCAGGGGGGGTTGGAAGCTCTCCACACCAGGAGACTCCACAACCTCTCTGGGCAGCCTGCTCCAGGCTCCAGCACCCTCACAGGGACAAAGGTTTCCCTCCTGTTCCATCCTGTGGCAGCTGCTCTGCCCGGCTCCCCCAGCGCCCCCTGTGCCCCTTGGCAGCCCTGAGCAGAGCCTGGCTCCAGCCCTGCACATCTCCATCCCCAGCA
This sequence comes from Dryobates pubescens, assembly GCF_014839835.1. Taxonomy (NCBI): domain Eukaryota; kingdom Metazoa; phylum Chordata; class Aves; order Piciformes; family Picidae; genus Dryobates; species Dryobates pubescens. The sequence continues at coordinate 22,725,990 of NC_071631.1, read as the reverse complement.
CTGAGGGCAGCCCTCAGGCTGCTCTGCTCCCAGCTCCCAGCCCCAGCTGCCTCAGCCTGGCCTCCCAGGAGATCTTCCACTGCCTGCTGCAGCGCTGGGGCTCTGGGATGGGCTCTCTCAGGCAGTGCACACAGGATCCCACACACAGGATCCCATACACACAGGATCCCACACAGAGAATCACACACAGAAGATCCCACACAGAAGATCACACACACAGGATCCCATACACACAGGATCCCACACAGAGGATCCCACACACAGGATCCCATGCAAAGAATCACACACACAGGATCCCACACACAGGATCCCCCACACAGGGAATCACACACAGGATCCCACACACAGGATCTCACACACAGGATCCCACACACAGGATCCCACACACAGGGAATCACACACAGGATCCCACACAGAGGATCCCACACAGAGAATCACACACACAGGATCCCACACACACAGGGAATCACACACAGGATCCCACACAGAGGATCCCACACACAGGATCCCACGCAGAGAATCACACACACAGGATCCCACACACAGGGAATCACACACAGGATCCCACACAGAGAATCACACACAGGATCCCACACACAGGATCCCCCACACAGGGAATCACACACAGGATCCCACACAGAGAATCACACACAGGATCCCACACACAGGATCCCACACACAGGGAATCACACACAGGATCCCACACAGAGGATCCCACACAGAGAATCACACACACAGGATCCCACACACAGGGAATCACACACAGGATCCCACACACAGGGAATCACACACAGGATCCCACACAGAGGATCCCACACAGAGAATCACACACACAGCATCCCACACACACAGGGAATCACACACAGGATCCCACACAGAGGATCCCACACACAGGATCCCACGCAGAGAATCACACACACAGGATCCCACACACAGGATCTCACACACAGGATCCCCCACACAGGGAATCACACACATCATCCCACGCAGAGAATCCCACACAGAGAATCACACACAGGATCCCACACACAGGATCCCACACACAGGATCCCACACACAGGGAATCACTCACACAGGATCCCACACACAGGGAATCACACACAGGATCCCACACACAGGATCCCACACACAGGATCCCATACACAAAGGATCCCACACAGAGGATCCCACGCAGAGAATCACACACACAGGATCCCACACACAGGGAATCACACACAGGATCCCACACACAGGATCCCACACAGAGGATCCCACGCAGAGAATCTCACACACAGGATCCCACACACAGGATTCCACACAGAGGATCCCACACAGAGAATCACACACACAGGATCACACACACAGGATCCCACACACAGGATCCCATACACAATGGATCCCACACAGAGGATCCCACGCAGAGAATCACACACACAGGATCCCACACACAGGGAATCACGCACAGGATCCCACACACAGGATCCCACACACAGGATCCCACACAGAGGATCCCACGCAGAGAATCTCACACACAGGATCCCACACACAGGATTCCACACAGAGGATCCCACACAGAGAATCACACACACAGGATCCCACACACAGGGAATCACACACAGGATCCCACACACAGGATCCCACACACAGGATCCCATACACACAGGATCCCACACACAGGATCCCACACACAGGATCCCACACACACAGGATCCCACACACAGGATCCCATACACAGAGGATCCCACACAGAAGATCTCATGCAGAGAATCACACACACAGGATCCCACACACAGGGAATCACACACAGGATCCCACACAGAGGATCCCACACACAGGATCCCACGCAGAGAATCACACACACAGGATCCCACACACAGGGACTCACACACAGGATCCCACACACAGGGAATCACACACAGGATCTCACACAGAGGATCCCACACACAGGATCCCACACAGAGGATCCCACACAGAGAATCACACACACAGGATCCCACACACAGGGAATCACACACAGGATCCCCCACACACAGGATCTCACACAGAGGATCCCACACACAGGATCCCACACAGAGGATCCCACACAGAGAATCACACACACAGGATCCCACACACAGGGACTCACACACAGGATCCCACACACAGGGAATCACACACAGGATCTCACACAGAGGATCCCACACACGGGATCCCACACACAGGATCCCACACAGAGAATCACACACACAGGATCCCACACACAGGGAATCACACACAGGATCCCACACACAGGATCCCCCACACAGGGAATCACACACAGGATCCCACACACAGGATCCCACACACAGGGAATCACACACAGGATCCCACACACAGGATCCCACACACAGGATCCCCCACACAGGGAATCACACACAGGATCCCACACACAGGATCCCACACACAGGGAATCACACACAGGATCCCACACACACAGGATCCCACACACAGGATCCCACACACAGGGAATCACACACAGGATCCCACACACACAGGATCCCACACAGAGGATCCCACACAGAGAATCACACACAGAGGATCCCCCACAGAGGATCCCCCCACAGGATCCCCCACACGCAGGCTCCCACTCAGAGGATCCCCCCCGGGGATCGCCCCGGCGGGCAGAGAGGTCCTGCTGGCAGCGGTGCCCGCAGCTGGAGGCAGCCCTGCAGCTGTGGCTCAGCAGCGGCTCCCTGCAGCCGCTCCCCAGGGCAGGCTGCCCTTGGGCTGCTGGCCCCGGGCCCGTGGCCGGCTCGGGGGCTTTCTGGCGTCCTCCAGCGCCCCCGGCTCCCTTTGCCCTGGGATGCTCCGCCACAGGTCGGCCCCAGCCCACGCTAGTGCCCGGGGCTGAGCTTTCCCCGCTGCCAGATGGCCTTTGCCAGGCTGTTCTGAGCCATGTGAGCTCTGAGGAGGCAGAGCTGCTGCAGAGGTGAGCAGTGAGGAGGAGAAAGCAGGAGAGGAAGCTACTGCTGCTCAGTTTGTGTGCGGCGCTGGCAGCCAGCTTCCCTCTGCTCCTGTGTCCAGAGGTGTCCCAGAGCTGAGTTTGATGTGCCCAGGGAAGGGCCACGAGGAGAGGCAGAGGCCTGGAGCTCTTCTGCCACAGAGAGTTGGGGCTTTTCTGCCTGGGGAAGAGAAGGCTCCGCGGAGACCTCATTGTGGTCTTCCAGCATCTGCAGGGGGCTACAGGAAAGCTGGGGAGGGACCTTGGGGGGTGTCAGGGAGGGATGGGACTGGGGGGGATGGAGCACAACTAGAAGTGGGGAGATTGAGATTGGCTGTGAGGAAGAAGTTGTTCCCCATGAGGGTGGTGAGAGCCTGGCACAGGCTGCCCAGGGAGGTGGTGGAAGCCTCCTGCTCAGCCCTGGAGGTGTTTGCAGCCAGGCTGGAGGTGGCTGTGAGCAACCTGCTGTGGTGTGAGGTGTCCCTGCCCATGGCAGGGGGTTGGGACTGGATGAGCGTTGAGCTCCCTTCCAGCCCTGACAGCTCTGTGATTCTGTGATGCCCTCCCTGCACAGCAGGCAGACAGGCCTGGAGGAGTGAGGATATTTACACCCAGCTGTACAGCTCTGTGGTGAGGCTGATGCTGGGACATGGCTGGAATTCCATGTGCTGCTCCAGAGGAAATCCAAACAGCACAGAGCCAGTGGAGGGGAGGCAAACACCACCTGATGTGCCAGGCTGCCAGCACAGTGCCCTGCAACATCCACACCTTTCATTGTAGAGTCCCAGCTCTGGTGGGAAGGGCCCTCCAAAGCTCCTCCAGTCCACCCCCTGCAGCCAGCAGGGACAGCCCCAGCCAGAGCAGGCTGCTCCCAGCCCCACACAACCTGCCCTGCACTGCTGCCAGCCATGGGGCAGCTCCCAGCTCTCTGGCCAGCCTGGGCCAGGCTCTCCCCACCCTCAGCACCAAACATTTCTCCTTCTCTCCACTCTCAAGCTCCCTCTCTGAGTTCCAAACCATTGCCCCTGCTGCTGGCACCACAGGCCCTGCTCCAAAGTCTGTGCCCAGCTCTCTGCTCAGCCCTTGAAGCTCTGCAAGGCCACCAGAAGCTCTCCCTGGAGCCTTCTCCTCTGCAGGCTGCCCAAGGCCAACTCTCTCAGCCTGGCTCCCAGCAGAGGGCTTCCAGCCCTGCCAGCACTGCTGTGGCCTCCTCTGGCCCTGCTGCAGCAGGTCCCTGGCTGTGCTGAGGGCTCCAGAGCTGCCCCAGCACTGCAGGGCTGTGAGCAGAGCCCAGCAGAGGGGCAGAATCCTTCCCTGCCCCTGCTGCCCTCACTGCTGGGGCTCAGCAGTTATCACTGCCTGGCAGATATAGCCTGAAGGCCACCAGAACTCCTTCATCACCTACAAGTGGCCTCTTGTCTTCCTTTAATCCATGTAACACTGAGGGAACTGAACCAAGTGGGGAATGGGCAGGTGGTGGCACGTTAAATCATCAAGTCCTAGAACAACAAAGGTTGGGAAAGTGCTGCAAGATCATCAAGTCCAACTGTGAATGGTGCCAAGCATCCTCCCTGACTCGGATGTGGTGACTGAAGAGACAGAACAGAACAGATCCTGCAGGTAGCCTACCCTCCATCCCCTGCCTGCACTGACACCAGGGCTTGCCCCAGCCCCTGTGAAGCACTTTGCCCTTGGCCTTGCTGAAGCTCACAAGCTTCACACAGATCCAGCTCTCATGCCTGTCCAGGTCTCTCTGGATGGATCCCATTCCTCTGGCATCTCAACTGCGCCGCTCAGCTTGGTGTCATCATCCAATTTGCCTCCTCAAGTGTTCCACCGAGCCGCATCCTGTTTCAGTTGCGATCCACGAAGCTCTTGCTCATGGCTGTTGCTGTTGCTGTTGCTGTTGCTATCATCATCGTCATTATTATTATCAAAAAGATAAGGAACTCATCTCCTGCTTGTGGCAGGTGGTGAGATGCTTGTTGAGAAAGTGGCATTTGGTTTGACAAGAGGCTGTTCCCTGGGGAGAGAAACAATTAATAGTCACACTTGGATGCAGTCAGGGGATCTGGAGAGCATCCACCTCGTGTGTCACAGCTCCACAGTGTTCCACACCTCCGCCAGCCCTGCCGAGCAGGCGCGGCCCGCGCTGGCGGGCTGGGGGGGGAGGCACAGTTGTCCTGGCAGGGGTGGTCTGGTGAGTCTGATCTCCTCCTCACCAGGCTGCATCATGGCAGGCAGGGAGTGGGAACAACAGCAGGCATGGAAGTGGAATTTACAGTCAGAGGGTGGGAGTTGAGTTTGCAGAGAACGTGCAAGAGGATCACATTGAATGGTAGGGGCTGGAAGGGACCTCTGGCGCTCACCCAGTCCAACCCCCTGCCAGAGCAGGGCCACCCAGGGCAGGGCACACAGGAACACAGCCAGGCAGGGCTGGAAAGTCTCCAGAGAAGGAGCTCCACAACCTCTCTGGGCAGCCTGCTCCAGGGTTCTGCCACCCTCAAAATAACAAAGTTCCTCCTCATGTTTGGGTGGAACTTGCTATGGCCAGATTTGTGCCCAGTACCCCTGGGCACCACTGAGCAGAGCCCCAGCCTCCTGACAGCCACACCTTAGATATTTGTAGGCACTGAGCAAATCCAACTCAGCCTCCTCCTCCCCAGGCTCCCCAGCCCCAGGGCTCAGCCTCTCCTCACAGGAGAGCTGTTCCAGTGCCCTCCGCTTCTCAGGGGCTCTGCGCTGGACTCTTTCCAGTAGCTCTTTGTCCTTCTTGAGCTGGGGAGCCCAGAACTGGACACATCCCTGCAGATGTGGCTTCACCAGCACAGAGTAGAGGGGGAGGAGAACCTCCCTCGACCTGCTGGCCACACTCCTCTTGATACACCCCAGGATGCCTTTGGCCTCTTAGCCACCAGAGCACATTGCTGGCTCGTGGCCATCCTGTTGTCCACCAGCATTCTCAGGCCCTTTTCCCCAGAGCTGCTCTGCAACAGCTCAGCCCCCAGCCTCCACTGGTCCATGGGGTTGTTCTTCCCCAGCTGCAGGACACTGCACTTGCCCTTAGTGAGTTTCATTGGGTTTCTCCATGCCCAGGTCTCCAGCCTGTCCAGGTCAAGACAGGGCAAAGCAAGACCCTCCTGAAGCACATTGCAGCCAGCAGGTCCGTGCTGGCCTTTAGCACCGAGCTGGAGAGGAAGACTTTTCCCACCCTTAGTGTAAGAGCAGCCATGAAACCCCATCAGCCCTTTGCAGCTCTGCCCACACCAAACCCTGTGGGATCAGAATCAGACCCACTCTGTCTTGATGTCAGTTGAATGTTCCTGACTGTCCCAGGCTTGTGAAGCCCTTCTCATTGTCCTGGGGATGAGAGCTGGCTGGGCAGGAGCACAGACTGGGCAATAGGCTGCACCCAGCAGCTAATGATGCTCTGCAGCAGTGCAGCTGGCACAAGGAGCTGTGTGGGCTTGCTCCTGTCCCTTCCCACTCAGCCATTAAGTGTCCCCAAGGAGCAGACCATGTGCTAATTGCATCCACACCAAATGCTCAACAGATCTCTTTTCTCATCACACTTTGCAGGATTCTGTTAAACCCTGATTTATCTTTGCTTGAGCAGCTTTCTCTAGTGGCTGCATGGGGTTCTTTGCTAGAGAAAGATCCTTCACTCAGTCTTGTATCTGAGGAGCAAAGGCTGAGAGCCCTGGGGCTGAGAGCCTGCAGCAGAGCAGCCCTAGAGGGCAGCTGAGCAATGCTCAGCAAGAGCTAAAGGAGCTGGGGGGGGCAAGAGGCTGGGGCCAGGCTCTGCTGAGTGGTGCCCAGGGCCAGCACAAGGGGCAGTGGGCACAGACTGGCAGCCAGGAGGTTGGATCTGAGCAGGAGGAGAAAGTTGTTTGTTGGGAGGGTGCTGGAGGCCTGGAGCAGGCTGCCCAGAGAGGTTGTGGAGTCTCCTGGTGTGGAGAGCTTCCAACCCCCCCTGGGCACTGTGCCCCTGGGCAAGCTGCTGGGGGTGCCCTGCTGGAGTAGGGCTTGGGCTGGGTGAGCTCCAACCCAACCCTGCTGGATTCTGGCAGTAGTTGCTCCTCAGGCAGGTCAATCCTAAGCAGCTTCTGTGATGTGGAGAAGGACAGAGCTGTGTCCTGCCACAGGTACAGCTGTGGGTTGAACTTAGCCTTGCAGCCATTGTCCTCACAGCTGCAGGACTCTGAGAGTGCCTCAATCATTTGGATCAGGTGGTAAAGATGTTTAACCATCTCTTCCTTCATACCCTCTAGTGAGGCATGAACTGGGCATCTGGGTGCCACTGGTGCCACCAGAGTCCAGTGTGGCTTTAGCAGTGCTGGGAGAGAAGGCTGCAACTTTGACACTATGCTAAAGGTCTTCAGCTTGGTAAGTTCCCCAGTTCCCAGCAGCCCAGGCAGAGTTGAGGAAGCTGCTGGTTGTTGTGGTCTCCCTGCACAGCACAGAACCAGCCTGTCCTGTGGGTAGGAGCTGGCAAACCAGATTGTAAGAGCTGCTCTCTATCAGCAAGACATCTGCAGAGGCACCAACAAAGCAGAGCAGCAGGGAAAACCTAGTGGAGATTGCACTCCAGACAAGTCTGCAAAGGCCTCATCTGATCCTGAGTCAGGCAATCTGGGATGCTGGAGAAGAGAAGGCTCCAGGGAGCCTTATAGTGGAACTTCCAGTACCTGAAGGGCTCCAGGAGAGCTGGGGAGGGACTCTGGACAAGGGCTGGGAGTGCCAGGATGAGGAACAATGGCTTTGAGCTGGGAGAGGGGAGACTGAGAGTGGAGAGGAGGAAGGAATTGTTGGCAGTGAGGCTGGGGAGAGCCTGGCACAGGCTGCCCAGGGAGGCTGTGGCTGTGCCCTGCCTGGAGGTGTTCCAGGCCAGGCTGGATGAGGCCCTGAGCAAGCTGTGCTGGTGGGAGGGGTCCCTGCCCAGGGCAGGGGGCTGGAGCTGCATGATCCTGAGGGTCCCTTCCAACCCAGCCCATCCTGTGGCTCTGTGCTCTGTGCTGCTGCCCTTCCACCATTCTCCAGCTGTCAGGTCCTGCTACATTTTTTTTTCACCAGGACTTCAAGGTCCTTCTCCCTGGAGCTGGTTTCCAGCAGGTAGCCCTCAGCTGTCCTGGTGCCTGCTGTCACTCATCCTTGCTCTGCCTCGTTAGGTTCCCCTGTGCCCAGCTCTGCAGCCAACATCTCACTGCTCCCAGTCTGGGGTCACCAGCAGCCTGGCAGAGGGTGCAGAGCCAGAGTGCTTCAATCCCTCCCCCAGCACAGGAATTGCTGCATTTACACTAAACAGATAGCAGCCAAACTGACAGCAGCTCTCTGGCAGGGGAGGAGAAAGCACCTTCTGTGCTCCTGATCCTGGAACTTGGGGCTTTGCTTTCAAGGACAGATCTTGTGTGAGCAAAATCCCTCCTGTGAAGTATCACTGATGCCCCCAGCATCCTGGGGGCTGCCATGGGCTGGTACCCCAACACCCTGACATCCTCCATCCCTTGTAGCAGATCACCAGAGCTCCTGGAGCCCTGAATCCTGGGAGCTCATCCATGTAGAAAGGCTCCCAATGAAGTGGCCAGAGCTGGAGCAGCTCCTCCAGCTACTGAAGCCTGCTGGAGTGGCTGTGCAGCTGCAGCATGTTCCAACAGCAGCTTCAGCTCATCATGGAGTTGATTTATGAGCAGTTGCAGCAGACCAAGGGGACTCACTGAGCATCATGTGGATGGGACTGCCAGAGAACCTCTGTGGGCGGCTGTGAGCCATGAGGCTGAGCTGGGGACATGGAGCAGCAACCACAGAGGCTGCAGCAGCTCCAGCTGGAGTGATGGATCTGGTCCTCCTCCATGGGGCTCTGGCTAATTGGCACAGGTGAGAGCTAAAGGGGACATGAGCAGTTCCACCAGATGGATGACAAGGATGTTGCCCTTCCTATCTTAGATGGGATGGGAGGAAACATTTCATTGCTGCAGGGGTGGTCAGGGCCTGGCAGAGGCTGCCCAGGGAGGTGGTGGAGTCCCCATGGCTGGAGGTGTTCAGCAAGCTGTGGCCATGGCTCCTGGGGCCATGGTGGGGTTGGGTTGGTGTTGCAGTGGGTGAGCTCAGAGGCCTTTTCCAACCCAAACCATTCTATGGTTGATCTCACACAGAGGACAGGAGCCAGCTGATTTTCACACTTCCTTCTCATCCTTTGAAGAGGAGGAAACCTTCACACCACATCTGTGCAACAACATCAGCACCTCCAGCAGTCAGAACAACCCAGTTTGATCTTCTTCCTGCTCTCCTGAGATGGTCTGAGGGAATCAGACTGCTGCAGGTCAGCAAGAGCCATGCACGGTCTGGGTGAGTGCAGGAAGAGGCAACAGAATGCAGCAGGTAGTGCTGGGAAGCAGTTATTGGCAGGGGAGCTGGCACTAGGTGATCTTTAATGTCCCTTCCAACCCAAACCATTCTCTGATCTTGTAATTTCATGTCCCAAATGCAAAGGAAAGGAATCAGCAAGCTTTAGCCCTTCTGGGGACCTAGGTGAATGGCAGGGTGGCAGTGGTCATCTTGGGAGCTCAGATGAAAGTGGCAAAAGCTAAAGGTGGAGACTTTCATGAAGTGGCAGAGACCTGCTGCTGGGCACCAGCCAGGAGCTCACTGTGGTCATGGTCTGTCTGCAGGGTCTGTCTAGTTTTGGGCCCCTTGCCCCAACAAGAACATTGAGGGCTGGAGCAGGGCCAGAGAAGGGCTACAAAGCTGGGGAAGGGTCTGGAGAACAGGGCTGGGGAGGAGCAGCTGAGGGAGCTGGGGGTGTTGAGCCTGGGGCAGAGGAGGCTGAGGGAGACCTCATTGCTCTCTGCAGCTCCTGAGAGGAGGCTGCAGCCAGGTGGGGCTTGGGCTCTGCTCCCTGTGAACAAGTGATAGGAAAAAGCAAATGGCCTCAAGGTGCCCCAGGGGAGGTTTAGGTTGGACATGAGGAACAATTTCATCCCCCAAAGGGTTGTCAAGGCCTGGCCCAGGCCACCCAGGGCAGGGCTGGAATGACCACCCCTGGATGTACCTGAGAGTCATCAGGATGTGACAGCTGGGGACATGTTTCTGTGCTGGCCTTCAGAGCTGGGTTAGAGCTGGGCTCAGTGATCCCAAGGCTCTTTCCCAGCCTAAATGATTCTCTGATCCTTGATTCTCAGCTTTTAAAACCGTCCAGCATCAGACCCATGGAGGCTGTCTTGTGAACCCAGGCAGAGGCAGCAGTGGCTTGACCATGGGCATGTTTTTTACCCCCAAACCACTTGCACTGAAATAACATCAAGGTCACCACTGCAGGAGGCTGAGAGCCTGCAGCAGAGCAGCCCCAGAGGGCAGCTGAGCAATGCTCAGCAAGAGCTAAAGGAGCTGGGGGGGGCAAGAGGCTGGGGCCAGGCTCTGCTGAGTGGTGCCCAGGGCCAGCACAAGGGGCAGTGGGCACAGACTGGCAGCCAGGAGGTTGGATCTGAGCAGGAGGAGAAAGTTGTTTGTTGGGAGGGTGCTGGAGGCCTGGAGCAGGCTGCCCAGAGAGGTTGTGGAGTCTCCTGGTGTGGAGAGCTTTCAACCCCCCCTGGGCATTGTGCCCCTGGGCAAGCTGCTGGGGGTGCCCTGCTGGAGCAGGGCTTGGGCTGGGTGATGCCCAGAGGTCCCTTGCAGCCCTTCCATGCAGGCTGCTGGGTTCTGTACTTCCTACCCTGCAGTACTGCTGAAAGCATTCACAGGATTTGCTGAAACTGTCACTGGAGTTCTGCTGTGCCCAGACCAAGCTGGAGTTGAACACTTCCTGGCTGCATGGATCTCCTGGGAAGAGCTGGGACAGGGAGGTGCCTTGCAGAGCTCTCTTGTCTGTACTGCTGAACCTGTGAGCAATCTCCAGGCCTGGAGGCTTTGTCCTCTCGGGGTTACAGTTACCCACAGGCAGTTCAAAACAGGACCACATCTTGAGAACAGGAGACTGGATGGGAACAGCAGCCAGGTGTGGGCTGGAAGGAGAACCTGAAAACTACCAGTGGTTCTCAGACAGCAGCTGGGACCCAAGACTGGGATGTGAAGCCCCCCAAACCCCAAGCTGTGAGCTGTGGTAAAGCTTGGCCTATTTACCAGAGATGGTGAATAGAAAGGCAGAGTCATAGAATGGGTGGTTGGAAGGCACCTCCAGAGAGCATGGAGTCAGTGTGGCCATGGCAGCATTCCTGGGATCACAGAACCACAGAATGGTTTGGGTTGGCAAAGCCCTCTGAGCTCAGCCAGTCCAACCCCAACCCAGCCCCACCATGGCCACCAAACCCTGGCCCCAGGAGCCATGGCCACAGCTTGCTGCAACACCTCCAGGCATGGGGACTCCACCACCTCCCTGGGCAGCCTCTGCCAGGCCCTGACCACTCTGGCAGCAAAGACATTTTTCCTCCTCTCCAACCTCAGCCTCCCCTGGCACAATTTCAGGACATCTCCTCTCCTGTGCCCTGACACTCAGGAGAAGAGGCAGGTCAGAGAGCTGTCTGTGGTGGCTCTGTGTGCATGGTGGAGGTCTGGGAGGTGACAGAAGGGAGGACTGACTGAAGGACTCTGTTGGCAGAGCCATGGCTTGGCTAGCATCTCCAGCAGCAGCTGGCTCTGTGTGTTCACCGTTGTCTGTGGCTTCAGAGGTGGCTCTCTGCCCCCCAGTTGTGCTCCTCCTCAGCTGGCAGAGATGAGCTAATTAAAGCTGAATTCTTTTCTCTCCTGTGCATCCAAATGCTGTCCTTGGAGCCACTTCTAATCCCTGAGGGCTTGCACACTTGAGATACTGCTCAAGTAGCCTGAATCATGATCTCATCAGAGACAATGAGATGCTGAAGACACTTCTTAAGTGCTGTTTAAGCTCCTGACAGAGAATCTCTCCGCTGACACAACTAATCCGTGGCCAGAGACATCATTCAGTCTAGCCCCAGAGTTACCCTGGGTCCATCCTAATTTGGAGTCAAGGCAGTCCAGCATCAAGGGAAAACATCTTGATGTAAATGCTAGGGCTGCCAAGGAGGGGGGCTGTAAGCAGCAGGCCCACATCTGCTCTTGACAAACACAATCGAACCCCAAACAAACTGCTGGATACAAGCCAGGGAACCTGAGGGAGCAAATGAGTGAACCAGGACCAAATGCAGGCTGCTGACAGAGCACTGAGACTGTGGCTGGCAGCTGAGGCTCAGCTTTCCCCTGCAGTTAAAAATGCCTCCTGCTGTCTCATGACTGCTTTGATTTCCCACTGCAGCCCACCCCCCAGAGCCCCAGCTGGCGTGGCCAGGCACGGGCACAGGCTGCCCAGGCGGCTGGGGGAGCCTCCAGCCCTGTGCTGCCATGGCACTGGGGGACACGCTCCAGGTGCCATGGTGGGGGAGAGGTTCAGCTTGATGGTCTCAGAGGGCTTTTCAGCCTTCATGATTCTATCAGCTGACCCCAATTCCTCTCCCCTGTGCAGCCAGGGAGGAAAGGAGCTGCCAGGAGCAGCAGCAGGTGCTGGGGGGTGGGCTGCTGAACAGAGGTCAGAGCTTACTGAAGGCTCATAGAACAGCTTAGGCTGGAAAAGACCTTTGAGACCACCCAGCCTGACCCTTAACCCAGCACTGCCAGGGCACCACCCAAACATCTCTGTGCATTTGACACCCTTCCATGGATGGGAACTGGACAGCCTAGACCAGAGCTTGGGGAAGAATTTGTTCCTCATGCCCAACCTGAACCTCCCCTGGGGCAACTTGAGGCCCTGGATGTTAGAATGATACAATCAATAGGTTGGAAAAGACCTTCAAGATCCAACTCTTAAGCCTAGTCTGCAAGTCCAGCACTGAGCATATCCCCAAGTACCATATCCAGAAGGCTTTAAAACACATCCAGGGATGGGGACTCCACCACCTTCCCAAGCAGCCTGTGCCAGTGCCAGGTGTGGTATGGCTGCAGGAGAAGCAGGTTGGCTCCCCAGAGTGCTGACAGATTCAGTGGAGATGGCACAGAAAGGGTCATTACACCCAACCTAAACCTCTGATGTGAAGCCCTTAGGGCAGAGATTGCCAAAGCTCAGCCATGTAGACAAAGCTGAGACCTGCCTCTCAGGATGGGACCAAGTGGCCTTCCCAGAGCCCATTTCCCTTCCCTGCAACCAAAGGATCTGAAATTGCTGCTTCAGATGGGGTTCCTCATGGTCAGAGGGGCAACCTGGGCAGAGAAGTCCTTCCCAGGTGGTCTCTTTGGGTCACCTGCTGCTCTACTTCAGATGCTGGTGTCTGGCCCTGACTCCAGGTTCCTATCTTCCCATCCAGAAGTGTGACACTAAACCATCCAACTGCTCACTGAGCCAGAGACAAACTGCCCTAAGCAGGACACTCCACAGCCAGCAGCTCCTCTCAGGGGCTCCTCTCACATGGATTCATAGAAGCACAGAATGGGTTGGGCTGGAAGAGACCTTCAAGAGAATCCAGCCCCAGCCCCCTGCCCTGGGCAGGGACCCCTCCCACCAGCACAGCTTGCTCAGGGCCTCATCCAGCCTGGCCTGGAACACCTCCAGGCAGGGCACAGCCACAGCCTCCCTGGGCAGCCTGTGCCAGGCTCTCCCCAGCCTCACTGCCAACAATCTCTTCCTCCTCTCCACTCTCAGTCTCCCCTCTCCCAGCTCAAAGCCATTGTTCCTCAGCCTGGCACTCCCAGCCCTTGTCCAGAGTCCCTCCCCAGCTCTCCTGGAGCCCTTCAGGTCCTGGCAGCTGCTCTGAGGCCTCCCTGGAGCCTTCTCTTCTGCAGGCTGCACAGCCCCAGCTCTCCCAGCCTGGCCCCACAGGGGAGGCTCTGCAGCCTCTGCTCATCTTGGTGGCCTCCTCTGGAGCCTCTCCAGCAGCTCCAGGTCCTTCCTGTGCTGGCTGTTGGCAGCTGTTAGGTTGGGGCTTGTGCTTCTTCTGAACTTGGCCCTCTGCTCAGTTCTGCTGAACACCTTCAGGTGACTCTAGCTCAGAGCAGGGTTGTAATTGTTGCTGTTATCAGATCAGGAGCATTTCCTCTGCTCCCATCAGGGCATTTTCACCTCTTTATTATGCTATTTATGTTTTGGTCATTATTCAGATAACAAAGCCAGATGCTCTGACTTGCTTGAGAGCCTCTTTGTGCTGGCTGCTGTGGTGTCCCCTGTGAGGAGTCAGTCCTCACCCTGCAGCACTTCCAAATCTAATTAGAGAAGACATCCCAGCATTATCTTCATCTGTCAGCAGCAAACCCCCACTCCTCAGGACACTCAAGGTCATTTGACTAAGACTTCCTGAAGCATCAGGAGCAGTCCCAATGTGCTTGATGGCTGTGCCAGCAGCAGCTCCTGCACAGCTCTGGAACCTTCCCTCAGAGCTGCTCTCCTGCCTGCTCCTCGGGCACACCGGCAGCCCCAGGCCTGCCTCGCTCTGGCTCCCCTGCTCCCTCACAGCCTCTCTGCTCTTTCATGGGATCCCAGCACCACAGCATGCTGGCACTGGAGGGGACCTCCACTGACCACCTAAAGTGTCTCGAACTGGGGAGCCCAGAACTGCACACAGCAATCCAGATGTGGCCTCCCCAGTGAAGAGGAGACGGGGAGAAGACCCTCTCTTGCCCTGCTGGCCACACTCTTCTTCATGCCCCCCAGGGCCCCATTGCCCTTCCTGGCCACCAGGGCACATTGCTGGCCCATGGGGAACTTGTTGCCCCCCAGCACTCCCAGCTCCTTCTCCACAGAGCTCTTCCCAGCAGCTCCCCCCTCAGCTGTCCTGCTGCAGGAGGTTGTTCTCTTGCCCTGCTTGACCTTCCTGAGGTTCCTTTGCCCAGCTCTCAGCCTGGTCAGGTCTCACTGGATGGCAGCACAGCCTGAGGGGTGCCAGCCCCTGCTCCCAGTTTGGGATCATCAGCAAAGTGGCTGAGAGGCCACTCTGTGCCTTCACCCAGGCCACTGCTGAAGGTGTTTCACATAAAACCAGTTGTAAATGTCCAGTCTGTAAATAAATGACTGAAACTCCATCTGGAGAAGAAAGGCTGCTCCAGGTGGTACAGCTCAGGGGACTGCTTGGGTACCACAGTGCCAGAGGGATAAGGGCAGAGGGATGCAGGAATGGGGTGCAGAGAGCCCCTGGCTCATCCTCACTGGGCAGGGCAGCAGCAGCAATGCCAACCATGCCCCTGCCTGGCTGCCTCCTGGCTGCTTTCACCTTCACAGCACAGCCAAGCTTAGCCAGAAGGGCTCTAAGCCTTGCCATCTTCTGGCTGCTTTGCACAGACACAGCTCCCTCTCTGCTTCCTCTGCCTGTCCATTGCTCCAGTGTGGCCAAAGCACCACAGTGAGAGCCTCCCCTGGTTGTGCTGTGCCCCTCCTCTTCCAGAGGTGCATGCTGGAGATGATGGCTGGGCTGAGAGCTGCAGTGCTCACTCAGGGCTCCACTGAAGCTCTGGAGAGCAGTGGACATTGGCAGGCAGTAAGAGTCCTCCAGAGAGCCCTGGCCCTGCTTTCATCAGGAGATTGTCACAAAGGGATTTCCAAACCCTGCTCCAGCAAATTGGCTGCCAGCAGCCTCTGCTTGGGCTGTGGCTGCCTGCTGCTGGGCTCTGAGGAGCAAGGCTCCAGAAGGGTTGGGTTCAGCTCAGCATTGAATCCTGGGGTGCAACAGGACAGAAAGCCTGGTTGGAGACATCTGCAATTAACTCCTGATAGCACCACATGGAAATGGCCACTGCATGGCTTTGCCAGCTCAGCTCCCTCCTGGGAGCTGTAGGGAGGCTGTCCTGCAGAGGAGGTGGCACTCACAGCTTGGCTCCTAGGGCAGCAGATTCCAATCTGCTGAAGGTGATACTCCAGCACAGCACTCAGGGTGGAGATTCAAAACCTGAGACCCCTGGGGCTGTTGAGCCTGGAGAAGAGCAGCCCTAGGAGTGTGCTCAGCACAGACCTGACTCATAGGGTGCTCCTTGTTGCTGAGTCTTCCAGGAGACAGGGAACTGCTGGAGAGAGTCCAGGGCAGGCTGCAGAGCTGCTGAGGGGCCTGGAGCAGCTCTGGGAGCAGCAAAGGCTGAGAGCCCTGGGGCTGAGAGCCTGCAGAAGAGCAGCCCCAGAGGGCAGCTGAGCAATGCTCAGCAAGAGCTAAAGGAGCTGTGGGGGGCAAGAGGCTGGGGCCAGGCTCTGCTCAGTGCTGCCCAGGGACAGCACAAGGAGCAATGGGCACAGACTGGCAGCCAGGAGGTTCCATGAGGAGAAAGTTGTTTGGTGTGAGGGAGCAGAGCCCTGGAGCAGGCTGCCCAGAGAGGTTGTGGAGTGTCCTGGTGTGGAGAGCTTCCAACCCCCCCTGGGCACTGTGTCCCTGGGCAAGCTGCTGGGGGAGCCCTGCTGGAGCAGGGCTTGGGCTGGGTGAGCTCCAGAGGTGCTTTCCATCCCTCACCATGTGGGGACTGCGGATTCTGTGAGCTCCTGTCCATACACTGCTAAGGTTTTACTCCTGAAGTCAGCAGTGCAGTTGCTGTTGGCTTAGTGAGAGCAGAATTAGGATGAATTTCTAGCAGGCACCATCCAGTTCTCCAGCTGAACCCTTCAGGGATGAGATCCAGCACGTGCAGTGGTCCTTTGCATTCTAACAAAACACAAAGGAATTCCTGCTCCCTTCCATCCAGCTCTGTGCTCAGAGCCTGCCCCTTCCTCTCAGCATGCAGAGGAAGCCCTGGGAGCATGGAGACATTTTAATCCAGAAGGTTAAGCAAAAAAATGTAATGAAGAGAAACCCCCCAGCTTTGGCTGAGCTGGAGCAGAGAGTTTGCTGCCTTTGCAAGCCCATCCATGCATCTGAAGCCTTTCTGAATGAACTGGAAAGGTTTGCTGATGTACATTGCATCTGTGCAGGCTGAGTTCCACCTTTCCCTTTCCAAGTGACCAGCACTGCCAAGGGCTCCCCTGGGGCAGAAGCAGGCTCCTGCAAGAGCCAAACTGGGAAAGCTGTGTTGCCTGCAGCTCCAAAGGCCAACAGCAGCACCCCAAGATTAGCTGCCTGCTGCCAGGTTCATTCTTAGCTTCAAGGAATGATTTGGGTTGGAAGGGACCTTAAAGATCATAGAAACATCGAATGCGGGGCTTAGAAGGGACCTCTGGAGCTCACCCAGGCCAAGCCCCTGCTTGGAAGCAGGAGAAACTTCTTTGTTGTGAGGGTGCTGGAGCCTGGAGCAGGCTGCCCAGAGAGGCTGTGGAGTCTCCTGGTGTGGAGAGCTTCCAACCCCCCCTGGGCATTATGCCCCTGGGCAAGCTGCTGGGGGTGCCCTGCTGGAGCAGGGCTTGGGCTGGGTGAGCTCCAGGGGTCCCTTCCAACCCCACCCTGCTGGGATTGTGGGATCCATCCCAGGCAGGTGTTGATGCTCTCTCATAAGCAGCTTCCAGCAGATGTTTCCCCACAGGCTCATTCTCTCCCCTGGCTGCAGGAGGTCATTTCCTCTCCCAGCAGTAACAGGAATGTCCTTTGGCAGGGTTTGGTTCCAGGGTAGTACCTCTTGCTCTGAGATGATGCTTCTGAAAGGGCCATTTCAGGCAAACTTAACAACAGCTCTGCAGAATTCAGCTCCCTGGATGTGAAGGGGAAAACCAAAATGCAGCAGAGCTCAAGTGGCTTAACAAGAGAGCAGCAGAGGCTGCCATTGCTCTCTTTGCTGTCTGAGGCACAGGGTTCATTCCCCATGCTGCAGGACCTGGGTTCCAACACTCCAGACTGTAAGTGGTGCAAACGGAAAGGGCTCTCCAGTGGGCAAGCTCCAGTTTGTCTCACAGGGAAAACACAAAGCTGGCTGCAGACACCTGGGGAGCGTGGGGACTGCCCAGCTGCCGTGCAAGGGCTGCAGGGCAGCTGGGGCAGGGTACAGACTGCCCAACTTGGACTTCCTCCCTTGAGCTTTCCTTCTGAGGAGCACATCAGTGAGCTTTGTCCTTGCTTTGGCTGCAGCCACGGCACTGTCTGTCTGCTGTGGACACAAATGAACTCTTAAGCAGAAAGAGAGCTCTGAGGAGCTTGGTGGGGGTGATGCTGTTCAACCTCCTCCCAGCTGGCCTAAAAGTGGCTCCTCAGCAAAGCCTGGCAAGAGGGAGCAGCCAGGATCACAGAGTCACAGAACTGGTTGGGTTGGGACCTTCATAGATCATCCAGCACCAGCCCCCTGCCCTGGGCAGGGACCCCTCCCACCAGCACAGCTTGCTCAGGGCCTCATCCAGCCTGGCCTGGAACACCTCCAGGCAGGGCACAGCCACAGCCTCCCTGGGCAGCCTGTGCCAGGCTCTCCCCACCCTCACTGCCAACAATTTCTTCCTCCTCTCCACTCTCAGTCTCCCCTCTCCCAGCTCAAAGCCATTGTTCCTCAGCCTGGCACTCCCAGCCCTTGTCCAGAGTCCCTCCCCAGCTCTCCTGGAGCCCTTCAGGTCCTGGCAGGCTGCTCTGAGGTCTCCCTGGAACCTTCTCTTCTGCAGGCTGCACAGCCCCAGCTCTCCCAGCCTGGCCCCACAGGGGAGGCTCTGCAGCCTCTGCTCATCTTGGTGGCCTCCTCTGGAGCCTCTCCAGCAGCTCCAGGTCCTTCCTGTGCTGGGGGCCCAGAGCTGGAGGCAGTGCTGCAGGTGGGGGCTGAGCAGAGCAGAGCAGAGGGGCAGAATCCCCTCCCTGTGCTGCTCTCTCCCTGCTCTGGCTGCAGCTCAGCACTCAGCTGGCTCTGGGCTGCCAGGGCCCAGTGCTGGCTCCTGGGGACTTTGTCACCCCCAAGGCCTTCTCCTGCAGGCTGTCCAAGACAATCCCAGTGCTAGAAGCAGAAGAGGCTGAACAAGTTGTGATCAGCCCTGATGCCATGCCTGGCTGTTCAGGATTCTTGGTCCTGTCTGCAGGTGTCTCAGGGCATAAAGATGTCAGAAACTAGGAAATATCTCTCTGTCCCAAAGTCACCAGCCTGGAATAAAGCAGGGCTGATGTCACCACAGAGCTGTGTTTTGCCAATCTGATGAGCCAGGTGAAGGAACATCTCTGGCTGGAAAGCAGTCCCTGAGAGGGAGAGGCCTGGAAGCTAACAGGTTATCAGCTGTCAGAATGGCAGGGCTGGAAAAGGCCTCTGAGCTCAGCCAGTCCCACAGCAACCCAGCCCCACCATGGCCACCAAGCCATGGCCCCAGGAGCCATGGCCACAGCTTGCTGCAACACCTCCAGGCATGGGGACTCCACCACCTCCCTGGGCAGCCTCTGCCAGGCCCTGACCACTCCTGCAGCAAAGAAATTTTTCCTTCTTTCCAACCTCAGCCTCCCCTGGCACAGTTTCAGGCCATTGCCTCTCCTTCCATCATCTGAGCCTAGGGAGCAGAGCCCAAGCCCCCCCTGGCTGCAGCCTCCTCCCAGGGAGCTGCAGAGAGCAATGAGGTCTCCCTCAGCCTCCTCTGCTCCAGGCTGCACACCCCCAGCTCCCTCAGCTGCTCCTCCCCAGCCCTGTTCTCCAGACCCTTCCCCAGCTCTGTTGCCCTTCTCTGGCCCTGCTTCAGCAGTGGAATTAGTTGGGATGAGTGGAAGCTCTGCTGAGGCTCCAGGAGCCAGCAGGATGTGGATCACAGGCTGCAGGCATCATTGCAGGTAGGGAACCAGGATGGACCCTGAGGTAGAATTCTACATCTGCAGATAGGTGAAGGGAGCTGCCAGAGGAGCCTGTAAAGCCCTAAGGCTCTGAGGACAGTGCAGGGGTGCTAGGGCTCAGCCACAGCCTGAGCATGGACAGAGATCCTCTGCCTTGGTTTGTCTGGTTTGGTGTTTGCACAGGGCTGCTGGCTCAGGAGCCATGGTTTGCTTCCTCCTTCCTCTCTCTCTAGTTTCTCAGGTGTATGAGCAGAAAGGGGACTTTGGGAAAGGCATTCCCATGGGAAAAGCTGGTGGGCAGCCTCCAGCAGCTGGCTCTCCTTGTCCTGCCCTCCAGTTGGTGCTTTCAGCAGTCAGTAGGCCAAGGGTCTCTGAACAGAGGAGTCCTGCTGTTGCCTTCCCCTGGTCACAGCGCTGCTGGCACTCATGGAGGGGCTCCCAGAGGATGCTGTGCAGAGACTGCATGAGGGCCACAGTCTCCATCAGCCAAAGCCTTTGGCTTCCTGACTTGGGCAGACAGAAGTGGCAGAGGTCTGAGAGCATCTCTGAGGGCATCCAGGTTAAGGGGCTGGTAACTAGGGGGGAGCAAGCTAGGAGCAAACCTGGAGGAGTCTGGGCTGAGACAGGGAGCAGCATAGAGAGGCTGACAGAGCAGCAATGGTGAAACTGCCTGGCAGCAGCCCTGCCCACACCAGCACCCCTGCCCACACCAGCACCCCTGCCCTCACCAGCAGCCCTGCCCACACCAGCACCCCTGCCCTCACCACCACCCCTGCCCTCACCAGCACCCCTGCCCACACCAGCACCCCTGCCCTCACCAGCACCCCTGCCCACACCAGCACCCCTGCCCACACCAGCACCCCTGCCCTCACCAGCAGCCCTGCCCTCACCACCACCCCTGCCCTCACCAGCACCCCTGCCCACACCAGCACCCCTGCCCTCACCAGCACCCCTGCCCTCACCAGCAGCCCTGCCCTCACCAGCAGCCCTGCCCTCACCACCACCCCTGCCCTCACCAGCACCCCTGCCCACACCAGCACCCCTGCCCTCACCAGCACCCCTGCCCACACCAGCACCCCTGCCCACACCAGCACCCCTGCCCTCACCAGCACCCCTGCCCTCACCAGCAGCCCTGCCCTCACCAGCAGCCCTGCCCTCACCACCACCCCTGCCCTCACCAGCACCCCTGCCCACACCAGCACCCCTGCCCTCACCAGCACCCCTGCCCACACCAGCACCCCTGCCCACACCAGCACCCCTGCCCACACGGGCACCCCTGCCCTCACCGGCACCCCTGCCCACACCAGCACCCCTGCCCACACCAGCACCCCTGCCCTCACCACCACCCCTGCCCACACCAGCAGCCCTGCCCACACCAGCACCCCTGCCCTCACCAGCACCCCTGCCCTCACCAGCAGCCCTGCCCACACCAGCACCCCTGCCCTCACCGGCACCCCTGCCCACACCAGCACCCCTGCCCTCACCAGCAGCCCTGCCCACACCAGCACCCCTGCCCACACCAGCACCCCTGCCCACACCAGCACCCCTGCCCTCACCACCACCCCTGCCCACACCACCACCCCTGCCCACACCAGCAGCCCTGCCCTCACCAGCACCCCTGCCCACACCAGCAGCCCTGCCCACACCACCAGCCCTGCCCACACCAGCACCCCTGCCCACACCAGCACCCCTGCCCTCACCAGCGCCCCTGCCCTCACCACCACCCCTGCCCACACCAGCAGCCCTGCCCTCACCAGCACCCCTGCCCTCACCAGCACCCCTGCCCACACCAGCACCCCTGCCCACACCAGCACCCCTGCCCTCACCACCACCCCTGCCCACACCAGCACCCCTGCCCTCACCAGCACCCCTGCCCTCACCAGCGCCCCTGCCCTCACCACCACCCCTGCCCTCACCACCACCCCTGCCCTCACCAGCGCCCCTGCCCTCACCACCACCCCTGCCCACACCTCTCCCCTGCCCTCACCAGCGCCCCTGCCCTCACCACCATCCTTTCCCACCCCAGTGCCCCATCCCACCCCAGCCGCCGGCAGTGCCCTGCCCGCAGCAGCTCGCTGGGTGCCAGCCGCTGCCCTCCGGCGCCGCCGCTCGGGGTGGCTGCGGCAGCCCTGGCCGCGCCGAGGCCTCGGTCCCTGCGGCTCTGCAGCCACCTCGGCCGCTGCTGCCGGCCTGCGGCGAGCGGGACGGAGGTGCCAGGGTCTCTTACCTTGCACACCACGCACTCTGAGAGCCCCGGAGCGGAGGCTGGGCAGGTTTGTGCCCGTGGGGCAGGGCAGCTGTGGCGTCCTGGCGCTCGCTGCAGCGCTGGCACTGCCTGGCTGCCTGCGTGCAGCAGGTTGCAGCTGCAGCGAGCCGGCTGCTGGGCAGCGGCCAGCGCTCCCCTACCACGGTGAGGAGCAACAGCAGAGCAGCACGGCTCACGCTGGGGACGGGACAGGCAGGGTTTGTCCCCGGGAATGAAGCCCCGGGGTCCGGGCTCCTTTGTTTCCTGCTGGTTCTGTGTCTGGCTGCAGCACAGCCCCTGCCAGGCGGCTGCCAGCACAGCTGGTCCCGGCCAGCTCCAGAGTGATCGATCTGTTTGGCTTTCCATGGCCATCCATCCTCTGCAGCTGCTCTCCTGCTTTCCTGCAGGCAGCTCTGACCTTTGCTCTCTCCTGCCATGCCCCGGCTCTGGCCTGAGTCCAGAGCCTGTGCAGCTCCCTGGCACTCCAGAGAGATGGCTTAGTTCCAACCCCTCCTCATCTCCACCCAAAACAAAAGCTCCAGGCTTGGGAATCAGGAAAATCTGCCCAGCACAGCCCTGTCTCCTCCCCAGACAGAGGGAAAACAGAGCTCCCAGTTTGTTTACTACCTCTTGGCTCGCATCCATCCCCAGCTTCTGCTCCACCGCTCCAGACTGTGCAGCCTAGAGAAGATGTTGTGGCTTTGCCCTTCACCATCAGGCATCCGTGGCCACCAGCAGCAGCACTCAGGACCTTGCAGGGCTGAGGTCTGTGCCTGGGATGTTCCCAGCTCCTGCCTGCACAGAGCATGTGTGAGCTGTGAGCACAGGAGCAGAGTCTGTGCTTGGAGAGGGGATTTCAGTCCAGGCTGCGCTGTACAAAGCTCCTGCATGGGTTTCAGCTGTCAGGGGATGAAAGCTGAAGGAAGAGGACTTCTGAGCAGGGAAATTCGTGGAGGTTTCTGGCTGGTGAAAGGAGTGAGAGGCTGAGGCTGATCCACAGGGACTAATGCACAGCATCAGTCCCCCTGGGTGGAGCCCAAGGCTCCCAGCAAGGGATTCCCTGAGCTGAGGGAGGGATGTTACCTGCTGCAGCCCCCTTGTGCCTGTGACAGCAGAGGAGATCTGACCAGGAGGACTTTGTGACTGCAATTCCAAAACAAGAGACAAGGGAAAAGGAAAAACCAAACCCAAACCAAACCAACAAACCCAAACCAAACCAAACCCAAACCAAACCAACAAACCCAAACCAAACCAAACCAACAAACCCAAACCAAACCAACAAACCCAAACCCAAACCAAACCAACAAACCCAAACCAAACCAAACCAACAAACCCAAACCAAACCAAACCCAAACCAAACCAACAAACCCAAACCAAAACCAAACCAACAAACCCAAACCAAACCAACAAACCCAAACCAAACCAACAAACCCAAACCAAACCAACAAACCCAAACCCAAACCAAACCAACAAACCCAAACCAAACCAAACCAACAAACCCAAACCAAACCAACAAACCCAATCCAAACCAAACCAACAAACCCAAACCAAACCAAACCAACAAACCCAAACCAAACCAACAAACCCAAACCCAAACCAAACCAACAAACCCAAACCAAACCAACAAACCCAAACCAAACCAACAAACCCAAACCCAAACCAAACCAACAAACCCAAACCCAAACCAAACCAACAAACCCAAACCAAACCAACAAACCCAAACCAAACCAACAAACCCAAACCAAACCAACAAACCCAAACCAAAACCAAACCAACAAACCCAAACCAAACCAACAAACCCAAACCAAAACCAAACCAACAAACCCAAACCAAACCAACAAACCCAAACCCAAACCAAACCAACAAACCCAAACCAAACCAACAAACCCAAACCAAAACCAAACCAACAAACCCAAACCAAACCAAACCAACAAACCCAAACCAAACCAATAAACCCAAACCAATAAACCCAACCCAAAACAAACCAAACCAATAAACCCAAACCAATAAACCCAACCCAGTCATCAATTGAAATCCAGCTTCACTGAGGTCCTGACTGCAGCCCTGCACACTGACACTGCCAGTTCTGTAACCTCCAGCCAGCTGCTGGCTGAGGTCATAAAATCATAGAATCACAGAGTCATTCCAGTTGGAAAAGCCCTCTGAGATCACCGAGTCCAACCATTCTCTACCTTGACCAAGTCTGCTGCTAACCCATGGCCCTCAGCACCACATCTCTGCCTTTTTGGAACACCCCCAGGGATGGGCATTCAACCACCTCCCTGGGCAGCCTGTGCCAGTGTTCAAGTGGTCTCCAAGCTTTCCACCTTGTCCCTTTTAAAGCATTAGCCCCTAGGGTTTCTCCTCTGCAGCAGGAATTGTGTTCCCTTTGGAAGCATGGCAGGCATGATAGACCTCCCATCCACATCACCTCTCAAGGCTTTGGTCTTCAGGGATCCCCAGACAGCCATGCTGCCTGTGCTGGGGCACAGCTGGTCAGTGCCACCAGGCATCCTGGCCTGCATCAGGAACAGTGTGGCCAGCAGGAGCAGGGAGCTCATCCTGCCCTGTGCTCAGCACTGCTTAGGCCACACCTTGAGTCCTGTGTCCAGTTCTGGGCTCCTCAGGTTAGGAAAGAGGTTGAGCTGCTGGAAGGTGTCCAGAGAAGGGCAACAAAGCTGGGGAGGGGTCTGGGGCACAGCCCTGGGAGGAGAGGCTGAGGGAGCTGGGGTTGCTTAGCCTGCAGAGGAGGAGGCTCAGGGGAGAGCTTCTTGCTCTCTGCAACTCCGTGAAGGGAGGCTGTAGCCAGGTGGGGGTTGGGCTCTTCTCCCTAGTCTCAGGTGATCCACATCCTGCTGGCTCCTGGAGCCTCAGCAGAGCTTCCACTCATCCCAACTAATTCCACTGCTGAAGCAGGGCCAGAGAAGGGCAACAGAGCCGGAGAAGGGTCTGGAGAAGAGGGCTGGGGAGGAGCAGCTGAGGGAGCTGGGGGTGTTGAGCCTGGAGCAGAGGAGGCTGAGGGAGACCTCATTGCTCTCTGCAGCTCCTTGAGAGGAGGCTGGAGCCAGGTGGAGCTTGGGCTCTGCTCCCTAGGCTCAGGTGAGAGAAGGAGAGGAACTGGCCTGAAATTGTGCCAGGGGAGGCTGAGGTTGGAGAGGAGGAAAAGTTTGTTTGCTGCCAGAGTGGTCAGGGCCTGGCAGAGGCTGCCCAGGGAGGTGGTGGAGTCCCCATGCCTGGAGGTGTTGCAGCAAGCTGTGGCCATGGCTCCTGGGGCCAGGGTTGGGCTGATGGTTGGACTGGGTGCTCTCAGAGGCCTTTTCCAACCCGAACAATTCAATCATTCTGTGATTCTGTGGTTTGATGGCCATGGTGGGGTTGGGTTGATGTAAGACTGGATGAGCTCAGAGGCCTTTTCCAACCCAAACAGTTCCATGGTTCTCTGCTGAAGGGGGGTTCTTGGCCTGCTCCTCACATCAATGGTTTCAGGTGAAGTTGGCCAAACCACAGCCCTTTGTGATGGACTTTTTAATTGGGTAGCAAGGGAGGTTAACAACTCCACATTCCAATCAGTTGCCATAATAAGTGGAGGCTGGAAGGAAACAAAGCTAATCCAACCAATCAGCTTGACTCTGGTGGCAGCTGGCCTGGTTCCTGCAGCACTCTTGGAGGCAGCATCCACAGCCTGGCCGTGGCTGTGCGCTGGCCGGGCAGGAGCAGGGGCAGCGCCGCGGCGCAGGGCCACGGCTCGGCTCCTGCCGGCCAGGGATGCTCGTTCCTTGCCCTCCTTTCTTTGGCAACAAGGGAAAAAATGCCCCTGGGGTCCTTTGCAAGGAGTCTCAGGCCACATCCAAGTGATGCATCTGCTGTATGGTGAGAGCAGCACCAAGGACAGACTGTGCCCCTCCCTGCCCTCCTGACAGCTCCGGGACCCTTCGTGGCCAGTGAGTTCTCCACGCCACAGCAATGTGCCCTCGTGGCCAGGAAGGTTAGCTTGGAGTGCATTGAGAAGAATGTGGCCAGCAGGTCAAGGGAGGCTCTCTGCCCCCTCACACTGCTCTGGTGAGGCCTCATCTGCCATCCTGGGTCCAGTTCTGGGCTCTCCGGTTCAAGAGAGAAAAGGAACTACTGCAGAGTCCAACAGAGGCTAAGAGGATGCTGAAGGGCCTGGAACACCTCTGTGAGATGAAAGGCTGAGAGCCCTGGGGCTGCTGGGCATGAGAAGAGCAGCCCCAGAGGGGATCTGAGCAACGTTTTCAAGTACCTGAGGGGTGAGGGGAAAGAAGCAGGGCCCAGGCTCTTTTCAGTGGTGCCCAGTGACAGGACAAGGGGCATGAACTGGGCACAGCTGCCTCTACCCACCCTTCCTGGGCTCAGAATGACAAAATGTGACAGGTACCAGGCAAATGCAAGGCTCAGGGGGTTCCTAAACGTGGCCCAGTGGTGGCTGCCATGAGGCCTGGTGTACTTGAGTCACCATTAACACATGGTAGGATTATGGAATGGCTTGGGGTGGAAGGGACCTTAAGATCCTCCTGTGCTAGGATTTTGTATTTAGAGGGCTCCTGGTAGAGGATGGATTCAGGCTGAGCTGGCTCATAGCCTGCCCAAGGGTTGGTAGAACATCCAGTAAGGGTTTCTTGATGTTCCTCACCCTGACAGCCAAGGAGGGACACAAAGGTGATCAGAGGGCTGCAGAACCTCCCCTGTGGGGCCAGGCTGGGAGAGCTGGGGCTGTGCAGCCTGCAGAAGAGAAGGTTCCAGGGAGACCTCCAGAGCAGCCTGCCAGGACCTGAAGGGCTCCAGGAGAGCTGGGGAGGGACTCTGGCCAAGGGCTGGGAGTGCCAGGATGAGGAACAATGGCTTTGAACTGGGAGAGAGGAGACTGAGAGTGGAGAGGAGGAAGAAATGAGAGTGAGGGTGGGGAGAGCCTGGCACAGGCTGCCCAGGGAGGCTGTGGCTGTGCCCTGCCTGGAGGTGTTCCAGGCCAGGCTGGATGAGGCCCTGAGCAAGCTGTGCTGGTGGGAGGGGTCCCTGCCCAGGGCAGGGAGCTGGGGCTGGATTCTCTTGAAGGTCCCTTCCAGCCCAACCCATTCTAGGATTGTGAGTCTTCAGCATTAGCACATTCATAAGCAATGTCCTCCTTTGGAGGGATCTGGAGTTCTCTTAGCTGTAGGTCATTATTAATTACAAGGCAACAGGAAATTCGTTAGGGAACAGAATCAAACTTTCAATGAATGTCATTTTTACCCAGGAAGATCAGATGAGGCTTTTTTCCCCAGCCTTTAACAAGGATCTGGAAACATTTGCTAATTTCCAGCTATTATCATTACTCTGCAACATCTGAGCTCTCCTTTGCATAGAATAAAACATTTCCTCTAGCCACTCTGCCTCTGCTCTGCCCTGTTTGTGTGAGGAAGCGGAGCTGCATGGAAAGGGGAGGCTTTTGCTCTGCAGCAGAGCAGCAGCAGGTTTTCAGCAGTCCCTTGGTGGCCACCTCGCAGCGTTTCTGGGCTTTGGTTAAGCCAGGCTCTAGCATCAGGCTCCGTGTGAGCTGCCTGCCCGAGCCCAGCGCTGCCTCTCACCCCAGCACTGCTCCAGCTTGCTCTCTGCAAGCCTTGTGCCAAATGTTTTGCTTTCAGTTTCGTTGTCAGTCTCCAAGCAAAACCTGCTGGAAACAGCAGAGAGGTTCCAGGGGTCAGGTGTGAACTGGGCATGGCTTAAAGGGGAACATCTCAGCCCTCTCCAGGCCCTTCTGGTAGAGGGCTTGGGTTTCCTTCTGATCTGAGAATCATTTGTTCAGGTTTGGAGCTTCACAGCATCCCAGCATGGAAAGGCTGCAAGGGACCTCTGGGCATCACCCAGTCCAAGCAGGGCAGCCACAGCAGCTTGCCCAGGGGCACAGTGCCCAGGGGGGGTTGGAAGCTCTCCACACCAGGAGACTCCACAGCCTCTCTGGGCAGCCTGCTCCAGGCCTCCAGCACCCTCCCAACAAACAACTTTCTCCTCCTGCTCAGATCCAACCTCCTGGCTGCCAGTCTGTGCCCACTGCCCCTTGTGCTGGCCCTGGGCACCACTCAGCAGAGCCTGGCCCCAGCCTCTTGCCCCCCCCAGCTCCTTTAGCTCTTGCTGAGCATTGCTCAGCTGCCCTCTGGGGCTGCTCTTCTGCAGGCTCTCAGCCCCAGGGCTCTCAGCCTTTGCTGCTCCCAGAGCTGCTCCAGGCCCCTCAGCAGCTCTGCAGCCTGCCCTGGACTCTCTCCAGCAGTTCCCTGTCCCTCTGGAGCTGGGGAGCACAGAACTGGACCCAGGAATCCAGATATGGCCTCCCTAAGGCAGAGCAGAGAGAGAGGAGAATCTCCCTTGCCCTACTGGCCACAGCTCTTCTGAATGCCCCCAGAAACTGAACCTTAGGAACGTGGTCAGAGTCGCCCTGGAGCTTTACCCGCGATGCCCAGGGAGGGCATTAGCTGGTTGTGCTCTGTTCCGTGTATCCAAGAGGCTCTGGAAATCTCAGAGGACTGACCCAGTGATTCTCCATGGCCACCTATGCTCTGAAGGAATGGTTTTGGTTATCTCTGTGTCCTGGTGAATCCTGAAGAGCCACATTCAAACAAGCAAGCAACCAAAGCTGGCCACAGCTGCCGTTGCACCCTGCTTTGTCTGCCAGCCGTGCACGTTCATGGTGCTGCAAACACCAGAGCTCAGCTGTGCAGCAGCCCCCACAGGTAACAAGGATCAGCAGCTCATGAGGGGTCTTGATCAGGGAACATGGTAAAAAGAGAGCAAGGCAGAAAGTCAGCTGGCTTGTGCAGGGAGTCAGGAAGCCTCTGAGGCTAGGCCTGCCAGCACTGGCAGCTAGCTGCCTCAGCTCAGAGCCCTGCTGGCCACCAAGGCTACAGCCTCCTTCCACGTCGTATTCAAGACCTCTCCAGAGCCCATAGCTGCACTGCACCACCTGTCACCCCAAACAGATGTCCTGGAACCACTGAATGGGTCAGGCTTCAAGGGACCTCAGAGCTCATCTGCTCCAAGCCCGCTGCTAAGGGCAGGGACACCTCTCAGCTAGCTCAGGTTGCTCAAGGCCTCATCCAGCCTGACCTTGAACATCCCCAGGGAGGAGGCAGCCACAGCCTCCCTGGGCAGCCTGTGCCAGGCTCTCCCCACCCTCACAATGAACAGCTTCTTCCTCAGCTGCACTCTAACCCTGCTCTGCCTCAGCTCCAAACCATTTCCCCTTGGCTCAGACACCCTCAGGAAAAGTCTCTCTGCAGCCTTCCTGCAGGATCCCTGGAGGGTGCCCCCCTGGGCATTAGCTCTGCTGATAAGCTTCTCAAGTGGCTAACTCTGTGAGCTTTGCTGGATGAACCAGGGGTTGCCCAGTTGCTGGCAGCTTCTCCCCAGAGGATGGATGTGTAAATGGTATAGAAAAACATAAACCATGATCCTGACATCATTCTCTGCTCATGGCTCCAGAGATTCTAGGAGGGACATCAGGAGGAAGTTCTGAAGAGGGAGGCTGGGGAGACAGTGGCACAGGCTGCCCAGGGAGGTGGTGGAGGCTCCAGCCCTGGAGACATTGAAGCTCAGCCTGGCTGTGTCTCTGTGCAGCCTGCTGTGGCTGGAGCTGTCCCTGCTGCCTGCAGGTGGGTGGACAGGATGCCCTTGGAGGCTGCCTTCCAGCCCAGTGCAAGCTGTGACTCTGAACTTGTGATCTTGAAGGACCTGGCCTGAAGTTGTGCAAAATTCTTGTAAAGAGCTGGGGAGATTGATTTGGACAGGGCTGGCCTCATGGAGAAGAATGGCACTGGCCAAGCAAAACTGCCTGGGAGGGGCAGGCAGGAAGAGAAGCAGTAAGGACAATAGGTCCAAATGTTTCATTTCCAGAGGGTTCCACCATTCCCATTTTCCCACTTTGCTCCCAAGCTCATTTCCATGTTGGAAAACAGAAAGATCCATCAAGTAGGGTCAGTGGTTGGATTTGATGATCCCAGGAGCCCTTTCCAGCCAGAATGATTCTGTGATTCCATGGCTCTAGAAATGCTCCCTCTGAACTCAGCATTCCTCTGGGGGCTTTTCTTTGTTCATGAGTTACATAGCAGGAACAAGAGGGGGAAGTTTCAGAGCCCTGCAAAACAACCTGATTATTTCTTTCCTAAATGTTCTCCAGTGATAGAAAGAAAAAAAATTGTCCTTTTGATCAGTCCTCTTCCAGGGTAGAGGAGAAGTGCCCCAGGCCCTGGGATGAATGAGAACAGGAGGAAACAGCCAGCAGCCCTGCAGGTGAGGCTCAACCTACAAAGCAGGGACATGGAGTTCTCTGAGAAACCTCTTTTTGATGAAGCCTCCTGATAGCTGAGGCAGCTGACAGCCTCCTCACCACCTCACACTGATGTCATCAAAAGGAGCTCAGAAAGGCAGCAGCCAGAGCTGCTGTGACCTTGACAGACTGTTCCTTGACCCAGCAGTGAAAGTGAAATGCCAGGGAGGAAATGGCAGGGCAGCCCCGCAGGCAGGGACAGCCGCTCCTGCACACGGCTCTCCAAGCCCACATCCATCTCCCCTGCCCCCTAGCGAGGTCCCCCGGGTCCAGGGTGGTGCCATGGCATCACCAAAAGCTCTCAGCCCCTCAGGTGTTTCTGCTGGGTGTGTGAGCTGGGAAGCTGCTTTCTCTCTCCATGCCTTTCTGCTGCCCTTCAACATCGATCCAGCTGCTGCTTTCCTCCTGCTGCTCCTCTTCCAAGCCTGTTGCAGGGTTTTGTTCCTCTGATGACTGCAAACTTGCCTCCTTTTTCCTGCCTGCATTTATTCATGGCTAGGGTGTACTTTCTGTTCTTCTGCCAAGTTTGTCTGTTAGATCTTCTCCCTCCCCAGCATCTGTCCTGCCCACAGTTATTTATGGAAAGCAATCTTCCTCTTTTCCCCTTCTTTGTGTTTTCTTTCACAGAACTGTTTCAGTTCCTACTCACTTTTCCAACCCCCAACCTTTGGACAGGGGTCCTGCCTTCCCCTCTAGCCATCTTCCAGAGCTGCAGACCTCATCTTTCCTTGGACTCCTGAGGTGCCTTTGTACAACCTTTGGTCAAGAGGTCAAGAACGGTTTAGGCTGGAAGTGACCTCAGAGATCAGCTACAGCAACCTCCATGCCATGGGCAGGGACAGCTCTCAGCTAGACTCAGCTGCTCAAGGCTTCATCCAACCTGACCTTGAACAGCTCCAGGCAGGGGACAGCCACAGCCTCCCTGGGCAGCCTGTGCCAGAGCCTCACCACCCTCCTGCTGCAGAACTTCTTCCTCAGCTCCACTCCAACCCTGCTCTGCCTCAGCTCCAAACCATTCCCCATGGCCTGGCTCAGACACCCTCAGCAAAAGTCTCTCTGCAGCCTTCCTGCAGGATCCCTGCAGGTCCTGGCAGCAGCTCTGAGGTCATAGAATCATTTAATCAAAAAGGTTGGAAAAGACCTCAGAGACTCCCCTGGAGCCTTCTCCTCTGCAGGCTGCACACCCCCAGCTCCCTCAGCCTGTCCTCATGGCAGAGGTGCTCCAGCCCTTGGATCGTCTTTGTGGCCTCCTCTGTACTCCCTCCACACAAGCTTGAAAGAGGTTGTGGTGAGCTGGGGATTGGTCTCTTCTCCCTGCTATCAGTGTTCCAGAAAGGTGTGGCCATGGCTCTTGGGGCCATGGCTCTTGGGGCCATGGTTGAGTGGCCATGGTGGTGTTGGGTGGAAGGTTGGACTGGATGATCTCAGAGGGCTTTTCCAATCCAAGCAGCTCAAAGCTTGGTTTCCTTGGTGGGACTTTAAAGTGCCTGTCAGCCATCTCTCAGCCCTGTGTTTTCCTTGTCACTTTAATCTGCTTAGTAATAGCTCCTACTACTGCTGCATGTCACCCTCTGCACTCTTTGTCCAGCCCCAAGTGACTGCCAAAGCAACCCAGAGAGATTGGATTTAACCAGAAAGGGGAAAGAAAAAGTGGTTCTCACTTAAACACCCTTTGCATGCTCCAGGGCAGAGGACTGCAGTGCCCCTACTCACAGTTCTCCTGCCTGCCAATTATTAGTCTGTGGAGTCCAAAGCAATTACTGAAGCCTTAAATAAACCTTTGCTGAGTGTAGGAAGCTCAGTGGCACTATTAGCATCTTGCCAGTGAGCACAGGTCTGCTGTGGAAGCACTGCTGGGAAAGGTGCAGCTGGCTGGGCAGAAATCTGTGTGCTTGAGGTGGGGAAGGTGCAAATAGAAACAGAGGCAGGGATGGAGAAGGCATTGCAGCAATGCCATAACACTCCCTGGGAAGGTGTATTTGGGGGTGAAAAGTGAGAGGGGATAAAAAGAGCCCCACCAGCTTTGGAGGCCTGAGAAATGGTTCAAGTGTTCCGAACATGAACCCCTCCAGGAGCAGCTTTCAAAAGGGATGCAGGGAAATGTTTGCTCCTGTTGAAAAGATGTTTGCCTTCAAAACCTGGGGCAGGCCAACCCTGCTCAGACAGTTGTGTCTGGAAGGAGAACCAAAGGAGGCTCAGAGAGGGGAACTGTGGCTGAGCCCCAGAGTGGTGTGTTCCACAGGGGTGTTCCTGGGGATAGCAAGCTGTGCCTCAGGTACAGAATGAAGAGCTACAGTGCTGGGGCACCCCTGTCTGCATGCCTTGTGCCATCAGCTTGGCCCTCCTGGGACAGGGGCCTGGTTTTCCTGCATCTGGGAGGTGCAAAGCTCTTGCAAGTATGTGGATTTTGCTAGGTTTGGGAG
Source organism: Dryobates pubescens (assembly GCF_014839835.1). Classification (NCBI taxonomy): domain Eukaryota; kingdom Metazoa; phylum Chordata; class Aves; order Piciformes; family Picidae; genus Dryobates; species Dryobates pubescens. Next base: position 22,693,457 of record NC_071631.1, on the reverse strand, counting down.
AGTGGGAGCCAAACAGAACCTGGGGAGGCCAACAGCATCCTGGGCTGCATTTAAAAACAGTGTGTGCAGGGTCAAGGGAGGTTCTCCTCCCCCTCTGCCCTGCTGCAATGTTGTGTCCAGCAACAGAGACCTGCTGGAGAGAGTCCAGTGGAGGGCTACAGGGATGCTGAAGGGACTGGGACATCTCTGCTGTGATGAGAAGCTGAGAGCCCTGGGGCTGGTTAGACTGGAGAAGAGAAGGGTGGAGGGGGTGTGATGAGCATCTGTAGATATCTGAGGGTTGGTGTCAGGATGAGGGTGGCAGGCTCCAGTCAATGGTGACAGCACAAGGGGCAATGGACACAAACTGGAACACAGGAGGATCCACCTCGGCATGAGGAGACACTTCTTTGGTGTGAGGCTGCTGGAGGCCTGGAGCAGGCTGCCCAGAGAGGTTGTGGAGCCTCCTTCTCTGGAGGCTTTCAAGCCCCAGCTGGCTGCATTCCAGTGGGACCTGCCCTGGGTGACCCTGCTCTGGCCAGGGGTTGGACTGGGTGATGTTCAGAGGTCCCTTCTAACGCCTGCCCTTCTGTGATTGTGTGAGCTCTGAGCATGGGAGGCGCCAGCAAGGTGTAGAACCGTTCCATGACGCCCGTGGTGTCACTGAGGGAGTCACAGGGAGGGCTCAGAACACATCCAGCTTCTTTCCTCTCTTTCAGTCACTCATCACAGGCTTGGAGTGCTCAGCTTCCCTGCCTGAGCATGGAGCATAGAATCACACACTTGTTTGGGTTGGAAGAGACCTTTCAGATCCTTGAGTTCAACCCAGCACTGCCAGGGCACCACTGAGCCATAGCCCTCAGCACCACATCTCCATGGCACTGAAACTCCTCCAGGGATGGAGTCTTCACCACTGCACTGGGCAGCCTGGGCCAGGGCTTGGCAACCCTTTCCATGAAGAAATTGTTCCTCATGTCCAATCAAACCTCCCCTGGGGCCACTTGAGGCCATTTCCTCTTGTTCTATCACTTCTTCCTTGAGGAAATGCACAACCCCCACCTGCCTCCAACCTCCTCCCAGGGAGCTGCTGCAGAGAGCAATGAGGTCTCCCCTCACTCTCCTTTCTGCAGACTGTGCAACCCCAGCTCCTCAGCTGCTCCTCACAAGATTTGTGCTCTAGACCCTTTACCAGCTCCATTGCCCTTCCTTGGGCATGCTCCAGCCCCTCAATGTCCTTCTTGGAGTGAGGGCCCCAACCCCCAAGCAAAGGGAGTCAGAGGCCAAGTGAGGGCAGGTGCTCCCTGCACAGCCCTGAGCTGTCCTGCAGCAGAGTCCTGAGCTGTCCTGCAGTGCAGCCCTGAGCTGTCCTGCAGCGCAGCCCTGAGCTGTCCTGCAGCAGAGCCCTGAGCTGTCCTGCAGCAGAGCCCTGAGCTGTCCTGCAGCGCAGCCCTGAGCTGTCCTGCAGCGCAGCCCTGAGCTGTCCTGCAGCAGAGCCCTGAGCTGTCCTGCAGCGCAGCCCTGAGCTGTCCTGCAGCAGAGCCCTGAGCTGTCCTGCAGCAGAGCCCTGAGCTGTCCTGCAGCGCAGCCCTGAGCTGTCCTGCAGCAGAGCCCTGAGCTGTCCTGCAGCAGAGCCCTGAGCTGTCCTGCAGCAGAGCCCTGAGCTGTCCTGCAGCGCAGCCCTGAGCTGTCCTGCAGCAGAGCCCTGAGCTGTCCTGCAGCGCAGCCCTGAGCTGTCCTGCAGCGCAGCCCTGAGCTGTCCTGCAGCAGAGCCCTGAGCTGTCCTGCAGCGCAGCCCTGAGCTGTCCTGCAGCAGAGCCCTGAGCTGTCCTGCAGCGCAGCCCTGAGCTGTCCTGCAGCAGAGCCCTGAGCTGTCCTGCAGCGCAGCCCTGAGCTGTCCTGCAGCAGAGCCCTGAGCTGTCCTGCAGCAGAGCCCTGAGCTGTCCTGCAGCGCAGCCCTGAGCTGTCCTGCAGCAGAGCCCTGAGCTGTCCTGCAGCAGAGCCCTGAGCTGTCCTGCAGCAGAGCCCTGAGCTGTCCTGCAGCGCAGCCCTGAGCTGTCCTGCAGCAGAGCCCTGAGCTGTCCTGCAGCGCAGCCCTGAGCTGTCCTGCAGCGCAGCCCTGAGCTGTCCTGCAGCAGAGCCCTGAGCTGTCCTGCAGCGCAGCCCTGAGCTGTCCTGCAGCGCAGCCCTGAGCTGTCCTGCAGCGCAGCCTGCACAGCCATGGAGCTTTCTCCCTGCCATGAGGAGAGGCTGAGCGTGCAGGCTGCAAGCTGTCACACAGATAAGCAGCTCTAATGCCTCCCTGGCTCGGAGAGAGCCATGTTTTGTCAAGCAGGAGGCACAATGCATCATCTCAGCTAAGCTGGAGGAAGACCATGAGCTGCTAGCACAGAGCTTTTAATACTCAACTAATTAAAACAAAGTCATCTCTCACCCTCCTGAGGGATTTGATTGTTTTTCCCCCTATGAAGGCTGGAGGTATCACACCATTTCCAGATGATGTAATTAACCTGACCTATTTGGTGCCTCCATATTAATGTATCTTTTTGATGGATTTACAAGAAAGCCTCATTATTAAAGCCTGCAGAAGAAGATTTATTATGATCTTGTTTCTTTCCACTCATTATTTCCTTCTTCCCATTTGGAAGTGACTCAGGACCCCTGGCTGCTTCCTCCTGCTTTCCAGTAATCTCTGCACTGCTCTGCAGAAGACTTAGAGGCTTGACCTCTGCTTCAGAGAGGAGGAGGTCCAGAGAGGAGGAGGTCCAGAGAGGGGAAACAAAGCTGGGGAAGGGTCTGGGAAACAAAGCTGGAGAGGAGCAGCTGAGGGAGCTGGGGGTGTTGAGCCTGGAGCAGAGGAGGCTGAGGGAGACCTCATTGCTCTCTGCAGCTCCCTGAGAGGAGGCTGGAGCCAGGTGGGGCTTGGGCTCTGCTCCCCGGTCTCAGGTGAGAGAAGGAGAGGAACTGGCCTGAAATTGTGCCAGGGGAGGCTGAGGTTGGAGAGGAGGAAAAGTTTGTTTGCTGCCAGAGTGGTCAGGGAGTGGCAGAGGCTGCCCAGGGAGGTGGTGGAGTCCCCATGCCTGGAGGTGTTGCAGCAAGCTGTGGCCATGGCTCCTGGGGCTATGGCTTGGTGGCCATGGTGGGGCTGGGTTGGGGTTGGACTCAGTGATCTCAGAAGGCTTCTCCAACCAAGACTGCCCTGTGGTTCTCTTATTCCCCATTTACTGCCTGGCAAAATGGGTGCAGAGACAAAGCTCTGAGGAGTTTCAGCAGGCTGATGCCATTCATCAAAGAGCACAGGGAAGCTGAGCTGAGGCTGAGCAAAGGCTCTGAGCTCTGCAGCTGCTGCAGATTGTTATTTGCAGACTTCTTTGCTCTTGCAGTTCCAATCCCAAATCTGCTGTTTGGCAGAGCAGCTCCCAGGGGCTGCACTTTGCCTTGGTTCATTTGACAGGGTTCAAAGGCACCACATGGGCCTGGTCCCAGCCATCAGGGAGAGGTGAGGCAGCAGTCTACATCTGGATCTGTGGGGAAAACCTACAGAATCCTGGAACTTGGGGGTTTGGAATGGACATTAAAGCTCAGCCAGCTCCAGCCCCTGCCCTGGGCAGGGACCCCTCCCACCAGCACAGCTTGCTCAGGGCCTCATCCAGCCTGGCCTGGAACACCTCCAGGCAGGGCACAGCCACAGCCTCCCTGGGCAGCCTGTGCCAGGCTCTCCCCAGTATCACTGCCAACAATTTCTTCCTCCTCTCCAGTCTCAGTCTCCCCTCTCCCAGCTCAAAGCCATTGTTCCTCAGCCTGGCACTCCCAGCCCTTGTCCAGAGTCCCTCCCCAGCTCTCCTGGAGCCCTTCAGGTCCTGGCAGGCTGCTCTGAGGTCTCCCTGGAGCCTTCTCTTCTGCAGGCTGCACAGCCCCAGCTCTCCCAGCCTGGCCCCACAGGGGAGGCTCTGCAGCCTCTGCTCATCTTGGTGGCCTCCTCTGGAGCCTCTCCAGCAGCTCCAGGTCCTTCCTGTGCTGGGGGCCCCAGATCTGGAGGCAGTGCTGCAGGTGGGGGCTGAGCAGAGCAGAGGGCAGAATCCCCTCCCATGCTGTGGGGCTGGAGCTGAGCTGAGCAGCTCTCCCTGCAGGGTTTTTGCTTCACAGCAGATGTAGGCAGAATTCTGGATTGGGATCAGAGCACAGCAGTCAAACTTTTTTCTTTTTGTTTGCTTTCCCCCCTTTTCTCCTCTTTTTTCCCCCACAACAAGCTGCTACAGAGGAACCTGCACAGATTTCTGTGATTCAACTTCAAAGGTTAGGAAGCAGCCCAGGCCCCCCTGTGTGCTTTGTTTCATTGATTGCCAGGGGCAGAGCGTTCCTCATGCATTGGTGTTAAACAAACAGAGGTGAAACTAAGCAGAGATTTTCATTTCTGTTGAGATAATGATGCAAGATTATTGACCCAAGGGTGATACTGATGGAGTTACTGCTGCACATCCATAGCTGTGGCCAGGTCTTTTGTAGGGCACTGAGAAACCTACTCAATATTTTGATGCCTCAGCTGGAGCTGAGCTTTCCCAAAGGGTGCAGCCAGAAGCCTGTGGCCAGCAGGGCAAGGGAGGTTCTCCTCCCCCTCTATTCTGCCCTGCTGAAGCTGCATCTGGAGCCCTGGGGCCAGTTCTGGCTCCCCAGCTCCAGAGGGACAGGGAACTGCTGGAGAGAGTCCAGGGCAGGCTGCAGAGCTGCTGAGGGGCCTGGAGCAGCTCTGGGAGCAGCAAAGGCTGAGAGCCCTGGGGCTGAGAGCCTGCAGAAGAGCAGCCCCAGAGGGCAGCTGAGCAATGCTCAGCAAGAGCTAAAGGAGCTGTGGGGGGCAAGAGGCTGGGGCCAGGCTCTGCTGAGTGGTGCCCAGGGCCAGCACAAGGGGCAGTGGGCACAGACTGGCAGCCAGGAGGTTGGATCTGAGCAGGAGGAGAAAGTTGTTTGTTGGGAGGGTGCTGGAGGCCTGGAGCAGGCTGCCCAGAGAGGTTGTGGAGTCTGCTGGTGTGGAGAGCTTCCAACCCCCCCTGGGCACTGTGCCCCTGGGCAAGCTGCAGAGGTGCCCTGCTGGAGCAGGGCTTGGGCTGGGGCAGCTCCAGGGAGTCCCTTGCCATCTGCTATTGTGTGCTTCTGTGCAAGACCTGCTAGCAGCAGGTTGGTCCTCTTGGAACCTGTGCTTCGATTCAAGGTCAGCCACAGCACAGTTCCAGCCATCAGGACAGAGCACTGAAGAGTGCTGAACTCCATTGTCTCCACAGCCTGAGCTCCTCGTGGAGGAGGGCTTCTGGACATGGCTCCCAGTGCAGCATGCAACAGCAATTTAATGAGCAGGAGATGCTCTCTGCAGTGCCTGGCTTGGCCCTTGCTGGCAGCAGCACCATGGCAGCCAAGGCTGTTGTGCCAGTGCAGAGCTGGCCCCTGCCCTGTGCCTGTGGAGTGAGGACTCTGTCACTGGCCACAGAGGATTTGTTTAAGAGATGAGGTGGCCCTGAATCACTGCAGTAATTAATTGGCTGCTGCTGTGCAGTGCAGCAGCAACACTTGGGGAGATGTTATCTGCTGTCCTGCTTGAATTAAGGATTCCTCAGGGCACAAATCATTCCCCAGGCTTTGTTTGGCTCTAAGTTACACCATATACAAATTATCTGAGGAGGTGATTAATGACATGGAGAGAGAGAGCCCAGGAGACAATCCATCTCTTCTTCAGTCTTCTGTCATCAATACATCTTCCAGCAGATGCAGAGTGATCCTGCCCCTCTGCTCTGCTCTGCTGAGACCTCACCTGCAGGCCTGTGCCCAGCTCTGGGGCCCCCAGCACAGCAAGGACCTGGACCTGATGGAGAGGGTCCAGAGGAGGGTCATGAAAATGATCAGGGAGCAGCCTTGCTATGAGGCCAGGCTGGGAGAGCTGGGGCTGTTCAGCCTGGAGAAGAGAAGGCTCCAGGGAGACCTCAGAGCAGCCTGCCAGTAACTGAAGGGGGCTGCTGGAAGGCTGCAGAGGGACTGTTTGCAAAGGCCTGCAGGGACAGAACAATAGAGAATGGCTTCCAGCTAGAGCAGAGCAGATTGAGATTGGATGTGAGGAACAAGTTCTGCACCAGGAGGCTGCTGGAACACTGCAGCAGGTTGCCCAGGGAGGTGGCTGAGGCTGCATCCCTGGAGACATTCAAGGTGAGGCTGGACAGGGCTCTGGGCAAGCTGATCTGGTGGAGGATGTCCCTGCTGCGTGCAGAGGGTTGGACAAGATCCCCTTGGAGGGTCCCTGCCAGCCCCAGGAAGCCTGTGGTTCTATCATCAAGTCCTACCACTGCCTAATTGCCAAATCTGGTACTAATGATCTCAGAGGTCTTTGACGTGTCTAATGGGAAGAGACATTCTCAACCTGCCAGCCCTGAGCTGCCCGCAGCATCCTGCAGCACAGCAGCCTGTGCAGGGCTAGCTGCTGCTGCTGAGTCCGGGCTCGGCCGCCGGCCGGGGCGGGCGGCAGGCGCAGAGCCGCGGCGCTGTCGGCTCTGGACAGAGCCCTGGGGCGGAAACAGCTCCGCTGTGAACGACAGAGCTCTGTCCGTGCCGTGGGGTGCTGGGCTCTGCTCGCTCGGCTTTGGTTGGGTTTGTTGCCCCACAGGAGCTCCCTGTCTGCTCCCTTGGTTGGTTGTTTACCAGAGGAGCTTTCCAAGCCCAGGAGCACAAAGTCCTGACCCAGGAGGCTTTTCCATTTGTGTATCCATTTGTTTTCAGGCTGAGCCCTGTGTGTGTTCTGCCCCAAAGCAGAGGCTTTGAGGGGAAAAAAGGCTGAGGGGGTTTCTTTCTTTCTTTCTGAATTGCAGACTGGAAGTCAAGCACATTTCAGCAGGGTGGAAAAACCTTTCCCAATGGAAAGCCCAGGGAGCTCCCAAGCCTGCAGTCACTGTCTCCCTCCATTTACACAGACTCCTAGGATGGGAGGGCTTGGAAGGCCCCTCTTGGGATCACTGAGTCCAACCCCCCCCTGCCAGAGCAGGGTCACCTAGAGAAGGTCACAGAGGAACCTGTTCGGGTGGGTCTTGAATGTCTCCAGAGATGGAGACTCCACAGCTTCTCCTGGCAGCTGCTCCAGGGCTCCAGCACACTTCAACTGAAGAAGTTCCACCTCACATTAGGTGGAACCTCTGATGTTCAGGTTTGTGCCTGTTGCCCTTTGTGCTCTCACTGGGCACCACTGACCAAAGCCTGGTCCCATCCTCCTGACGCCTACCCTTGAAGCATTGGTCAGCACTGATCAGATCCCCCTCTGGCTGCTCTTCAGGCTAACCCCCCCCCAAAAGTCTCTCAATCTTTCCTTCTCACAGAGAAGTTCCAGTCCCCTCAGCAGCTTTGCAAACCTTTTCTGTCCCCTCTCCCTCTTGAACTGGGCAGCCTGGACACAGGACTGCAGATTTAGCACAGACATCAGGGCAAATAAAGATGGCCACAAGCAGCCAAGCTCATGGTTCCTCCACTTCTGAGGCATTTAAATCCCAGCCAGAGAGATGTGTCAGGGCTGATACAGGGTCAGCACCTCCTAGCAGTGAGGTGAAGTAGGTGACCTCCTGAGAGCCTCTTCATTTCCCTGAGTCACAGAACCAGAATCCCAGCGTGGTGGGGATTGAAAGGGTCCTCTGGGGATCATCCTGCCCAACCCCACTGCCAAAGCAGGGAAATCATCACCAATGACTTGGTGCAGCACAGTTAGACCACGGATGACAACCACAGCAGCTCCTTGATGGTCCTGAGTGCCATGGCCCAGTCTGGCTTGGTTCTTGTGGGGAGGGTCAGCCGAGCTCGGTGTGCTCTGGCTACAGAATGATCAATGCAGCATCACCAGGAGTTAAACTAAGCTCACAGAATGAGCTTTCCAGTTGGGAACAGGGCAGAGCTTCAGGGACTGGAATTGGACCAGACCAAAGGTGTCCAGGGAAGAGGCAGGCTGAGCATGTTGGCAGAACTTCACACAGAATCCTCAGGCTCCTCTGTGCTGAGCTGCCACAGGGACCTGAGCTGGAGCCTCTGACCCACAAAGTACAAATGCAGCTTGCCACCATTCCAGGCAGCTGGGGACACCAGAGGGGAGCTGTCAGTGTGCAGGGAGAAACCAAAGCAATCAACCTGCTGACAAAGGAGAGCTGCAGGAAGAAGAGATGCTGAAAGAGGCACACAGCAAACAGAGCTCAGCAAGCTGATGGCTGCAGAACAGTCCTGCCTCCAGAAAAACACCATTTGGAAACTGATGGGCAAAAACTGGGGGGAGAATGGCAGGGGAGCCTCAGCCAAGCCCTGGATTCAGTGTCTGTAGAGGAGCTAGCAAAAGGTTAAACTGGGCAGAGATCTGGAGCAGAAACCAGACCTGCATCTGGAGAGGGCTGGTGCCTAGAGACTGAGGTGGACACAAGGAGCAGGAGGAGGAAGAGAAGGAGGAGAAAGTGCACCCAAGAACCCTGAGATGGAGAAGGACTAAGCTGCAGTACAGCCAGCAACAGAAACTTGAGGAAAGTGGGAAAGGGGAGAGGAGAGAGCAGCAGAAGGCTGCAGAAAGCAGTGTGTTAGGTGACCTTAGTTGAAAAGTCTGTGCCAGTGTGACCACTGTCTGCAGAAGTGCCCTGGTGAGGGCCTGGGGCATCTCTCCTAGGGAAGGCTGAGAGTCCTGGGGCTGCTGAGCCTGGAGAAGAGAAGTCTGAGAGGGAACCTTAGCAATGTCTGCAAATGTCTGCAGGGAGGCTGTCGGGAGGATGGAGCCAGGCTCCTGGCAGTGGCACCAGTGACAGGACAAGGGGCAGTGGTGCCAGTGACAGCACAAGGGGCAGTGGTGCCAGTGACAGGACAAGGGGCAGTGGTTCCAGTGACAGCACAAGGGGCAGTGGTGCCAGTGACAGCACAAGGGGCAGTGGTACCAGTGACAGCACAAGGGGCAGTGGTGCCAGTGGTGCCAGTGACAGCACAAGGGGCAGTGGTGCCAGTGACAGGACAAGGGGCAGTGGTACCAGTGACAGCACAAGGGGCAGTGGTGCCAGTGGTGCCAGTGACAGGACAAGGGGCAGTGGTTCCAGTGACAGCACAAGGGGCAGTGGTGCCAGTGACAGCACAAGGGGCAGTGGCACCAGTGACAGCACAAGGGGCAGTGGTGCCAGTGACAGCACAAGGGGCAGTGGTGCCAGTGACAGCACAAGGGGCAGTGGTGCCAGTGGTGCCAGTGACAGGCCAAGGGGCAGTGGTTCCAGTGACAGCACAAGGGGCAGTGGTGCCAGTGACAGGACAAGGGGCAGTGGTTCCAGTGACAGGACAAGGGGCAGTGGTGCCAGTGACAGGCCAAGGGGCACTGGTGCCAGTGACAGGCCAGGGGGCACTGGTGCCAGTGACAGGACAGGGGGCACTGGTGCCAGTGACAGCACAAGGGGCAGTGGTGCCAGTGACAGGCCAGGGGGCACTGGTGCCAGTGACAGGACAGGGGGCACTGGTGCCAGTGACAGCACAAGGGGCAGTGGTGCCAGTGACAGGCCAAGGGGCACTGGTGCCAGTGACAGGCCAGGGGGCACTGGTGCCAGTGACAGGACAGGGGGCACTGGTGCCAGTGACAGGCCAAGGGGCAGTGGTGCCAGTGACAGGACAAGGGGCACTGGTGCCAGTGACAGGCCAGGGGGCACTGGTGCCAGTGACAGGACAGGGGGCAGTGGTGCCAGTGACAGGCCAAGGGGCAGTGGTACCAGTGACAGGACAAGGGGTAGTGGTGCCAGTGACAGGACAAGGGGCACTGGTGCCAGTGACAGGACAAGGGGCACTGGTGCCAGTGACAGGCCAGGGGGCAGTGGTGCCAGTGACAGGCCAGGGGGCAGTGGATGTGAACTCAGTCACAGCAGGTTCCTTCTCCACGAGACCAAAGTTTCCTGGGAGGTGCTGGAGGCCTGGGGCAGGCTGCCAGGGGCTGTGCAGCCTCCTCCTCTGGGGAGCTTCACCATCCAGCTGGATGCATTCCTGGGTGACCTGCCCCGGGTGGTGCATGGGGGCTGGAGCGGCTGACCTCCAGAGGTGCCTCTCACCCCCTACCGTGCTGTGAGTCCGTGGGCCAGGGCAGAACAAGGCAGTGGCTGTGTGAAGGTCTCAAAAGCCTAGCGGCCGAGAGGCAGAGCCCTGCACGCTGCTCAGCCCTCACAGGGCTCTGTGCTGAGCACGGAGTCAGAGTTTGTTCTTTAGGCCTTCTTTGAATGAATGCAATTCAAAGCTGCACTCACTGTGGGGGGCCTCACGTTGAGAGGACATTGAGGGGCTGGAGCGTATCCAGGGGACATCAACAAAGCTGGTGAAGGGTCTAGAGTATAATTCGTGTGTAGCAGCTGAGGGAACTGGGAGAAGAGGAGGCTGAGGGGAGACCTCACTGCTGAGAGGAGGATGGAGCCAGGAACAAGTGACAGAACAAGAGGGAACAGCTCAAGTTGCACCAAGGGAGATTTAGGTTGGGCATGAGGAGCAATTCTTCATGAGAGGGCTGCCCAGCCCTGGCCCAGGCTGCCCAGGTGGAGCCCCCATCCCCGGAGGAGCTGCAGAGCCACGGAGACGCGGTGCTGAGGGCTGCGGTTCGGCGGTGCCCTGGCCGCTGGCGGTTGGACAGAGTGACCTGAAAGGTCTCTTCCAACCCAAACGATTCTGTGAGTCTGTAAGTCACAAACCTGCATCATCCCCACTCTGATGGGGACTGGGCAGCTGATGTTCTCCATCTGGGGTGGCCAAATTAACTGCAGAAAAGAATCATCAGAAGTGACCTTTGCAGCTCAGAGGCAGCAACTGGAAGACCCCAGGGGAAGCCAGAGTCTGATATTAGCTCTCTGATTTAAAATTAAAGCAATTGATCAATTGTCCTTGCTGCAATTAATGGCACAACAAGTCAGCCAGCATTGTAAAACTGAAATCCATTGTCCAGAACTGGCCAAACCCAGACCTAGGGGGGCTCACAGGACTCCTGCAGGCATTTATTATGGCTCAGTGAATTGCATTTTTGGGTACATAAACCACAGATATTGGCCAGTTGCAAGTGGAAGTCAGCCCAAAGAGAGGCTGCTGTGAATTAGGAGTCTCCAGAGCTGGGCAAACTACCTGCAGCAGAGAGCGTGCTCAGAAAGGGGCAGCAGGGGGGGAAGGGCTGAGGTCTCAGTCAGATTTCCAGGCAGCAATTAGAATGAAAGAAGCTGCATCTGATCCAGGAGGGGCTGGGCAGGAGCCTGCAATGGGCACTGGCAGCACAGGAGGCCAAGGGCAGCCTGGGCTGCATCCAAAGCAGTGTGGCCAGAGCTGGAGAGAGAGGATCCTGCCCCTCTGCTCTGCTCTGGGGAGACCTCACCTGCAGGGCTGGGGCCAGCTGTGGGGACCCCACCACAAGGAGGGAGGATGTCTGCCCAGTAGCACTGACCTGGGACTTCAGCACTGAATTCTCAGTCCCTTTCCTTGCTGAGTAGCATGGCACAGGCAGAGCAGGGATTTGTGAGGGAAATGTAAAAGCAAATAGGACCTGGAGCTGCTGGAGAGGCTCCAGAGGAGGCCACCAAGATGAGCAGAGGGCTGCAGAACCTCCCCTGTGGGGCCAGGCTGGGAGAGCTGGGGCTGTGCAGAGAAGAGAAGGCTCTGGGGAGACCTCAGAGCAGCTTTCCAGGACCTGCAGGGGAGCTGCAGGCAGCTGGGCAGGGACTGTGCAGCAGGGCTGTGGGGATAGGCCCAGGGGCAATGGTTTGGGACTGGAGCAGGGCAGAGTTAGGTTGGAGCTCAGGAGGAAGTTCTGCAGAGGGAGGCTGGGGAGACACTGGCACAGGCTGCCCAGGGAGGTGGTGGAGCCCCAGCCCTGGAGCCATCCAAGCTCAGCCTGGCTGTGTCCCTGGGCAGCCTGCTCTGGCTGGAGCTGTCCCTGCTGCCTGCAGGGGTCGGACAGGATGCCCTTGGAGGCTGCCTTCCAGCCCATGCAATCTGTGAAGCTGTGCTCAGCTGTGACCTTTACAGGCCAGGCCCTGTGTTTGTCTCACTCCCTCAAGCTTGCATTCCCACCCCGGGCCTGAGGCCTCTCTGCACTCCAAGAGCAGCACTCAGCAGGATTCCTTTTCTCTTGTTCCTCCTTTCCCTTGGTTTTGTTTGGTTGTTTTTTCAGAGCCCCTTGGTTTCCTCCTTCCCTCAGCTACTCAGGAGACATTTCTGCTCATGCTTCCCTACCTGTTTTGGAATCTATTGCTTTTGTCCTGAGTTGTGGTCAAACTTTTCCCTTTGCTTCCTGATCAAAAGAGAGAGCTCAAGCTTGTAAACTAAGCAGAGGTAAGGAAGAAAGGTTACAGTAGAAGCTGTTGGCCAGGAACTGAAGATGCTTTCACTAAATGGCCAGAATGGCTTAGGCTGGAAGGGACCTCAGAGACCATCTACTCCAACCTCCCTGTCTAGACCACAGAATCATCCAGGCTATAAAGGACCTCAGATACCATCAAGTCCATTCTGCCTGCTCCACTACCAGGATGATCAGGGGACTGAGCACTGCCTGGGGAGGAGAGGCTGAGAGCCCTGGGGCTCTTTGGAAAGGAGAAGACTGAGAGGGGATTTAATAAATGTTTATCAATATCTGAGGGCTGGGGGTCAGGAGGCAGGGGACAGGGACAGGCTCTGCTCACTGTGCCCTGGGATAGGACCTGGAGCAATGGATGTAAGCTGCAGCACAAGAGGTTCCACCTCAACACAAAGGGGAACTTCTTCCCTGTGAGGGTGCTGGAGCCCTGGAGCAGGCTGCCCAGAGAGGTTGTGGAATCTCCTTCCCTGGAGACTTTCAAGGCCTGTCTGGATGTGTTCCCCTGTGACCTGAGCTGGATTCTATGCTCCTGCTCTGGCAGGGGGGCTGGACTCGATGATCTCTTTGGGTCCCTTCCAACCCCTGGCATCCTGTGAGCCTGTGACCAAGTCTGTCACCATGCCATGTCCCCAAGCAGACCCAGCTGGTTTGTAAACACCTCCAGGGATGGCAACTCCACCACCTCCCTGGGTAGTAATCTCTGAGGTGGCTTCCAACCAGACTTGGTTGCCAGACTTGGCCCCAGGGAGGAGGCAGCCACAGCCTCCCTGGGCAACTTATTCCAGAGCCTCACCACCCTTGTACTGAAGAGCTTCTTCCTCAGCTCCAGTCTACCTCTGCTCTGCCTCAGCTCCAAACTGTTCCCCCTGGGCCTGTCTCAGACACCCTCAGCAAAAGTCTCTCTGCAGCCTTCCTGCAGGATCCCTTCAGGCCCTGGCAGCAGCTCTGAGGTGCCCCTGGAGCCTTCTCCTCTGCAGGCTGCACAGCCCCAGCTCCCTCAGCCTGTGCTCCCAGCAGAGCTGCTCCAGCCCTGGGAGCATCCATGTGGCCTCCTCTGGGTTTTGAGCAGTTCCATGTCCTTCTGATGCTGTGGACACCAGAATTGGACTCAGCCCTGCCAGCACTGCTGTGGCCTCCTGTGGCCCTGCTGCACCAGGTCCCTGTCTGTGCTGTGCTGAGGCCTCCAGAGCTGCCCCAGCACTGCAGGGGAGGTCTCAGCAGGCACCTCAGAGGGGCAGAATCCCCCCTCTGCCCCTGCTGCCCAGGACAGGCTGGGGCTGGCAGAAATCAGGCAGTCACAGTTGGTTGTGTTGTGTTTAACAAAGTGTTTCAGGTCAAACTCCAGAGTCTGTCTTTAAATGAAAACCAGAAGGTGTTTCATAATGAGATAGCTGTGAAGGAAAATAGCAATGATTTCCCTTGAAAGACATCAAAATGAACCATTTCATCTGGAGTGGAGGGAACTGCTTGTTTGCTTTCTTGTCCTCAAACAGATACTTCAGCAAAACTGAGACTTCATGAAACATTTCTGATTTTGCCACTGCTTTTTTTCTGCTCCAAAAAGATGAAGCTCTTGCAAAGTGCTGCAAATCTCCAGGAGGCTGCCAGCTCCTCTGCATTCAGCAGAGGCCTCTTTAAATCCTAACCACGTTTCATAGAACCATAGAATCATGGCAGTGTCTTGGTTGGAAAAGCCCTCTGTGATCACCCAGTCCAACCAGCAGCCCAGCACCACCGTGGCCCCAGGAGCCATGGCCACAGCTTGCTGCAACACCTCCAGCCATGGGGACTCCACCACCTCCCTGGGCAGCCTCTGCCAGGCCCTGACCTCTCTGGCAGCAAAGACATTTTTCCTCCTCTCCAACCCCTGGCACAATTTCAGGCCATTTCCTCTCATTCTTCTCCTCCCTCCTCCATACCTCCAGTTCCTTTGTTACTTCTCAGATCTCCTTTGGTGACTTGTTAGAGCCACAGGGGTGAGGGTTTCAGATCTGCTGCTTGTGACACCCTCATGGGTGTCCATGTGGGACCAGAGTGCCTTCTCCCCCTGAGCTGCATCCATGTGATCATCCAGCAGGGGATGGTGAGACAGCAGATGTGGGAGGCATGGTGGGAGGTGCCCCTGCCTGCCTGAGCACTTCCCTGGCAGAGGGAAGGGGATTGCTCCTGTAGCAGTGTCCAATCAGGAACATCTCCTCAGCAGTGGTGATTTTACACCTCTGCAGGCCTTGAAGTCAGTATGGTTGGAGACAAATCCAGGGAGTGGTCTTTGGAAAGCTCTTTATATTGTTTGATCATCTGCAAGGGGAAGAAAATGAAGGTCAAGAGCTGCTCTAAAACATTGGTGAAGAGTGGAGGGAATCCTGCTCATGCTCAGCTCTGTGCTTCTGATATGAAGTAGGAGACAGCAGCCCTGGGAACTGGGCTGGGAGCAGGCACCAACATGGTGCCACTAAGACACTCAGTCTATCCATTCATCCATTCACCATCATCCATCCATCCATTTATCCCTCCCTCCATCCATCCATCCATCCATCCATCCTTCCATCCTTCCATCCATGTACCATCCCTCCATCAATCCGTTCACCAGCCAGCCAGCCATGTACCACCCATCCATCCATCCATCCACAATCCATCCATTCATCTACCATCCATCCTTCCATCCACCCATCCATCCATCCATCCATCCATTCATCTACCATCCATCCTTCCATCCACCCATCCATCCATCCATCCATCCATTCATCTACCATCCATCCTTCCATCCACCCATCCATCCATCCATCCATCCACAATCCATCCATTCATCTACCATCCATCCTTCCATCCACCCATCCATCCATCCATCCATCCATCCATCCATTCATCTACCATCCATCCTTCCATCCACCCATCCATCCATCCATCCATCCATTCATCTACCATCCATCCTTCCATCCACCCATCCATCCATCCATCCATCCATCCACAATCCATCCATTCATCTACCATCCATCCATCCATCCATCCACCATCCATCCATCCATCCATACATCCATTTTTCCCTCTATCCATCCCTCTATCCAAACAGCCACCCATGTACCATCTATCCAGGTTCCCCCTTGCCAGCCAGGTGAAGCTCCTCACCCTGCTCCCACCCCACTCCTCCTGACCACAGAAACGGTCTGGACTCTCTGGACTGAATGGAGGTTGTAACCAGGAAGGGGTTGGTCTCTTCTCCCAGGCACCCAGCACCAGAACAAGAGGACACAGTCTCAAGCTGTGCCAGGGGAGGTTTAGGCTGGAGGTGAGGAGAAAGTTCTTCACCGAGCGAGTTGTTCACCATTGGGTTGTGCTGCCCAGGGAGGTGGTGGAGTCCCCAGCCCTGGAGGTGTTCAAGAGGGGACTGGATGTGGCACTTGGTGCCATGGTCTGGTCATGAGGTCTGTGGGGACAGGTTGGACTTGGTGATCTTTGAGGTCTCTTCCAACCTTGGTGACACTGTGACACTGTGACACTGTGACTGTCCCAGTGCAGCTGGGACACACTGAGAGGAGAGCCAGGAGCAATGGTAGCTGCTCAGCTCCAAGTCCACACCCAGTGCCTCAGGGAAGTCAGGAAAATATTAAATCAAATAGTTCAGAGCTCCCTGTGCTCCTTCCAGAAGCCTCAGCACCATCCTGCCACCAGGCTGTCCTCAAGCAGCCAGGGCTGTGCTGGGAGCTGACTCTTCCTGACCTTTTCCAGCTTCAGCTGGAGCTGTGCTTGATCAGCACTGCCAAGCAGTGCCTGCCAGAAGCCCAGGGGGGACCAGGCCAGCCCTTGAGTCTGAAATCTGGAATCCAGACCCCAGAAATCTCTCCTTAAACTGTGCACAGTCTGGGTTTGACTGAAAGGCTTCATCCGATGGAAACTCGACGGCGTGCCCGGCTGATGTGTCCCAGCAGCAAGCCTCCTGCCCCTCTCTAGCTCTGCACCATGCTTGAAAACATGGAATTGGTTGGGTTGGAAAGATACCCATCAAGGACATGGAACTGCTGGAGAGGCTCCAGAGGAGGCCACCAAGATGAGCAGAGGCTGCAGAACCTCCCCTGTGGGGCCAGGCTGGGAGGGTTGGGGCTGTGCAGCCTGGAGAAGAGAAGGCTCCAGGGAGACCTCAGAGCAGCCTTCCAGTAGCTGAAGGGGGCTACAAGAAGGCTGCAGAGGAAATTGCTTGCAAAGGCCTGCAGGGGACAGTGGTTAGAAATGAGAGCAGAACAGATTTGGACTGGATGTGAGGAACAAGCTCTGCACCAGGAGGCTGCTGGAGCACTGCAGCAGGCTGCCCAGGGAGGTGGCTGAGGCTCCATCCCTGGAGCTGTTCCAGGTGAGGCTGGGCAGGGCTCTGGGCAGCCTGATCCATTGGAGGATGTCCCTGCTGAGTGCAGGGGCTTGGACTGGAGGAGCTTTGGAGGCCCCTTCCAACCCAAAGCATTCTGTGACTCTATGACCTCCTGCTGTCAGAGAGAGCAATGCCCCAGCAAGGTCCAAGGCCTGGATCCAGATGGATTCAGGAGCTTGTCCCATGTGCCAAAGCAGGATGCTGAAGGTAAATATTTGCAGCTTTATTTGCTGGGAGATGAATGTAAAGGGCTTGGGTTCCCTCACATGCTCCACAGGCACTGCACACTGCTAACCACTGCAGTAATGAAGGCTTTTTGTCTTCATCATCCTGGAGGGCAGGGAGCAGGGGAGAGCTATTCTTGCACAATATTAGCCCAGTTTGGCAGACCCCAGAGGATTCATTCATTTAGGTTAGGGCCCACTCAGCTGAGCAGGGGCTGAGCTTGCTAAGCATGTGGAGCTTTCCACAGCCACACCTCCAGCCCCTGCTGGGCTTTGCCTTCATTCTGTTGCTTTTCCTCATTCATTTCATTTCTAATTTGTGAAGTTTATGCTTTATTTCTTTTTCCACATGGCCATGCACTGAGCAGCCCAGAGCATGGGGACCTTGTCTGGACTGTGTCCCCAGGCTGCCAAGCAGGGCTTTGGACTGCTAGGAAAATTCCACAGCTCTTCTCTGGGCTCGCTGCTGGGAGATCCTGCACTCAAACCCCCCCAGCCTGGGCTCTCAGATGGCAAAGGGAGGAACTGGGGTGAAGGGAGTGGGAGATAGGAGGGAATGGAGTCGTCATCCAGCCCCAGTGGCCAGTGCAAGAGTCTCTGGTACATGCAGTGGGATTGGAGAGATGGCTCCTCTGGCAGGAGCTGCAGGTACCCTCAGCATCACCCCAGGGCAGGGATTATTGCAGAGCATCACAGAATGCTGCAACGGGTTGGGTTGGAAGGGACCTCAAAGCTCAGCCAGCTCCAGCCCCCTGCCCTGGGCAGGGACCCCTCCCACCAGCACAGCTTGCTCAGGGCCTCATCCAGCCTGGCCTGGAACACCTCCAGGCAGGGAACAGCCACAGCCTCCCTGGGCAGCCTATGCCAGGCTCTCCCCACCCTCACTGCCAACAATTCCTTCCTCCTCTCCACTCTCAGTCTCCCCTCTCCCAGCTCAAAGCCATTGTTCCTCATCCTGGCACTCCCAGCCCTTGTCCCAAGTCCCTCCCCAGCTCTCCTGGAGCCCTTCAGGCACTGGAAGCTGCTCTGAGGTCTCCCTGGAGCCTTCTCTTCTCCAGGCTGAACAATCTTAACTCTCCCAGCCTGTCCCCACAGAGGAGGTTCTCCATCCCTCTGATCATCTTGGTGGCCTCCTCTGGACCCTCTCCATCACTTCCAGATCCTTCTTGTGCTGGGGTCAGTGCTGCAGGTGTGGTCTGAGCAGAGCAGAGCAGAGGGGCTGACTGAACCCCTCCCAGCTGCTGCACTCCCTGCTGCTGTTCAGTGATGCTGGGGCTCTTGGATGCTTGCAATCATCCTTGCAGAGGCTGCTTTGGAGCTCAGGGACCATGAAGTGCTGTGGGGACTGTTTTAAATACCCACTTGTCTGTGTCTGTGAGCTGTGATTGAGTTTCCAACCTGCAGACAGTCACTCCTGGGGTGCTTCACTGGAGTTCAGCCACCTTCTATGGGTATTGGGATCCAGAGGATGCTGTCCCCACTGCCTGCTGCAGCAGTGATGACACAAGGCCCAGGGAGCTATCAAGCAAGTCCCAGGTATTGATTAGGAGGTTTTGGCTCAGCTAGTGAGTAGCAGCAGGAATTGTTTATTGCAAATATCTTTTGCTGTGGCAGGAATAATTCAGATCCTGCAGGAAGCTTCCAGCTGGAAAAGCAGAGCTCTCATCTTTGCCTCCATCCTGGCTGTGTGATGTGGGGAGCTGGTGGGGCTGGTTGGTATTCATGCACCAGGGGCCTCAGGAGGATGGTGGAACATTGCTAACCAGGTGTGGAGGGAGTGTTGGTACAGAAAAGGAGCACCATTCAGTGCTGCAATTAACCACTTCCACATTGCAGTTCCTGGAGTAACATCAGGAATATGTAATCAGCATAGAGCTGAGTGGATTCTCCCTTCAGGAGTTCCTAGCTGGTTAGGCAGCTGCCATGCAGAAGGGACAGGATCTGCCCAGAGGCAGCTGGCCGTGCTGGAGAGCTGGGCCCATCCAGTTCATGAGGTGCAACAAGTGCAAGGTCTTGCACCTGGGCTGGGGCAGTCCCCAGCATCAATCCAGGCTGGGGGACTGTGGTGGTTTGAGCCTTCACTGGAGTTTAAGAGCTCAGATGGTAGCAAAACCTAGAGTCCCTCCCCCACTCCCCTTCTTTTCCCTGATAAAGAAAAAGGAGAGAAAGGGGAACAAAGGGGTAGGGGGAAGGAGAAGGAGGCAAATCTGCCAAAGCCCAGCCTGGAGTCGGTTTGGAAGCAGGAAAGTAAGTTTGTTAAGAGTAAATCCATCCAGCAGCAGCAGGGAGGGGTTACCAGGGTGAGGGATAAGGGTAAGTGGGAGCATACACAAAGCCAAGCCTGGATGGCCTTGGATCCCCCTGGCTGTGTGTGGATTCAGCCCCTTAGAGAAGCCTGGATGCAGCAGGGGGAGGCCAGGGCTGGCCACAGCAGAGCCAGCAGCAGCTGTTGGGCCTCTGGAGCAGGCAGAGGACAGAGGGCACAGCTCTGCTTGGGGCTGTCCCTGCTGGCTGCAGGGGATGGACTGGAGGAGCTTTGGAGGTCTCTTCCCACCCAAACCATTCTATGAAGCTTTTCTGGTTCTGCCAGAACACCCAGGAGGACTCTGTCCCAGCAGGGACTGCATGGCATGGTTAGGTCAGCAGACAGGAACAGAGCCAGATGGCACCCAAGGGGCTCTGTGTGCCCTGCCTCAGCATCCTGCTGGCTGCTGGAGGAGACACTGCTGGCCTAGAGCTGCTCTCACTCAGCACTGCCTCCAGGCCCCACAGGCACTCTGTCCATGACAGTTACTGCTCACCATGGACCTGCTCACCATGGACCCTGCTCACCATGGACCTGCTCACCATGGACCCTGCTCACCATGGAGCCTGCTCACCATGGAGCCTGCTCACCATGGACATTGCTCACCATGGACCCTGCTCACCATGGACCCTGCTCACCATGGGCCCAGCTCACCATGGACATTGCTCAGCATGGAGCCTGCTCACCATGGACCCTGCTCACCATGGAGACTGCTCACCATGGAGCCTGCTCACCATGGACCCTGCTCACCATGGAGCCTGCTCACCATGGAGCCTGCTCACCATGGACCCTGCTCACCATGGGCCCAGCTCACCATGGACATTGCTCAGCATGGAGCCTGCTCACCATGGACCCTGCTCACCATGGAGACTGCTCACCATGGACATTGCTCACCATGGACCCTGCTCACCATGGACTCAGCTCACCGTAGACCCAGCTCACCATGGAGCCTGCTCACCATGGACCCTGCTCACCATGGACCCTGCTCACCATGGACCCTGCTCACCATGGAGCCTGCTCACCATGGACATTGCTCACCATGGACCCTGCTCAGCATGGACCCTGCTCAGCATGGACCCTGCTCACTATGGACCCTGCTCAGCATGGACCCTGCTCACCATGGAGCCTGCTCACCATGGAGCCTGCTCACCATGGAGCCTGCTCACCATGGACCCTGCTCACCATGGAGCCTGCTCACCATGGACCCTGCTCAACATGGACCCTGCTCACTATGGACATTGCTCACCATGGGCCCAGCTCACCATGGACATTGCTCACGATGGACCCTGCTCAGCATGGACCCTGCTCAGCATGGGCCCAGCTCACCATGGACATTGCTCAGCATGGACCCTGCTCACCATGGAGCCTGCTCACCATGGACCCTGCTCACCATGGAGCCTGCTCACCATGGACCCTGCTCACCATGGAGCCTGCTCACCATGGACCCTGCTCACCATGGACCCTGCTCACCATGGACATTGCTCACCATGGACCCTGCTCACCATGGACATTGCTCACCATGGAGCCTGCTCACCATGGACCCTGCTCACCATGGACCTGCTCACCATGGACTCAGCTCACCGTAGACCCAGCTCACCATGGAGCCTGCTCACGATGGACCCTGCTCACCATGGACCCTGCTCACCATGGACCCTGCTCACCATGGACCCTGCTCACCATGGAGCCTGCTCACCATGGAGCCTGCTCACCATGGACATTGCTCACCATGGACCCTGCTCAGCATGGACCCTGCTCAGCATGGACCCTGCTCACTATGGACCCTGCTCAGCATGGACCCTGCTCACCATGGAGCCTGCTCACCATGGACCCTGCTCACCATGGACCCTGCTCACCATGGACCCTGCTCACCATGGAGCCTGCTCACCATGGACCCTGCTCAACATGGACCCTGCTCACTATGGACATTGCTCACCATGGACCCTGCTCAGCATGGACCCTGCTCAACATGGACCCTGCTCACTATGGACATTGCTCACCATGGACCCTGCTCACCATGGACCCTGCTAACCATGGACATTGCTCACCATGGACCCTGCTCAACATGGAGCCTGCTCACCATGGACCCTGCTCACCATGGACCCTGCTCACCATGGAGCCTGCTCACCATGGAGCCTGCTCACCATGGACCCTGCTCAGCATGGACCCTGCTCACTATGGACCCTGCTCACCATGGAGCCTGCTCACCATGGACCCTGCTAACCCTGGACATTGCTCACCATGGACATTGCTCACCATGGACCCAGCTCACCATGGACACAGCTCACCATGGTCCCTGCTCACCATGGTCCCTGCTCACCATGGGCACAGCTCATTATGGACACTGCTCCTCACAGGCCCTGCTTGCCTTGGTCCCTGCTCATCTTGGTCCCTGCTCACCTTAGTCCCTGCTCACCATGGACCCTGCTCACCATGGACACAGCTCATTATGGACACTGCTCCTCACAGGCCCTGCTTGCCTTGGTCCCTGCTCACCTTGGTCCCTGCTCACCGTGAGTTCTACTCATCCAGGCTTCCTTTACTCTAAAGCCTCCTCTTTAAGCTCTGAGCTGGTGTCTAGGCACCACCATATAATGCTCTTTCTGCAAGCTGAGGGCAGGTCTGGTGACTGCTCTGTGGCTTGTGTCTGTCCAAGGACATGACAGGAGGTACCTACAGGGCTGTGATTCCTGCACAGGAATTCCCATCCCCTTTAGCTCTGGTGCTGTTCCCACCTGCCTCGCACCCAGAGCCCTGAGCTTTCCTCAGGGACTGCAGACAGCATTTCCCTTCCTGGGAGCTCACCACATGCCTTGCTTCCCAGTAGCACAGGAGAGCTTCTCCTGGGTGAGAAATCTGCCACAGACCCATACTGTCCAACCTCCCAGCACCTCCTGGACAAGAGAGGCTTAGGAAACAGTTTGAGGCTCAGGAAAGCAGAGAATGCTCTTCCCATTCTCTCTCTGCTGATTCCTGACACTGCTCCTGGACTGTGTCCTTGCAGTGGTGCCCACTAGGTTAGACCTTACAGCTAAAGAGCAGACTCCAGGGATCTGCAGATTAGGGATGCTGTGGAACTGGCCTGTAGGATACAAACAGGGCAAAGCAGGATGGAGCAGCTCTGGGAGCAGCAAAGGCTGAGAGCCCTGGGGCTGAGAGCCTGCAGAAGAGCAGCCCCAGAGGGCAGCTGAGCAATGCTCAGCAAGAGCTAAAGGAGCTGTGGGGGGCAAGAGGCTGGGGCCAGGCTCTGCTGAGTGGTGCCCAGGGCCAGCACAAGGGGCAGTGGGCACAGACTGGCAGCCAGGAGGTTGGATCTGAGCAGGAGGAGAAAGTTGTTTGTTGGGAGGGTGCTGGAGGCCTGGAGCAGGCTGCCCAGAGAGGCTGTGGAGTCTCCTGGTGTGGAGAGCTTCCAACCCCCCCTGGGCACTGTGCCCCTGGGCAGGCTGCTTGGGCTGGGGGAGCTGCAGAGGTGCCTTGCAGCCTCTCCATGCTGGGTTCTGGGATCCTGTGTCATTTGCTCATTTGTCTAATGTGCTTTTGAATTCCCTGCTTTTTTGTGGCCTCTTTCCTGCTTCCCATGGCAATGGTTCCCACAGCCTCACTGCACACCACATGAACCAAAGCTTCCTTCTCTTCTCTTCCAAGTTGCTGCAATGCTCACTCCTTGGGTGGCCTCTCCTGCCTGCCTCCTGACAGACTGTGCATCCCTCTTCACTTCCTCCTTTGCCAGTCACCATTGCAGGGACCCTCACTGCTGCCTCCCAGGGTGAGCCCACGGAGGCAGCTTCTTGCAGTGGAGCTTCTCAGTCAAGCCTCTAAATCAGCTCTGACACAACACTGGAGCTGAAGAACTTCTGCTGGCTGCTGATGCCAACAGTGAGTCAGAAAACACAACAGGGGACTGGAGAGGAAGTTAGGTTGAGACTGGAGATGTGGAAGAAATTGTTGGCAGTGAGGGTGGGGAGAGCCTGGCACAGGCTGCCCAGGGAGGCTGTGGCTGTGCCCTGCCTGGAGGTGTTCCAGGCCAGGCTGGATGAGGCCCTGAGCAAGCTGTGCTGGTGGGAGGGGTCCCTGCCCTGGGCAGGGGGCTGGGGCTGGATGAGCTTTGAGGTCCCTTCCAACCCAAATCATCCTGAGGGACTGAGCTGGAGCTGGAGGCCTGATGGCAGCCCAGCCTGAGGCCATGCTCAGGAGCCTGGTGGCTCCAGCTCTGAGCACTCCACTGGAGATGTATGAATCCTGGTAAGTGAACAAACAAGGACTGATCCTCAGCTTCCCATCTGGCACACAGAACTGGCCTGGGGATCTGGTCAGCACCAAGAGCTTTCCACCCACCAAACCCTTTCTGATAGCTGAGGGGAATGGGTGCTGGGATTTCCCCCAGGGTGGAAGCTGAGGATTTCTCATGGCTGCATCTGCAGAGAGGATGCTGTGGGAAGCCAGCAGTGATGAGCAGGGGCTGTAATTAGAACATTGAATAGTTCTGCCCTGCCCACACTGGTGACCTCTTAGCTGCCAGGGAAATCTTCCAGGCATGCTGTAGAGCACAGCACCTGCCAGCCCTGCTGGGGAAAGAAGTGGTAGCCTTGGCTGAGGTGACAGCTCCAGGGCCTCTGGCACTCAGAAGGAATGAGGCTGCTGGATCTGTCCCAGCTGTGGAGGCAGCTGGAAAGAAGATTGAGGCATGAAGGAGGTAGGAGGTGAGGTTCAGCAGCACACACCACAGCATGCTTCCTGAGAGGCTGCTGACATTTCAGGGCCAGGGGCAGGGATCCCAGTGAGAGATGCCAGGGGCAGGGATCCCAGTGTGAGATGCCAGGGGCAGGGATCCCAGTGAGAGATGCCAGGGTCAGGGATGCCAGTGAGAGATGCCAGGGTCAGGGTGAGATGCCAGGGTCAAGGATCCCAGTGAGAGATGCCAGGGGCAGGGATCCCAGTGTGAGATGCCAGGGTCAGGGATCCCAGTGAGAGATGCCAGGGGCAGGGATGCCAGTGAGAGATGCCAGGGTCAGGGATGCCAGTGTGAGATGCCAGGGTCAAGGATCCCAGTGAGAGATGCCAGGGGCAGGGATCCCAGTGTGAGATGCCAGGGTCAGGGATCCCAGTGAGAGATGCCAGGGTCAGGGATGCCAGTGAGAGATGCCAGGGTCAGGGTGAGATGCCAGGGTCAAGGATCCCAGTGAGAGATGCCAGGGGCAGGGATCCCAGTGTGAGATGCCAGGGTCAGGGATCCCAGTGAGAGATGCCAGGGGCAGGGATGCCAGTGAGAGATGCCAGGGTCAGGGATGCCAGTGTGAGATGCCAGGGTCAAGGATCCCAGTGAGAGATGCCAGGGGCAGGGATCCCAGTGTGAGATGCCAGGGTCAGGGATGCCAGTGAGAGATGCCAGGGGCAGGGATCCCAGTGAGAGATGCCAGGGGCAGGGATCCCAGTGTGAGATGCCAGGGTCAGGGATCCCAGTGAGAGATGCCAGGGGCAGGGATCCCAGTGAGAGATGCCAGGGGCAGGGATGCCAGTGTGAGATGCCAGGGTCAGGGATGCCAGTGAGAGATGCCAGGGTGAAGGATCCCAGTATGAGATGCCAGGGTCAGGGATGCCAGTGAGAGATGCCAGGGGCAGGGATGCCAGTGAGAGATGCCAGGGTCAAGGATCCCAGTGTGAGATGCCAGGGTCAGGGATGCCAGTGAGAGATGCCAGGGGCAGGGATGCCAGTGAGAGATGCCAGGGTCAGGGATGCCAGTGTGAGATGCCAGGGTCAAGGATCCCAGTGTGAGATGCCAGGGGCAGGGATGCCAGTGAGAGATGCCAGGGGCAGAGATCCCAGTGAGAGATGCCAGGGGCAGGGATGCCAGTGAGAGATGCCAGGGTCAAGGATCCCAGTGTGAGATGCCAGGGGCAGGGATGCCAGTGAGAGATGCCAGGGTCAAGGATCCCAGTGTGAGATGCCAGGGGCAGGGATGCCAGTGAGAGATGCCAGGGTCAAGGATCCCAGTGTGAGATGCCAGGGGCAGGGATGCCATTGTGAGATGCCAGGGTCAAGGATCCCAGTGTGAGATGCCAGGGGCAGAGATCCCAGTGAGAGATGCCAGGGTCAAGGATCCCTGTGAGAGATGCCAGGGTCAGGGATGCCAGTGTGAGATGCCAGGGGCAGAGATCCCAGTGAGAGATGCCAGGGGCAGGGATCCCAGTGTGAGATGCCAGGGTCAGGGATGCCAGTGAGAGATGCCAGGGGCAGGGATGCCAGTGAGAGATGCCAGGGTCAGGGATGCCAGTGTGAGATGCCAGAGTCAGGGATGCCAGTGAGAGATGCCAGGGTCAGGGATGCCAGTGTGAGATGCCAGAGTCAGGGATGCCAGTGAGAGATGCCAGGGGCAGGGATGCCAGTGTGAGATGCCAGGGGCAGGGATGCCAGTGAGAGATGCCAGGGGCAGGGATGCCAGTGTGAGATGCCAGGGTCAGGGATGCCAGTGAGAGATGCCAGGGTCAAGGATCCCAGTGAGAGATGCCAGGGTCAGGGATGCCAGTGTGAGATGCCAGAGTCAGGGATGCCAGTGAGAGATGCCAGGGGCAGGGATGCCAGTGGCCCAAGGCTCCCTGCTGGCACTGGGGCGCTGGGGCAGGGGTTTCTGTCCCCAGCTGTGTTTGGCTTCTCTCTTCTGCAGGACAGGGCAGGGCTTTGTGCTGCTCATGGCCAGGGTCAGCTCAGCCCCATGTGGAAGCCCTCAGTGCTACAGGGACTGTGGAACTCCCCTGCACACATCTCCTCTGGGCTCAGCCCCCTGGGCAGCTCTGCAGGGGCTCCAGGTGGGGTTCCTCCTGCTCTGTGAGGGCTCATGAGGCATTCCCAGTTCAGAGCCATTTTGCTCTAGCTGAGGCCGCAGCACTGTGAGCAGGAGCACAATGCCTGTGTCAGCAGGGGCTGACACCTCAGCCTGCTCCTTTCCAGGGCTCAGCAACATTTGGAGGACCTGTCTACACTGAATGCAAAAGAGACACAGGTGTGTGCTGGGCCTGGCACCAGCCACTCCCTCACACAGCATCAGGAGGGCACCCTGCAGATGGCACCAAGCTGGCTGCTGGGGCTGGTAAGACTGAGGGAGGAGATTCCTTTGGGCAGGACCTGGACAGGCTGGGAAGGGAGCTCAGGAGAACCTCAGGAGGTTCAATAAGGCAAAGTGCAAGGTCCTGCACCTGGGTCAGGGCAATCTTTCATATCAATCTACACAGGGGCTGAGGAGACTGAGAGCAGCCCTGCAGGGAAGGCCTTGGGGGTGCTGGGGGGCAGGAGCTGGGCAGGAGCCAGCAATGGGCACTGGCAGCACAGGAGGCCAAGGGCAGCCTGGGCTGCAGCCAAAGCAGTGTGGCCAGAGCTGGAGAGAGAGGATCCTGCCCCTCTGCTCTGCTCTGGGGAGACCTCACCTGCAGGGCTGGGGCCAGCTGTGGGGCTGTGAACACAAGAGAGACCTGGAGCTGCTGGAGAGGGGCCAGAGGAGGCTGCAGAACCTCTGCTGTGGGGCCAGGCTGGGAGAGCTGGGGCTGTGCAGCCTGCAGAAGAGAAACTCCAGGGAGACCTCAGAGCTGCATTTCAATCCCTGCAGGGAGCTGCAGGCAGCTGGGCAGGGACTGTGCAGAAGGGCTGTGGGGATAGGCCCAGGGGCAATGGTTTGGAACTGGAGCAGGGCAGAGTTAGGTTGGAGCTCAGGAGGAAGTTCTGCAGAGGGAGGCTGGGGAGACACTGGCACAGGCTGCCCAGGGAGGTGGTGGAGCCCCAGCCCTGGAGCCATTGAAGCTCAGCCTGGCTGTGTCCCTGTGCTGCTGTGGCTGGAGCTGTCCCTGCTGCCTGCAGGGGTAGGACAGGATGCCCTTTGAGAGTCTCTTCCAACCCAGTGCAGTCTGTGATTCTCTGACTCTCTCCCTAATGCATTCAGTGGTGATTTAGTGGTTTTAAAGGGCTGGTGTAAATCCCAGGGCTGTGTTTGTTACAGCAACCATGGTCTAGAATAAGCAATAGCAGAGACTGCAGAGCTTCCAAGCCATGTAATCATCTGTAACCTTTCCAGCCTCCTAAATTGGTTCATTTCCTTTCATTCAAGGATCTGAATTACTTCCCTGTAAATACACTTTTCTTGGCTTCTCTTCTTGCTTATTTTGTTGTTTAAAAACAGAAGCAGCAATTAAAGAATGATAAAGGCATCACTAAGTGGATCATTTGGTGGCTTCCCATTGGAAAGTGGAGTCTCATCACTTCCTGATTCAGGGGACCCCAGATAAAAGAGCTCAGACAGTGAATTCAGTTCCCTGAATCACCTTAAATCCCCAGCACTTCACTTCAGGAGATGGAGGAACTTGAGGATTGCTCAAGAGTCACAGAACATGAGGGGTTGGAAAGGATCTCAAACAATCATCCAGTCCAAGCCTTGCCAGAGCAGGGTCACTCAGGGCAGGTCACACAGGGATGCATCCAGATGGGGCCTGAAAGCCTCCACACCAGGAGACTCCACAACCTCTCTGGGCAGCCTGCTCCAGGCCTCCAGCACCCTCCCAACAAACAACTTTCTCCTCCTGCTCAGATCCAACCTCCTGGCTGCCAGTCTGTGCCCACTGCCCCTTGTGCTGGCCCTGGGCACCACTCAGCAGAGCCTGGCCCCAGCCTCTTGCCCCCCACAGCTCCTTTAGCTCTTGCTGAGCATTGCTCAGCTGCCCTCTGGGGCTGCTCTTCTGCAGGCTCTCAGCCCCAGGGCTCTCAGCCTTTGCTGCTCCCAGAGCTGCTCCAGGCCCCTCAGCAGCTCTGCAGCCTGCCCTGGGCTCTATCCAGCAGTTCCCTGTCCCTCTGGAGCTGGGGAGCCCAGAACTGGCCCCAGGGCTCCAGCTGTGGCCTCACTGGGGCACAGCAGAAAAGAGGAAGAGCCTCTTCGAGCTGCTGGTCACACTGAAGACCCTAATGGCCTTAAGGCCACCAGGGCACATTGCTGGCCCATGGGGAACTTGTTGCCCCCCAGCACTCCCAGCTCCTTCTTCACAGAGCTCTTCCCAGCAGCTCCCCCCTCAGCTGTCCTGCTGCAGGAGGTTGTTCTCTTGCCCTGCTTGACCTTCCTGAGGTTGCTCTGCCCAGCTCTCAGCCTGGTCAGGTCTCACTGGATGGCAGCACAGCCTGAGGGGTGCCAGCCCCTGCTCCCAGTTTGGGATCATCAGCAAAGTGGCTGAGAGGCCACTCTGTGCCTTCACCCAGGCCACTGCTGAAGGTGTTTCACACACTCATCTTTTCCTCATGGTAGGTTAACAAACTGCTGCCCTCTGCTCTTGGGGACGGTGTAAGTGGTGCAGGGCACTGCAGCGAACTCATCACCCCAACCCTTACCCACACTGTGCCTCCCTGTGATGATTCCTGCTCCTGTCAGTGCCTCAGGCCTTCTCCTTGCCACTTCACCACAAAAGAGAGCAAATGGAAGCCTCTCAGCCCTGCAGGCAGCTCCTCCCCGGGACGGCAGTTCACACACTGCAGAGCAGCCCCGCAGCAGTGCTCCTCTTGCAGCAGCACACTGAACAAGCATGAATGGAAAGCAACACTTTGGAGCTTCAAAATAGCCTGGGGTGAGATTTGGGTGGGTTTTTTCCTGAGGAGGAGGAGGAGTAGCAAGGATAGAAAACCAAGATAATTTTATCCACAGCCCAAGATGGAGCTGGGAGCCTTTTTCTGTCACAGCCTGATCAGCCCAGTTTGGAAACAGAGCCTCTGTGTTTGCTGCAGGGAGCAGTCCCAGCAGGGGAGGGCTGCAGCTGAACTGCTTTCACAGAGCCACAGAATCACAGCATGGGATGGGCTGGAAGGGACCTCAAAGCTCAGCCAGCTCCAGCCCCTGCCCTGGGCAGGGACCCCTCCCACCAGCACAGCTTGCTCAGGGCCTCATCCAGCCTGGCCTGGAACACCTCCAGGCAGGGCACAGCCACAGCCTCCCTGGGCAGCCTGTGCCAGGCTCTCCCCACCCTCACTGCCAACAATTTCTTCCTCCTCTCCACTCTCAGTCTCTCCTCTCCCAGCTCAAAGCCATTGTTCCTCATCCTGGCACTCCCAGCCCTTGTCCAGAGTCCCTCCCCAGCTCTCCTGGAGCCCTTCAGGTCCTGGCAGCTGCTCTGAGGTCTCCCTGGAGCCTTCTCTTCTGCAGGCTGCACAGCCCCAGCTCTCCCAGCCTGGCCCCACAGGGGAGGTTCTGCAGCCTCTGCTCATCTCTGTGGCCTCCTCTGGAGCCTCTGCAGCAGCTCCAGGTCCTATTTGCTTTTACATTTCCCTCACAAATCCCTGCTCTGCCTGTGCCATGCTACTCAGCAAGGAAAGGGACTGAGAATTCAGTGCTGAAGTCCCAGGTCAGTGCTACTGGGCAGACATCCTCCAGTCCCCAGGAAGGAAGAGACATTCTTGTGTTGTTGGAGTTGATCACTGGCAAGAGGCAAATGTCACAGCCCTGGTTGGAAGGCTTCCAGAAGCTCATTTGTCAGGTGCTGGGAACAGTGATAGCCAGACCTGAGTTCAAGTATTGAGTTCAGTTTTGAACCTCTCACCCCAAGAGGGACACTGAGGTGCTGGGTTGTGTCCAGAGAGGGCAACAAAGCTGGGGAAGGGTCTGGAGGGGAGCTGGAGAAGAGCAGCTGAGGGAGCTGGGGTTATTTAGTCTGGAGCAGAGGAGGCTGAGGGAGCCCTCATGGCTCTCTGCAGCTGCCTGAGAGGAGGCTGGAGCCAGCCTCTTCTCCCAGGTAGAAAGGTGTAGTTTGGATATTAGGGAAAATTTCTTCACAAGGCTCATCAGACTCTGGCCCAGGCTGCCCAGGGCATGGTGGAGTCCCCATCCCTTGCAGGGCTTAAGAGACTGTTGGATGAGCAGCTTTGGGGTATGGTTGTTCACAGGGAGAATCCACTTCCAGGGCTCCCCAGACTCCTCCATTTCCTGGGAAATGTCCCCTTCACTGCTCTCTGAGGCTTAGCTCTGCAGCCTGGCCCCTGGCTCTTCCACAGACTGGCCCTGCTCAGCCCAGGGCCCGGTGCCATTGGGCCAGGCTCCAGGGGCTGCATAACAGAGACCTTGCAAGCAGGAGTTACCCCCATGGAGGTCTGGGTAGAGAGCCAGCTGAGCTCTGAGCAGGGCTCCCACTGCAGCACAGAGCTGCACTTGCTCTGGAGCAGAGCTGTGCAGTGGTACTGATTCAGGTGGAGCCCAGGAGGAGGCTGGTGGGGCCCTGCAGCAGCCTGCTCAGAGACAGTCCAGGTCAGACTTGATGTGGCCCTGAGCTGGAGGTGCCCCTGCTGCCTGCAGGGGGGCTGGACAGGATGACCTCTGGGGGTCCCTTCCACCCCAGTGCACTCTGTGTGGCTCTGTGATTTCTTGACATCCTGCTGGCTCCCTCCCTGCTGTGGCTGGGCACTCACCACAACCAGGACCCCCTGCATCACCGCCACCTGAGGTCTGACCACGGGCCCTGCCCCAGCCTGCAGCTGAAGGGGGACTGCTGAGGTGCTGGAAGCACAGCCTGGGTGTCCCAGTGCACTCATGCAAGCCATGAGCAGCTACCTGGTGCCCTTAGCTGCAGGGCAGCAAACCATGAAGTCAGTGAATATTAATCATTGATGCCACAGCAAGCTGCAGGTGTGCTGCATGATGCTCCATGCCTGGAACCACTCCAGGCCAGGCTGTCTGGGGCTCTGAGCAGCCACAGAGTGGTGACACACTGGCACAGGGGACTCAGAGACACATCCCTGGAGCCATTCCAAGTTAAACTTGATGGGGCCTGAGCAGCCTGCTTTGTTGAAGGTGTCCCTGCTGACTGTGGGGAAGGGGGACCAGGTGACCTCTAAAGGTCCCTCGCAGCTGTCCTGGTTTGAGGCCAGGCAGATCCTCTCCTGCCCCAGAGAGGGGCAAAAGAATGCCACTCCTCACACCAGTGGATTGCAGCAGGCATGGGAAGTGCAAATGGAAAGCAGGAATTGTCTTACAGAAGCTTCAAGCACAGTGACAAAAGAGTCCCAAAGCACAGAGTCCCCTACAGCACACCCAAAGCCTCCCAACACTTCCCCTCTCCCCACCTGGGGGTGCACCCAAAGCCCCCAGGCCTCTTTCTTCCCTCCCCCCACTGCTAGGCTGGTCTCAGCTGGCCAGGTCTGAGACTGCTTCCCCCTTCTCCTCCTGGCATTAGGCCTGGCCAGGCCTAAGAAGAGCTCTGCAGAGGGACCTTGCCAGGCTGGACAGATGGGCAGAGGCCAACAGGATGGCATTCAACAAGTCCAAGTGCCAGGGGCTGCACTTTGGCCACAGCAACCCCAGGCAGAGCTCCAGGCTGGGGTCAGAGTGGCTGAGAGCTGCCAAACAGAGAGGGACCTGGGGGTGCTGATTGACAGCTGCCTGAACATGAGCCAGCAGTGTGCCCAGGGGGCCAAGAAGGCCAAGGGCATCCTGGCCTGCATCAGGAACAGTGTGGCCAGCAGGAGCAGGGAGGTCATTGTGCCCCTGGACTCTGCACTGGTTAGGCCATACCTTGAGTCCTGTGTCCAGTTCTGGGCTCCTCAGGTTAGGAAAGAGGTTGAGCTGCTGGAAGGTGTCCAGAGAAGGGCAACAAAGCTGGGGAGGGGTCTGGGGCACAGCCCTGGGAGGAGAGGCTGAGGGAGCTGGGGTTGCTTAGCCTGCAGAAGAGGAGGCTCAGGGGAGACCTTCTTGCTCTCTACAACTCCCTGAAGGGAGGCTGTAGCCAGGTGGGGGTTGGTCTCCTCTCCCAGGCACCCAGCCCCAGAACAAGAGGACACAGTCTCAAGCTGTGCCAGGGGAGGTTTAGGCTGGAGGTGAGGACAAAGTTCTTCCCAGCAAGAGAGATTGGCCCTGGGGATGTGCTGCCCAGGGAGGTGGTGGAGTCCCCACCCCTGGAGGTGTTCAGGAGGGGATTGGATGTGGCCCTTGGAGCCATGGGTTAGCTGTCAGGAGGTGTTGGGGGACAGCTTGGACTTGATCCCTGAGGTCTTTTCCAACCTTATTGATTCTGTGATTCTAAGAGCCTTGAGATCCTCCCCCAGTGTTACCTGATAGGGAGCATCTCCCACGGGAGCAGAGAGGGAAGCAAGAGGAAGAGAAGGACTTTGCAGGTGGATTTATAGGGCACAGGATATTATGGGTATGAAGCACACAGCTTCCTGTGGCCACCTCCTGGGCTGGACACTGGAGGTGTCTGTGGCAGGAGCTGGAGGCACCCAGCCTGAGCTGCCACACCGACCCAGACCATCCCATGACTCTGTGAGGATGATTTAAGCAGGCAGGAAATCAACAGCAGCAGAGACCACTGCAAGTGGTTCCATTCCAGAGCCAGCTCAGGGTTTGACATGATTGATTAGTCTCTATCAGAGCACTAAGAAATGATGAAGCAAACAGACACTCTGGAGGCTTCATGTCCCAGGTGACCAGCAGCAGTGTCAGGCTGAGCTGCTGCCTCTCAGGAAGGTGGCTGGTATGCAGCTGGGGTGGTGGCACGCTTAGCACCCCGTGCAGAAGGCCTTCCAAGGGCTGTGGAGCAGCTTGCAGACCAGCAGTGGAGCTGCAGTCTCAGGCCCAGGGGATGGAGCTCTTCCATGGCTGTGTGCTGCTCAGGCAGTGGCAGAGCCAATGCAGCTGCATGGTGCCTGCAGGCCTCCTCTGGGAAGCAGTCAGGAACCTGCAGTTCCCCCAAGGCAACTTCTTGTTGGAATCCTGGCAGCTGCTGTCACTGGTGACACGTTCAACAGCTTGGGAGGAAGGGAGGTGTCAGCTCCAGGAGAAGCAGCCCACCCCCTGGGGAGCAAGGCCAAGTCCCAGGGGCTTGCCCGCTGCCCCAGCTCTGCAAGCACTGCTGCCAGCTCCTCTTCTCCAGCTGCTTTCCTTCTGCACTCCCCAGCATGCAGGAGCAGAGAAGGCATCGTCTCCAGGCCTGTAAATGCCTGGGGTGGGGGTCAGCAGAGGGTGCCAGGCTCTCTTTGGTGGTGTCCAGTGATGGGACAAGGAACAGGAGGGACAAGCTGGAACCCAGAAGGTTCTACCTCAACATGAGGAGGGACTTTTTTTCTGGTGAGGGTGCTGGAGGCCTGGAGCAGGCTGCCCAGAGGGGCTGTGGAGTCTCCTGCTCTGGAGACTTTGCAAGCCCCCTGGAGGTGTTCTGGGTGCCCTGCCCTGGGTGCCCTGCTCTGGCAGGGGGTTGGGCTGGGTGATCTCTGGAGGTGCCTTCCAACCCTTACCATGCTGTGATTCTGTGACTCCTCTGCTCTTGGAGAGCTCCCCACTGGAGCAGGCTTGGGCTCAGCCTGACCCCAGCTGCCTACAAGTCCCCAGGGTCCTTGAGCCAGGCAGTGTCAGCAGGGGAGGCCTTGGGTCCCAAGGGGCCATGGTGTGTTGGGTGGATGGTTGGACTCGATGGCCTCAGAGGGCTTTTCCTACCCAAACAATTCTGTGACCCTGTGCCTCTGCTGTCTGGGTGCTGGCTGCATGGAAGGATGATACAGGCAGATGAAGCAGGAGACTGCAGCCAGGCTTAGCACAGAGCTCTGAGGCCATTCAGGGAAGTGCCTCCAAGCACACTGAAATCCAGGAGCCAGGTGGGGGTTGGGCTCTTCTCACATGCAGCAAGAGACAGGACCAGAGGAGATGGCCTCAAGCTGTGCCAGGGGAAGCTCAGGTTGGATGTTAGGAACAATTCCTTCCCAGCAAGGGCTCTCAGGCACTGGCCCAGGCTGCCCAGGGAGGTGGTGGAGTCCCCATCCCTGGAGGGGTCTCAGGGCTGTGTGGCTGTGGTGCTGAGGGCTGTGGCTCAGTGGCAGTGGCTGAGCAGCAGGGCTGGCTTGGTGGGCTCTGGGGGAGGGCTGGGCTGGGTGAGCTCAAAGGGCTCTTCCAGCCTCAGCAGTTCCCTGAGTCCCTTGCCAGCCTTGCCCCTCTGCTCAGGGGTTACAGAAGCAGCTGCAGGCTGCTGGGGCTGCTGAGATGTGTCTGAGCCGTGGGGCAGAGAGCTTCATTTGCTCAGCAATTTCTCCAGCTCTCTTCACCCAGCCTGCAGGCTGGAGACACTGATAAGCAAATGTGCTTCAGGGTGAGCAGTTGGACTTGATCTCCAGGGTCTCTTCCAGCCTGAGCAGCTCTATGGTTCCATGCCAGGACACAGCCTAGGTGTGAATCCACAGCACACAAGGCCAGGTGGGAAGCTCCACTCCTGCCAGGCTCAGTGTTGATTTTCCACTCAGCACATAGCTGCTCTTCCCTTTCTTACCACCTCACTTTGTGTCTTCCTCTGCAGGCAAGCCACCTCTGCTTGGCTCTATTTATATGTTCTTAGCCTCGTTCCACTTCTGCAGACCTCTACCTATTTGGCTCTGGCTTCAAATAGCAGGAGCAGAGCCTTCATTTATGGAACAAGCCCTTTCCAAATGAGATCTTGCTAATTATTACCTTCATTATGGCTCAGTCCCGAGGGAGTGCTTGAGGTGTTGAGAGCTTTCTAATCAGATTGTTCTCCAGCTCATTTTCAGGTTCATTAAAGCACCCAAGGACCTTCCATCTTTATACATCTCTGGAAACAGCTCATTGTCTTAACCCAACAGGAGTCTCCGAGCAGCCCAGCCGGGCACCAGGGCAGAGGTAGGGCTTGGAGCAAGAGCCTGGGAAAGTTCTGCAGGTTTGTACAAGACAATGAGCAGGAGGCTGGACTGGGTGAGCTCCAGAAGCCCCTTCCAGTCCCCACCGTGCTGGGACTGTGGAATATACAGAGTGAGGCCTCAGAGCAGCTTCCAGTGCCTGAGGGGCTCAGGAGAGCTGGGCAGGGACTCTGGACAAGGGCTGGGAGTGCCAGGATGAGGAACAATGGCTTTGAGCTGGGAGAGGGGAGACTGAGAGTGGAGAGGAGGAAGAAATTGTTGGCAGTGAGGGTGGGGAGAGCCTGGCACAGGCTGCCCAGGGAGGCTGTGGCTGTGCCCTGCCTGGAGGTGTTCCAGGCCAGGTCCTCAAAGCTCAGCCAGCTCCAAGCCCCTGGGCAGGGACCCCTCCCACCAGCACAGCTTGCTCAGGGCCTCATCCAGCCTGGCCTGGAACAGCTCCAGGCAGGGCACAGCCACAGCCTCCCTGGGCAGCCTGTGCCAGGCTCTCCCCACCCTCACTCATCAAGGCCTTCCCTCCTTCACTCGGAAACTGCATAAAAGCCTTTGAGTTCCTCAGCTTTCTCCACACCCCAGGCTACCAGGGCTCCTCTTTCCTCTGGACAGGGCCACATGTCCCCAGGCTTTCTTCAGGCACTGCTGTCCCTTGGGCAGCTTTTCCTCTTGCCCTTGGTGTCCCTGCTCAGATTTTATTCCACCTGGGCTTTGATTTTTCTAATCCTACCCCTGGCTGCTTGGACAATTTCTCCTCCTGCCTTCTTGCTTCCACCCTCTGCAGGTTGGTCACCTACACTCCCAGCCTCCTTCATTCATAAAGTGCTGCCTGACTTGCTGGGACCTCGGGAGCCAGCTCTGTGTCTCCCCAAGCAGCTTCTGCACATCCCCAGTAATTTAACAGCTTCCTCGTCTGCAGCCATAGGGAATTGTGACCATATTTCTCCTTTTAATTTACAAGATCATCTGCACACTGGGATGCCAGATGGCCTGAACTTTAAGTTAGGAGATAATGAAGTCAAATACCAACCTCTCATCCTGAGAGGAGGAAAGAAAATCCCTCTGAATAGACAATTCCTTGCTGAGTGCTCAAAAACATCCCCAGCCTCTGCAGGAGCAGCAGTCACACCAGCAGGTTAAACGACCCTCCAGCCCTGCCTGAGCCATCCCTTCAGGCTCTAGCAGGGAAACCAGAGCCTTTTAGACTGGAAAAGACCTTCAAGGTCATGGATTTCAACCATTAACCCAACACTACTAAGTGCTGCTAAACCTCAGCACTGCAGCTCTAGGCCTTTCAAACCCCTCCAGGGATGGAGACTCCACCACTGCCCTGGGCAGCCTGGGCCAGGCCTTGGCAACCCTTTTGGGCAAGAAATTGTTCCTCATGTCCTACCTAAACCTCCCCTGGGGCAACTTGAGACAGTTTCCTCTTGTTCTATTCCTTCTTCCTTGGGAGGTTCCAGCCTCCTCTCAGGGAGCTGCAGAGAGCAAGGAGGTCTCCCTCAGCCTCCTCCGCTCCAGGCTGAGCACTCCCAGCCCCCTCAGTGCTCCTCCCAGCCCTGTTCCCCAGACCCCTCCATGCAGAGCCTCGCCACCCTCACAGTGAAGAATTTCTTCCTAAGATCAAATGCCCCATGATGGACATCTGCTGCAAGGAGACACTGCAGCTCAGCTGCTGCATCACTCATGTTGTGGATAACAGAGCCAGGGAGAGGAGAGGTTCAGAGAGGAGAGGAGAGGTTTGGAGAGGAGAGGTTCGGAGAGGAGGGGAGGGGAGGGGAGGGGAGGGGAGGGGAGGGGAGGGGAGGGGAGGGGAGGGGAGAGGAGAGGAGAGGAGAGGAGAGGAGAGGAGAGGAGAGGAGAGGAGAGGAGAGGAGAGGAGAGGAGAGGAGAGGAGAGGAGAGGAGAGGAGAGGAGAGGAGAGGAGAGGAGAGGAGAGGAGAGGAGAGGAGAGGAGAGGAGAGGAGAGGAGAGGAGAGGAGAGGAGAGGAGAGGAGAGGAGAGGAGAGGAGAGGAGAGGAGAGGAGAGGAGAGGAGAGGAGAGGAGAGGAGAGGAGAGGAGAGGAGAGGAGAGGAGAGGAGAGGAGAGGAGAGGAGAGGAGAGGAGAGGAGAGGAGAGGAGAGGAGAGGAGAGGAGAGGAGAGGAGAGGAGAGGAGAGGAGAGGAGAGGAGAGGAGAGGAGAGGAGAGGAGAGGAGAGGAGAGGAGAGGAGAGGAGAGGAGAGGAGAGGAGAGGAGAGGAGAGGAGAGGAGAGGATCTTTCTCTCACTGTGACTATAAACTGCTGGTTTTCATACCACTGAAATGCTGTTTCTGGGCTTGGTCACTCCCCTCACAAGCCTGGAGAGTGTTTGTCCTACTGAGGCAGTGCAGTGCCATTGCCTCCAGTACAAGTGCCCTGTAACCAGGCAGTGAAGTCTCAGAGCTGGGTGGTCCAGGCCAGGCCATGCAAGGGCCAACCTAGGTAGCTCTGTCCACATGCAAGCCTGGTGTCCCAAACCCCTCTTTACTGCTGGGCTTCATGCTGCAGATCTTTTCAATGCCTCCTACAGAGCCTAGTCATAGAATAACAGACTCTTAGAATTGTTTGGGTTGGAAAATCCCTCCAGGATCACCCAGCCCAACACCAACCCAGCCCCACCATGGCCACCAAACCGTGGCCCCAGGAGCCATGGCCACAGCTTGCTGCAACACTTCCAGCCATGGGGACTCCACCACCTCCCTGGGCAGCCTCTGCCAGGCCCTGACCACTCTTACAGCCAACAAATTTCTCCTCCTCTCCATCCTCAGCCTCCCCTGGCACAACTTCAGGCCAGTTCCTCTCCTTCTATCATCTGAGACTAGGGAGCAGAGTGTCCTGATGACAGCCCAGTCACCATCATTACAAACCTGTCTCCATCCTCTTCCCACCTTTCCCTCCCCTCTGCTTGCTGCAGTTTGGCTGTGCCTTGCTGCAGCCTTCTCTCCTCTCTGTGGGGAAGGGATTGGCACTAATTGATAAAATGCTTTCATTTACTTGGTGACAGAGTTATTAGAGGCTGGTAATTGATGGAACAATATCACACAGCTTTCCCCCCCTATCCTTTCCCAATGATCACATTAATTATATCTCCCTCCTGCTTTCTTGTCTGCAGCTCTGCTGCTCCCATTCATGTTCACTTGAGCAGATCCTGCCTTTCATTAGGGCACAATGAGGGCTGATGAGACGTAGGAAGCATCCCAGCCACGGGTGGTGGCCTTCAGCTCCACCACTGATCATTGGCAAGGCAAGAATAGTTTTGAAGTGTATTTTGGAGGAGTGTTTGCTTCATTTGTTCAGTGGGAGGCTGGCCCAGAGTCCGCTGAAGTGGTGAAGCCTTCCTGTCAGCTCAGTGTGAGGTGGAGCTGCACGGCCCTGAGGGGCTGGCAGGGGAGCAGCAGGGGCTGCTCAGCCTCCCAGGGCACCGAATAGAGGCAGAGTTCGGTCTTGGGAAGAGACAGAGGGGAACAGGAAGGCCATGGCTCTGGAAAAGGGGTTGTGTGAGTGCTGTGAGAACGCCCTGGGGCCTCACTAGGCTTTGTAGGTAACAGTTGTGGTCTGGAAAGCAGATTCCAGTGACCTGAGACTGCAGAAAGGGAACCAAAGAGTCAGAGACTCACAGAATGGTAGGCAGGCAAGGGACCACCCAGCCCACCCCCTGGGCAGGGCACACAGGAGCACAGCCAGCTGGGTCTTGAAAGCCTCCAGACAAGGAGACTCCACAACCACTCTGGGCTGCCTGCTCCAGGGCTCAGCACCCTCACACCATCACCTTGTGGCGGAACTTCCTTGGTTCCAGTTTCTGTCCACTGCCCCTTGTGCTGTCCCTGGGCACCACTGGCAGGAGCCTGGCCCCAGCCTCTTGCCCCCCAGATAGTTACAAACATGGAGGATCTCCTCTCAGCCTTCCCTTCTCCAGGCTCACCAGCCCCAGGGCTCTCAGCCCTTTGCCCTCACGCAGATGTCCCAGGCCCTTCAGCATCCTCATAAGCTGCTGGACTCTCTTGACTCTCTCTCCCTGTCCCTCTTGAACTGGGGCACACCAGGTCCTGGGGTCTTTCTCCATGGAGCTTCCTTCCCTTTCACCCTCTCTCACCTTCCCAGGACCTGAAGGGCTCCAGGAGAGCTGAGGAGGGACTTGTGACAGGGACTAGGAGTCCCAGGGCGAGGGACAATGGCTTTGGGCTGGGAGAGGGGAGACTGAGCCTGGAGTTGAGGCCGTGGGAGGTGTCCCTGCCCTGGGCAGGGGGTTGGAACTGGATGCTCTTTAAGGGCCTTTCCAACCCAACCCATTCTGGGATTCTGTGCACTTCTGCTGTGACCTTTCCTAGCCTTAATGACTTTTGCTTCCCTGGAGCTGGTTCAGTCAGCTTCAAGCACAAATGTTCAGTGAATGTTTTGCCTCTAGCTGTGGCTGGAATCCTCTGAGCAGCAGTGGCAGAGCTCTGTGCCAGGGCTGGGCCTTTAAATCATGGATCCCTGGTCTAGCCTGCACCTGCTCTGCTGGAAGCAGGTCATGGTGATGTGAGTCAAGGAGAGATGCAGGGAGTGGTGAAGGTTCCCACATGTGGATTGCTGATGGGGAGCAGGGGAAAGATAAAAGAAATAGGCTTGAGGAAGGTGAAAAGGCTGGGGTGTGGGTACTGCACATGCATGCCAAGCAGGGGAGAGCTGCAGCTGGGTGCTGGACTGGGAGCAGGAGAGACTGCAGGGCTGTGCAGAGGAAGCATCCATTGAACGGTTTGGAGTGGAAGGGATCTTAAAGATCACAGAACAGGTTGGGTTGGAAGGGACCTCAAAGCTCAGCCAGCTCCAGCCCCCTGCCCTGGGCAGGGACCCCTTCCACCAGCACAGCTTGCTCAGGGCCTCATCCAGCCTGGCCTGGAACACCTCCAGGCAGGGCACAGCCACAGCCTCCCTGGGCAGCCTGTGCCAGGCTCTCCCCACCCTCACTGCCAACAATTTCTTCCTCATCTTCAGTCTCAATCTCCCCTCCTCAAGCTTCAGCCCTTTCCTCTCATCCTAGCCAAGCCCTTGCCAGGTGTCCCCTCCTGCCTTTTCTGTAGGTCCCTTTTCAAGAAAGCTGAGCAGAGGGCTGGAGAACCTCTCCCACAAAGACAGGCTGGGAGAGCTGGGGCTGTGCAGCCTGCAGAAGAGAAGGCTCCAAGGAGACCTCAGAGGTGCAGTTCAATCCCTGCAGGGAGCTGCAGGCAGCTGGGCAGGGACTGTGCAGAAGGGCTGTGGGGATAGGCCCAGGGGCAATGGTTTGGAACTGGAGCAGGGCAGAGTTAGGTTGGAGCTGAGGAGGAAGTTCTGCAGAGGGAGGCTGGGGAGACACTGGCACAGGCTGCCCAGGGAGGTGGTGGAGCCCCAGCCCTGGAGCCATTGAAGCTCAGCCTGGCTGTGTCCCTGTGCTGCTCTGGCTGGAGCTGTCCCTGCTGCCTGCAGGGGTAGGACAGGATGCCCTTGGAGGCTCCCTTCCAACTTGCTGCATTGAGGAGCCTCTTGCCTTTGGTTAGCCAAACCCTGAGCCTTGTCTCTGCTCTGACTAACAGCAAATGAACTTTGCTCCTCTCTCCGTGGTGATCTGCACCCTTTCCCCCTGTGCTCTGTCCCCCTGCACTGTGTCCTTGCCCTCTTTGATCTTTAAGCCTGGGGTGACTGTGAGCAGAGGCAGCCTGAGCACCAGGAGTTGTCTGGAGGTGTCTCATCTCAAGCCTGCACTCAAACACCACTTCATCAGCAGCTTTTTGCTGCTCTGCTGGCCTGGGAGCCCAACATATGGCCCTCCTTACAATGGGAACAAGGCTTCCCCTGATGGCTCTCACTGGCATATCAGACAGGAATCATTTGCTCTCCCCTGCCAGCTGGAGACGTCTGTGGTACTGGGAGCACCTGGACAGGGTGGGAATAGCACAAAGTAAGGAACAGTGGAGAGAGGGGAAGGGAAAAGCACTTGCTGGGGATTGAAAACTCTCCTGGAGCTCAGACTGAAGTGAAGGCTCAGCTGAAGGAGGGGGCAGGGGAAATGCAGGTGTGGGTAAAATGCAGAAGATGAGCCACAGGACAGTGCCTGGGAGAAGCTTCCCTCTGGAGCATGGGGTAGGTGTCTGCCTCCTGGCCTCTGCAGGTGGGCAGAGACTGAGGTTCAGAACCTCCATTTGAGAATGGGCTTGGGGCAGAGTGGCTGGAGAGTAGCTTGGCAGGGAGGCACCAGCACCCCAGGTCCTTCTCTGCTGGGCAGTTTCCAGCCACTCTGCCCCAGCCTGGAGCCTTCATGGGGTTGGTGTGCAGGACTCAGCACCTGGCCTTCTGGAACCTCACCCCTTGGCCTCAAGCCATTGATCCAGCTTGGCCAGGTGCCTCTGCAGAGCTGATGTGTCTGCAGAGCCTGTGCAAGGTGAAACACTGAAGCACAGCACTCACACTCAGGGGCACCTACTCACATCATTTACTGCCTGGCTTACACTAGGTGCTGGTACCCAGACAGATGCCACAGGCCCTTGAGACAGCAGTGGTAGGAAAAAGCTCCCTCAGGATTGTGCATGGAGCAAAAGGATCTTCCTGGGAGAAGCTTCCATGCCAAGCAGATCATCGAATTCTAGGATGGCTTAGGTTGGAAGGGACCTTGGAGAGCAGCGGTTCCAAGCCCTGGCAAGGGCAGGGATGCTCCTAGGCTTGGCTGCCCAAGGCCTCATCCAGTCTGGCCTTGCACACCTCCAGGCAGAGAGCAGGCTGACTGAGGATGAAAAATGTGACTGATGTAGAGTTCTTTGGCCACAGGAACAAACCTGTGCTGGTTCTGATATGGATTTTGATGGACATCCACAGACAGGTTGTCCCCAAAGGGCTCAGAGGGAAGAGACTGAAAGTCTCAGAGTCTGCAGCAGAAGAAGGTGTTCCCACTAGAGGGACATGCAGCTGGTGGAGAGGGGCCAGAGGAGGCCACCAAGGTGAGCAGAGGCTGCAGAACCTCCCCTGTGGGGCCAGGCTGGGAGAGCTGGGGCTGTGCAGCCTGCAGAAGAGAAGGCTCCAGGGAGACCTCAGAGCAGCCTGCCAGGACCTGAAGGGCTCCAGGAGAGCTGAGGAGGGACTCTGGACAAGGGCTGGGAGTGCCAGGATGAGGAACAATGGCTTTGAGCTGGGAGAGGGGAGACAGAGAGTGGAGAGCAGGAAGAAATTGTTGGCAGTGAGGGTGGGGAGAGCCTGGCACAGGCTGCCCAGAAATAATTCGGAGTTGGCTTGGAGAGGCAAAACTTTCCTCTGAGCAATATGGATGTGCACAGGACACAATAACAGGAAGGGGTCACAAGGGTAAGGAACAAGGATGGGTGGGGAAAAGAAGTACACAAAAGCAGGAGGCCTTTGCAGAGGTGTGGGAGGAGACCAGGCCTGACCACATGGCAGGCAAGCAGGGAGCCAGCAGCAGTCCTTTCCTCCAGGCAAGGCAGGAGCAAAAGAGAGCAAATGGCTGCAGGGGACAGGCTTGCTGGACA
This sequence comes from Dryobates pubescens, assembly GCF_014839835.1. Lineage (NCBI taxonomy): Eukaryota > Metazoa > Chordata > Aves > Piciformes > Picidae > Dryobates > Dryobates pubescens. The sequence continues at coordinate 22,651,104 of NC_071631.1, read as the reverse complement.
GGCAGGGGGAGTGGAACAGACTAACTCAGTTTCCCAGGGGGAAAACCCCTCCAGGGAGGGCAAAGCTCTCACAAGCCCTCACCCCCCCCCCCCCCCCCCCCCCCCCCTTTCTTTCAGGATGGGCATAACCCATCACCCCAGGGCAGGCTGCAGAGCTGCTGAGGGGCCTGGAGCAGCTCTGGGAGCAGCAAAGGCTGAGAGCCCTGGGGCTGAGAGCCTGCAGAAGAGCAGCCCCAGAGGGCAGCTGAGCAATGCTCAGCAAGAGCTAAAGGAGCTGTGGGGGGCAAGAGGCTGGGGCCAGGCTCTGCTGAGTGGTGCCCAGGGCCAGCACAAGGGGCAGTGGGCACAGACTGGCAGCCAGGAGGTTGGATCTGAGCAGGAGGAGAAAGTTGTTTGTTGGGAGGGTGCTGGAGGCCTGGAGCAGGCTGCCCAGAGAGGTTGTGGAGTCTCCTGGTGTGGAGAGCTTCCAACCCCCCCTGGGCATTGTGCCCCTGGGCAAGCTGCTGGGGGTGCCCTGCTGGAGCTGGGGCTTGGACTTGAGTGAACTCCAATCCCACCTTGGTGGGGTCTGGGATTCTTCTCTAACACTCATGATGTCAGGACTGATTCTGGGTTTTGTGATACTGCTCTCAGTCCAGATAAGAGAAAGCTCTGGTGTGACCTAATGCAGCAGAGGGACTGTTCCCAAAGGCCTGCAGGGCCAGGGCCAGGGGCAATGGTTTGAGATGAGAGCAGAGCAGATTGAGATTGGATGTGAGGAACAAGCTCTGCACCAGGAGGCTGCTGGAGCACTGGAACAGGCTGCCCAGGGAGGTGGTTGAGGCTCCATCTCTGGAGATATTCCAGGTGAGGCTGGGCAGGGCTCTGGGCAGCCTGATCCAGTGGAGGATGTCCCTGCTGCCTGCAGGGGGTTGGACTGGAGGAGCTTTGGAGCTCCCTTCCAGCCCAGAGCATTCTGTGACTCTTGGATTGTCTGATGGAAACCTCCCAGGTTTGATGCTGCAGCCTGCAGGGGTGGTGCAGGAGAGAATGCCAGAGGAGGAGACATGCAAGCAGCAGAAAGGAAGTGATTCCCTCTCTGTTCCTGCTTACCCCAGCACTAAACCATCCAAAGTTCCTCTCCAAAACTCATGACATTTTAAATGATTTTTTCCACTGTGCAAATCTGCTGAATTCCTGCACAGGTTCAGTTAAACCTCAGCCTGCAGCACTGAGCACCTTCATCTCTTCACAGAGCTGGGTTGCTCAGGGAGTGGGTTGAGCCTGGACCAGTGCAGCACAGCAGGCAGCCAGCCTGCAGCCCCTGGCTCAGGGCACTGGGGTCGAGGCCATTCCTGTAGTGATTTAGGGGCTTGGGGCTGCAAGAGGCAGGGCCACACTCCCTGCCCCAGCACCCAGCTGCTTTGTCTCCAAAGCAGGGCAAGCCTTGTCAGCAGCTGCTGGCAGAACTGGCCATGACACTCTGGTGACTGGCGGGATGGTTCATGGGAACTCCTGTGTCACCACTCCGGAGGGCTGCTGCCCCTCTGCTGCTGGGAGCACAGGCTGGGAGAGCTGGGGCTGTTCCATCAGGACAGGAGAAGGCTCTGAGGAGACCTAATTGTGGCCTTGCAGGATCTGAAGGGAGCTACAGGAAAGCTGTGGAGGGACTTTTTAGGGTGTTGGGTAGTGACAGGACTGGGGAGCATGGATCCAAGCTAGAGGAGGGGAGATTCAGGCTGGGTGTCAGGAAGAAGTTGTTCCCCATGAGGGTGGTGAGAGCCTGGCACAGGTTGCCCAGGGAGGTGGGGGAAGCCTCACCCCTGGAGGTTTTTAAGGCCAGGCTGGATGTGGCTCTGTGCCTAAAGAAAGCCTGGGGACATGTGGCCCTCTCCAGAGGAAAGGGAAGACCTGGTAGCCTGGGGTGTTGTGGTAGGTTGAGAGAGGGCCTGGCTGTCTCTCCTCCACAGAGTAAGAAACCACAACTAGCCCAGTCAAAGAGCAAAGCTATATCTTTACAAGCATATATGGAGAGCAGGTTATATATAACCCAATCTATACAGGGATTTACAATACATACACAGAAATACACAGCAAAGAGAAACAACACAACAAAAATCCCTCCCCCAGGAGGGATCCCCTCCCTGCAACCCCCTCTCTCCCCCCCTACCTCCCTTTTTCCCCACAAAGGGGTTAGAGAGAGAGAAAGGCAAGTTACTAAGGAAGAGAGTTGTTAGTAAGCGTCACAAGCCCATGCAGGAGTAGTGTTTGCCTATCTGAAGGCCAACTCCAGCAGTTCGCAGAGAAGCAGGCAGGGAGAACAGGCTGAGACCCACACTCCCCAACTCCCAAACCACACTGAACTGAGAGAAAAAAATTCCAACTGCTCTGCAATCTAAAGTTGCATTTTGTCCATCCACCAATGAAATTCGTTTAGCATATCAGAGTGTTTTGGTTCTAGTACCGAAAGCATTCAGCCAGAGTGTGCCAGCACTGCTTGTCCTAAAGGCACAGCCTCCAACGGCCGCAGGTGTGGGGAAAGCTGAGGAACTCAAAGGCCTTTATGCAGTTTCAGAGTGAAGGAGGGAAGGCCTTGATGAGACATTGGGAAGGAATTGTTTGCAGGGAGGCTGGGGAGAGCCTGGCACAGGCTGCCCAGGGAGGCTGTGGCTGTGCCCTGCCTGGAGGTGTTCAGGGCCAGGCTGGATGAGGCCCTGAGCAAGCTGTGCTGGTGGGAGGGGTCCCTGCCCAGGGCAGGGGGCTGGAGCTGGATGATCCTGGGGGTTCCTTCCAATCCTGGGAGTTCTGTGACTCTGTGAAGAAATCCATTCCAGGAGACACCTTCAGCTCACAATTGCTTGCAAACAGAGACTTGGAGCCTCCTTCAAGGAGCCAGCAGCAGCTCTGCAGCATGAGCACCACCTGCATTCAGCTCTGATCAACACAAATGCACACAGGCAGCAGCAGACTGGTCCCATGTGGATGCCAAGTCCACTCCCTTGTAAAGGAAGACCTTAGCTGGTGGCTGATTCAGAGCAGCACCTGCAGTGCTGGTGGAGATCCTTGGTGCCTGGAGACGGGAGCAGCCAGGCTGCTGCCACAGAGAGCTGATTGCTTGCAGGTTTGGGTGCTTGGAGAAGAGAGGAGAGAAGAGAGTGAAGTTGGGAGGGAAGATCAGATGAGACATGAGGAGATTTTGATGTTTCATCCTTTCCAAAAACAGAAGCAAAAAGAGAGTTCAAATACTCTCTTCTGCTGCTAGCAGAGCCTGGGGACAGGTCTGGCACCATTCCCACTGCTCCCCAACCCCTGGAGAGGTTTAGTTCTTTTCAGTCTGTCTGGAAGTGAAATTCTGAGGCTAATGTCATTTGGAATGGACAAAAGTATCCCCCAGAGCTTCTCCAGAACCTGGAGAGACATCTGAAGAATTTGTGATTGGTCTGACTTCAGATGTGTGATATTTGGTCATGAATAGCCATGGGGTAAAGAAACCATCAGCTGCCAGCTCTGGGAGGTCATGGGACATCACTTCAAAGTGCCACTAAAGGGTTAAAAGCCCCAGAATCCAGCAGGGTGGGTTTGGAAGGGACCTCTGGAGCTCACCAGGCTGAGCCCAGCGCTGCCTCTCACCCCAGCACTGCTCCAGCTTTGATCCAATGCTCTCTGCAAGCCTTGTGCCAAATGTTTTGCTTTCAGTTTCGTTGTCAGTCTCCAAGCAAAACCTGCTGGAAACAGCAGAGAGGTTCCAGGGGTCAGGTGTGAACTGGGCATGGCTTAAAGGGGAACATCTCAGCCCTCTCCAGGCCCTTCCGGTAGAGGGCTTGGGTTTCCTTCTGATCTGAGAATGTGGCTGGAGGGCAGGAGCCAGGGTGGGTCAGAGAGGTGGCTGGAGGGCAGGACCCAGGGTGGGTCAGAGAGGTGGCTGGAGGGCAGGACCCAGGGTGGGTCAGAGAGGTGGCTGGAGGGCAGGACCCAGGGTGGGTCAGAGAGGTGGCTGGAGGGCAGGACCCAGGGTGGGTCAGAGAGGTGGCTGGAGGGCAGGACCCAGGGTGGGTCAGAGAGGTGGCTGGACTGATGGGGTGCTGGTGAAGAGGGTCCTGATCTTTCCTCCAGCAACCTTGAAATGTTCCAGAGTCAGGATCTGGACCATGACCAAGTTTGCTGACTTCATTCCCTTTTGCCATGAAATTCAGGTCCTCTGTCTTTGGAAAGGCTCTTTGGTGGCTCCTAGTCCAGCTTCTCCTCTTGCACTGAGGGATCAGTTGGATACCCAGGGAGCAGCAGATGCCCAGTGCAGGTCTGTGGCTCTGTGATACAGCTGCAGAGATTTCTCCTGAAGACAGATGTCTAGAGAGGATGTCCTGCCTGGACCCCTCAAGGAGAGGATAGGAGAAGCAGGACAGTCCAGACAAGGCCCAGGGTAAGCCAGGAGGTGTGCAGAGCCACTGTGAGCACTGACAGAGCAGCAGCAGGGCCATGCCCTTCCCTGGGGTGCTCCTCCAGCCCCCTGCTAGTTTTAGCTGTGCTACTGCAGGTACCCAGAGAGTTTGTGTCCTTTCTGGAGCCTGTCCTCTCCTTACACACTGAAGCTCAGCTGCTCTGGGGTGGTGGCAGGCAATTTTATCTGCTGGGAAGCATTTTCCTGCAGGGGCTGAGCCTGGGCACAGCTGTAGCTTCGCTCCCTGTGCCAGCTGTGGCTGTGCCCCCTGTGCCAGCTGTTTCCCTGCCACTGGAGACAGCCTCCTTTGCCAGCAGGCTCCTTCGGTCTGTCGTAGAGTCAGAGAATGGGAGGAGCTGGAAGGGACCTCTGGAGATGATCCAGTCCAAGCCCCTGCCAGAGCAGGCTCACCCAGGGCAGGGCACAGAGGAACACAGCCAGCTGGGCTGTGAAAGCCGCCAGAGAAGAAGACTCCAGCAGCCTCTCTGCTCCAGGGCTCCAGCAGCCTCTCTGCTCCAGGGCTCCAGCAGCCTCACACCAAAGAAGTTTCTCTTCATGTTGAGGTGGCACTTGCTGGGTTCCAGTTTGTATCCACTGCCCCTTATCACAGGGCACCGCTGACAAGAGCCTGCCCCCCTCTGCCTGCCCCCCACCCTGCATTGCTAGGTTTCCCCTCACCAGGTGCTGCTGGCGGCTGTCCCCGGGCACAGCGGCTCCTGCAGCGCCTGCTGGCTCCACGAGCCCTGCCGATGCTCAGCACTCCTTCACCCTGCCTGCCTCAGTTCCTCTTCCAGCACAAGCCTCCACTCCCTGAGAGCCATCCAGAGGAGATCAGAGCCTTTCCCTGGCGCTGAGGTTGGCTCTGAAGTGGTGAGGTTGGCCTCCTGTAGGAGTCTCCCAGGCCGGTTCCCTCTGCCAGCAGCCAGCCAGGCAGAGTGGCAGCCCCACAACATTTGATTAACCTGAATTGCTTGCTTTCATAAACAAGTAGGGTTTGAAGATCTCTCCAGGACTGCAGATGATTTGGGCAATTATCTCAGAGAGATAATTACAGATTTCAAAGGAGGCTGCTCTGACAGGGATAAGGGAGGATGCAAGGTGACCTACTGCAGTAATCCACCATGGAGATTAGGGAGGAAGACATCAAAAGGAGCTGGGTTTATTGATGCAATTTCTATTAACAGGATTAGTGGTGACAGCAGAGGAAAAGTGCCCCAGACAAGAGGCATTTCTCTTTGGAGCTCTGCAAACAACAGTTGAGTGTTCTCCAAGCTGGAGCTGCCAACCTCTGCACCTGGGAGAGAGGCTGCTGGCCTCCTTTGGTGCTGCCCCAACAGCAGAGCTCCTGCTGAGCATAAGATACTGAGAGCCACGTTGCAGGCCTCCACTCTTGTTGGAGCCCAGGAGCCATGGCTGTGGCACTGGGGAGTCTCCCTGGCCCACTCCTCTTGTCTGCCCTGTTTAGAGGATGCAAAGGTTGGACCCACTCTGGGGCAGGTGTCAGTCCAGCACACGTCCTCACTGCAAGAAGGACACTGAGGAGCTGGAGCAGGGCCAGAGAAGGGCAACAGAGCTGGGGAAGAGCAGCTGAGGGAGCTGGGGCTGTTCAGCCTGGAGGAGGCTGAGGGAGACCTCCTTGCTCTCTGCAGCTCCTTGAGAGGAGGCTGGAGCCAGGTGGGGGCTGGGCTCTGCTCCCAAGTAAGAAGTGCTAGGACAAGAGGGCCATGGTTTTGCTGCAGACTTGGGAGAGTTAGGGGCTGTGCTGCATGCTCTGGGAGGGCTTTTCCAGCCAAAACAACTCTGTGATTCTATGAGGAGAAAGGGAGGGAGGGAGTTGTCCAGGCCTCCAAATGCTTGGCTGAAGCTGGGAGGTTGGCCACAGCCTCCCATGGCAATCAAAGCAATCCTTCCAATGCTCATTATCTGAGTTTTCATAACCCCCAATCCATAGTGATAGGAAGCCTTGTCTGGCTCACACCCATCTGGTCTCCTGCCTCTGGGAAACTGGTCACAGAGAGCTGTGAGGGGCTGGGGGGCAGCTTGGACTTGATGATCTTGGAGGTCTTTTCCCAGCTCAGTGATTCTATGACTCTATGAGGGGAAGATGTTTCATGCCCACTTTGGTTCTTTTTGTCCCACAGTACTTTGGTCAGAGAGAGTCTTCAGCCCAGCAGAGGTAGAGTCTGTTGTGCTCTCCCTGCAGTGTGGCCTCTCCAAAGGTGATGTGGCCACTGCACTCCAGAGGTGGCCTCCCTAGGACAGAGTAGAGGAAGAGAAGAATCTCCCTTGAGCTGCTGCTGGCCACACTCTTCTTCATGCACCCAGGACCCCACTGGCTGTGAGGGCACATTGCTGGCTCATGGGGAGCTTGCTGCCCCTTAGCACTCCCAGCTCCTTCTCCAGCAGCTCCCCCCTCAGCTCTCCTGCTGCAGGAGGTTGTTCCTGCCCAGGGGCAGGACCCTACCCTTGCCCCTGCTGACCTTCATGAGGTTCCTCTGCCCAGCTCTCCATCCTGGCCAGGTCTGCTGGATGGCAGCACAGCCTGAGGGGTGCCAGCCCCTGCTCCCTGCTTGGGATCATCAAGGAGATGTTTGTTGGAGCAGCTTTAGCTCTCTTCCCAGGCCAGGCTGTTCCAGCCAAGCAGCAGCTCCCACGGTTAGACTCTTGCCCTGAGACCGATGAAAGGCCACAGCCTGAGCAGGGAGCAGCAGTGTTCAGCACCCTGGGCTTGCTGACCGAACTTAGGAGTAAAACCTCCCACCAGCAGGGACTGGCAGTGTCACTGTCATCAGGCAGCTACATTTTAGCAGTAACTGGACTTCTGCTCCCCTGGAAGGGTTGAAACTGCCTGCCAGCAGGCAGGGATCATTCCTCACCTGGGGCTGGGACCCCGGGGCAGCCCCTGGGCTGGAGCGGCAGGGACACGAAGTGGTGCCCAGAGCCTCTGAGTCCCCAGGCTGCAGAGCTGAGCTGGAGGTGATGGATGGCAGCATGTGGAAGTGTCACAGTGGCAGGAGGGCAGCCCATGGCCACAATGGCTTTAGCTGGAGGGGAAATTCTCAGCCAGCAAGGATTGTGAGAAACAAAGCCAGCCCTGCTGCTGAGCCACTGCCACTGAGCCACAGCCCTCAGCACCACAGCCACACAGCTCTGAGACCCCTCCAGGGATGGGGACTCCACCACCTCCCTGGGCAGCCTGGGCCAGTGCCTGAGAGCCCTTGCTGGGAAGGAATTGTTCCTAACATCCAACCTGAGCCTCCCCTGGCACAGCTTGAGGCCATCTCCTCTGGTCCTGTCTCTTGTTGCATGTGAGATGACCCCAGCCCCCACCTGGCTGCAGCCTCCTCTCAGGGAGCTGCAGAGAGCAATGAGGTCTCCCTCAGCCTCCTCTGCTCCAGGCTCAACACCCCCAGCTCCCTCAGCTGCTCCTCCCCAGCCCTGTTCTGCTAAGACCTTCTCTTGCACAAGAAGTGAGAGCACCAGCCCCAGCCCAGCACAGCAGATGCCTCCATGTGCACAGGACCAACTCTTCTGTTTAAGCAGATGCAGACTTCAGCTTCTCCCAGTATTGAGGTCAGCTGCAGGATGAATTTCTGCTTGAGCAGCAAGCCAAGGTCAGGACACCAACAGAAGTCCAGTGAACCTCACACCCACCTCAGCTCCTTCACCTGCTACCTGGCCCAGAGCAGGAGAGGAGCCCTTAAAACTAGTCCCCCAGCAAGAGCAAGAGCAAGAGCTGTGTGAGAGCAGCTGGCCTGAGTGCAGAGCAGGTTCTCACCTCCCAGTGTCATCTTCTCACCCCAGTTACCTTGCTGGCCTCCCACACCCCTGCCCAGTCCCCCCACAGCCCTAGCTCCTTCCTGATGAGTAATTGGTGACCTGATTTGCTGACTGAGCTGGGACATGGGGGTTTGGGCCAACCCCAAAGGAAACACTTCTTCATCTATGTTTCTTTTTTCCCCCTCTACCTCTCACCCCCAAGATCTGAAAAAGAAACCCAGCACACTCAGGAGCAAAGCACCTTTGGGAGCAAAGGACTCAGTCTGGGTTGCAGCCTAGTTAAAGCTCTTTCCTGTGTGCTCTTGGGTCAGAACAGGGAGAGAAGGAACAAAGGGAGAGTAGGAAGAGGCAAGAAGTAAGCAGGGCATGGCCCTGAGCCGTGCTGTGCCCTGCAGGGCTGCAGCAGGCTGGGCTGGCGCTGGGTGATCTCATCAGCCAGGCAGGGGCCTGCAAATCTGTGAAGCAAAACCTGAGCCACAACAGCATCCTGCATGGTGGCTTCAGGGCCCTCCCAAACTCTTGTCAGAGTCAGAGAATTGCTGTTTTGCTTTGGGAGGCCCCTTTGGTAGCATCACAGAGATGTCTGAGTTGGAGGAGCCCTCCGAGATCACCCAGTCCCACCTGCAGCCCAGCACCACCACGGCCACCAAACCATGGCCAAGTGCCTCCTCCCAGGGAGCTGCAAGGAGGTCTCCCTCAGCCTCCTCTGCTCCAGGCTGCACACCCCCAGCTCCCTCAGCTGCTGCTCCCCAGCCCTGTTCTCCAGCCCCTTCCCCAGCTCTGTTGCCCTTCTCAGACACAGGCTCCTGTTGCAGGTCAGGCTCTGGTTTGAAAGCTCCTTCCTGGTAATCATCCCTTCTGCTCAGGATGTAACTGACAATAAGAACACATCTCTGAAGGGAAAGCAGCCAACTGCTGTCCTAATGCCTCCAGATGGTCCCCAGAGGTCACTCCCAACCCCTGCCATGCTGTGATTCACAACCCCAGACCCCTGCTTCCCTTGCAGGCTGTTCCACAAGGGCCAGAGGTGTGGGTAGGCTACCTGCAGGATCTGTTCTGTCTCTTCAGTCACCACATCCGAGTCAGGGAGGATGCTTGGCACCATTCACAGTTGGACTTGATGATCTTGCAGCACTTTCCCAACCTTTGTTGTTCTAGGACTTGATGATTTAACGTGCCACCACCTGCCCATTCCCCACTTGGTTCAGTTCCCTCAGTGTTACATGGATTAAAGGAAGACAAGAGGCCACTTGTAGGTGATGAAGGAGTTCTGGTGGCCTTCAGGCTACATCTGCCAGGCAGTGATAACTGCTGAGCCCCAGCAGTGAGGGCAGCAGGGGCAGGGAAGGATTCTGCCCCTCTGCTGGGCTCTGCTCACAGCCCTGCAGTGCTGGGGCAGCTCTGGAGCCCTCAGCACAGCCAGGGACCTGCTGCAGCAGGGCCAGAGGAGGCCACAGCAGTGCTGGCAGGGCTGGAAGCCCTCTGCTGGGAGCCAGGCTGAGAGAGTTGGCCTTGGGCAGCCTGCAGAGGAGAAGGCTCCAGGGAGAGCTTCTGGTGGCCTTGCAGTGCTTCAAGGGCTGAGCAGAGAGCTGGGCACAGACTTTGGAGCAGGGCCTGTGGTGCCAGCAGCAGGGGCAATGGTTTGGAACTCAGAGAGGGAGCTTGAGAGTGGAGAGAAGGAGAAATGTTTGGTGCTGAGGGTGGGGAGAGCCTGGCCCAGGCTGGCCAGAGAGCTGGGAGCTGCCCCATGGCTGGCAGCAGTGCAGGGCAGGTTGTGTGGGGCTGTGAGCAGCCTGCTCTGGCTGGGGCTGTCCCTGCTGGCTGCAGGGGGTGGACTGGAGGAGCTTTGGAGGTCCCTTCCTACCCCAACCAGGCTGGGACTATGACTCCCTGAGCTCTCCTGTCTCTGTGCACAGGGCCCATGCACAGGTTGCTTCCTCATGGATTTTGCAGGGGATGAAGGTTTCTCTCTTACTCCTCAGAAGATGCTTGAAAGTGCTGCTCTTGTCTGTCCCCCAGGCAATGCTGAGCTCTGGGTTCTGCACAGTCTGCATTTAGAATGGAAAGACAACCAACTAAAGTCAACTAAATTGCAGTTTTGTGTAAGTAATCCAGAGGGAGAATTTGCCCAGCAGAGGCTGCTGCTCTCTGTGGGGCAGTGCTGGGAGGCCAGCAGGGGTTAGTGCTGCACAAATCTCTCAGCAGAGCCCTGCTTGGGTTTAGACCTAAAGCTTCCTGCTGCAGAAGAGCCGGGAGTGCTGACCCCTGAACCACTCTGCAAGGGCATAAATGTTGTCAGACACTGAGGTACACATCCAGGGGGACTGAGCAGGGCACAGCAGCTGCCCAGGCTTACAGAACCAGAAAGAATAGCAAAGCATGAGGCAGGTGTCAGTAGGGACTGGTGGCACCTGCCCTGCCTGCAAACATCTGCTGAGACTTCATGTGCAGGGAGCTCAGCCCCACTCCTGCCACAGTACAGGACCACAGACTGGTAGGAGGTGGAAGGACTCAGGGATCATCCAGTCCAGCCCTCTGCTCCAGCAGGGCACCCCCAGCAGCTTGCCCAGGAGCACAGTGCCCAGGGGGGTTGGAAGCTCTCCACACCAGCAGACTCCACAACCTCTCTGGGCAGCCTGCTCCAGGCTCCAGCACCCTCCCAACAAACAACTTTCTCCTCCTGCTCAGATCCAACCTCCTGGCTGCCAGTCTGTGCCCACTGCCCCTTGTGCTGGCCCTGGGCACCACTCAGCAGAGCCTGGCCCCAGCCTCTTGCCCCCCACAGCTCCTTTAGCTCTTGCTGAGCATTGCTCAGCTGCCCTCTGGGGCTGCTCTTCTGCAGGCTCTCAGCCCCAGGGCTCTCAGCCTTTGCTGCTCCCAGAGCTGCTCCAGGCCCCTCAGCAGCTCTGCAGCCTGCCCTGGACTCTCTCCAGCAGTTCCCTCTCCCTTTTGAACTAAGGAGTCCAGGACTGGGCCCAGGACTCAGAACCACAGAATCATTCAGGTTGAGCAAGACCCTCAGGATCCTGACTCCACTCTACAAGGCTCACCCCTAATCCATATGCCCAAGCACCACATCCAAAGCTCCTTTAAACACCTCCAGGGTTGGTGACTCCACCACCTCCCTGGGCAGCCTGTGCCAGTGTCTGACCACTCTTGCTGGGAATAAATCCTTCCTCCTGTCCAGTCTGAACCTCCCCAGTGGCAGCTTGAGGCCATTCCCTCTTCTTCTATCACTAATGACCTGGGAGCAGAGACCAGCAGCAGCCTCTCCACAACCTCCTTGCAGGGAGCTGTAGAGAGCCAGGAGGTCTCCCCTCAGCCTCCTCTCTTTCACACCAACCATCCCCAGCTCCTTCAGTTGCTCTCCATCAGATTTCTTCTCCAGGCCCTTCCCAGCTTCCTTGCCCTGCTCTGCCCTGGCTCCAGCACCTCCACAGCTCTCCTGTACTGAGTGCCCAGAACTGAAGCCAGCACTCCAGGTGTGGCCTCCCCAGAGCTGAGTCCCAGGGGACAGTTCCCTCCCTGCTCCTCTGGACACAGCATTGCTGATCCCAGCCAGGAGGCCTTTGGCTCTCTTGGCCACCTGGGCACACTGCTGGCTCCTATTCAGCTGCTTGGCCATCAGCACCCCCAGCTCCCTTTCTGCTGGGCTGTCTCCAGCCACACTGCCCCAGGCCTGCAGCATTGCTCAGGGCTGTTGTGCCCCAAGGTCAGGACCTGGCACTTGGCCTTGTTGAAGCTCCTCCTGGGAATGCTGGCCATGGATCCAACCCATCCAAGTGCCTCTGCAGAGCCTCCCTGCCCTGGTGCAGATCCACACTGCACACAACCTGCTGTCACCTGCACATAGCTGCTGCCACACTCTGTGTCCTTATCCAGATCATCAGGGAAGATGTTCAACAGAAGTGGCCCCAACACTGACCTCTGAGCCTGCAGAAGGAAAAGCCAGGCACATCCCAAGCCATCCTGAGCTTAAAAAGGCAGTTGGGCAACCCTGGGTGCCATCTAACAGCCCCACTAAACAGCCCTAAACCTGTTTGCTAATTGGCCTGACCCACAGCCCAGCCCAAGCCTTTGCTCCTGTCCAGGCACACACCTCTGGTGGACACGGAGGGGAACGTTGTAACAAAGGATGAGGAGCAGGCAGAGGTACTGAACACCTTCTTTGCCTCAATTTTCACTAGCAGGACAGAACATCTTCCAGGCAGCTGCCTGCAGAGCTGGCAGAAGGAGCCAGGGAGCTGCATGGTTTTCCTCTGTTCCAGAATGGGGAAGTTGGTGACCTGCTCAGCCACTTGGATCCCCACAAGTCCATGGGACCAGGTGGGATCCATCCCAGGGTGCTGAGAGAGCTGGCAGGTGAGCTGCCAAGCTGCACTCCATCATTCACCACCAGCCCTGGCTCACTGGAGAGGTCCCAGAGGACTGGAAGCTGCCAAGGTGATGCCCATCCACAAGCAGGGCTGGTTGGAGGAGCCAGGGAATTCCAGGCCTGGCAGCCTGACCTCAGTGCCAGGCAAGGCCATGGAACAGATCATCCTGAGTGCAGTCACACAGCACTGACAGGATGGCCAAGGGCTCAGGCCCAGCCAGCAGGGATTCAGGCAGGGCAGCTCCTGCCTCACCAACCTGATCTCCTTCCATGCCCAGGGGACTGCCTGGGGGATGTGGGGCAGGCTGTGGATGGAGTCTGCCTGGACTCCAGCAAGGCCTTTGCCACTGTCCCCCACAGCAAGCTCCTGGCCAAGCTGTCAGCCCCTGGCTTGGGCAGCAGCACTGAGCTGGGTTAGGAACTGGCTGGAGGCTGAGCCCAGAGAGTGGTGGTGAATGGTGCCACAGCCAGCTGGCAGCCAGGCACCAGTGGTGTGCCCCAGGGAGCAGTGCTGGGCCCTGTGCTCTTTAACATCTTTATTGATGGTCTGGATGTTAGAGGGTAGGAGAGCTCTGCAGAGGGACCTCAACAGGCTGGGCAGATGGGCAGAGGCCAAGGGCAGGAGACTGAACACATCCAAGTGCCAGGGGCTGCACATTGGCCACAGCAACCCCAGGCAGTGCCACAGGCTGGGGGCAGAGTGGCTGAGAGCAGCCAGGCAGAGAGGGACCTGGGGGTGCTGGTTGAACAGGAGCCAGCAGTGTGCCCAGGCAGCCAGGAGGGCCAAGGGCATCCTGGCCTGCATCAGGAACAGTGTGGCCAGCAGGAGCAGGGAGGTCATTCTGCCCCTGTACACTGCACTGGTTAGGCCACACCTTGAGTACTGTGTCCAGTTCTGGGCTCCTCAGGTTAGGAAGGAGGTTGACTTGCTGGAACGAGTCCAGAGAAGGGCAACAAAGTTGGTGAGGGGTTTGGAACACAGCCCTGTGAGGAGAGGCTGAGGGAGCTGGGGTTGCTTAGCCTGCAGAAGAGGAAGAGACTCAGGGGTGACCTTATTGCTCTCTACAACTACCTTAAGGGAGGTTGTAGACAGGCAGAGGTTGGTCTCTTCTCCCAGGCAAGCAGCACCAGAACAAGAGGACACAGTCTCAGGCTGTGCCAGGGGAGGTTTAGGCTGGAGGTGAGGAGGAAGTTCTACACAGAGAGAGTGATTGCCCATTGGAATGGGCTGCCCGGGGAGGTGGTGGGGTCGCCGTCGCTGGAGGTGTTCAGGACGAGGCTTGACAGGGTGCTTGATGCCAGGGGTTAGTTGGTTGGGTGGTGTTGGATGATAGGTTGGACACAATTATCTTGAGGGTCTCTTCCACCCTGGTTTATTCTATTCTATCCTATCCTATCCTATCCTATCCTATCCTATCCTATCCTATCCTATCCTATCCTACCCTATCCTATTCTCTGGAGACACTGCAGGGAGCTTCTTCAAGCTCCACTTCACACTTGGCTTGTGCATGGGAAGTGTTTCTGGGTCATAATCTGTCACCTCTCACAGGGCACAAACCAACCACCAGTAGCTGAAGCAGGCCAAAGAGAACATTGTCCCCAGGCCCTTTGTTTGATAATTGCCTGCCATGGGGTTCCTCATCTGCTGCTGGCTCCTGGTGGCCAGGCAGCCAGGAAGCCTGTTGTGATCAGGTCTGGTGGCTTCAGTTATTGTAGGTCCTACATGATTACCTTTCCAGAAGCTTCCCCTCTTTGGAGGAGACTGTGAACAGATGTCCTTGGCTAGTGTTACAGGCTTGGTTGGCTGGAAAATCAAACCCAACCCTTAACCCAGCACTGCACCAAACCAGGTCCCTCAGCTCCACAGCTTTGAAACCTCTCTAGGGATGGGGACTCCACCACTGCCCTGGGCAGCCTGGGCCAGGGCTTGGCAATGCTTTTGGAGAAGAAATTGCTCCTCATGACCAACCTCAGCCTAGTCTGACACAGCTTGAGGCTGTTGTCTCTTGTCCTGTTACTTGGGGGAAGAGCCCAACCCCCACCTGGCTGCAGCCTCCTCTCAGGGAGCTGCAGAGAGCAATGAGGTCTCCCTCAGCCTCCTCTGCTCCAGGCTCAACACCCCCAGCTCCCTCAGCTGCTCCTCCCCAGCCCTGCTCTCCAGACCCTTCCCCAGCTTTGTTGTCCTTCTCTGGACCTGCTCCAGCTCCTCAGTGGCCTTCTAGGAGTGAGAGGCCCAAAACTGACCAAGATTTGAGGTGTGGCCTCAGCAGTTCCCTGTGCAGGAGAGCAATGCCTGCCCTGCTCCTGCTGCCCACACCATTGCTGATCATCTGTTCCACAGCTTGTGCCCAGCACTCTTTCCAGGCAGCCCTGGCTCTAGCAGGGGCACTTAGTTCACACCTGGCCTGGGAGCCTCCAGCATCCCTCACCCTTTCAGGTGCACTTTTGCATATCCAAGAGCTCTGGAGGTTTCTTCTTTCACTGGCAGCTTTCCCTCTCTATGGAGGTGGAACTGCCCTCAGGTGTGAGCAGATAAGATGGAACTGCCCTCAGGTGTGAGCAGATCCAGCTACCAAGGTCCCTGGTTTTGCACAGCAGTTCTCCCTCTGTCACCCAACAGGGAGCTCCCTGGACCCCTGTGGAACTCTGAGATTCATACTGGTGCAAACTCTCCCAATGTCAGTTCCCCCCCAGGCTGTGATGGTGGACTGGTCACTATGGAAAGCCCCCAAGCCTCCCTCCTTCCTCTTCTAGTAGAGATTGTCCCTCTATGTTTGCCACTGGTGGCAGACATCCCATGCAGAGGTGCTTGAGGAGATGTTCTGGAGGCTCTGGGGCTGCTGAGGGGGGAAGATAGAGGCTATGTGTCAGGCTCCTGGAGGCAGCAACACCACAGAGTAATACAATCAGGGAAGCACCTCTCAGATGGTTGAGTCCTCAGATTGCCTTGGCCACCAAGCCATGTCCCAGGGTGCCAGGGCCACAGGTCTCCAGAACACCTCCAGGGATGGTCTTGCAGGAGGTCAGATTAGGTCTCCACACTGATCCCCAGCTGTCCACTCCAGGCACACAGGGCTCTGAGCAGCACATCTTCACCACCCTACATTGTGACTACCATGGAGGACCCAGTGAGCAGCTCTCCACTGTACAGAGCAGCAGGATGAGTGGCCTGGAGCTGGTGGGGAGGAGTCTGGGACTGGAGAGGAGGAAGAAATTGTTGGCAGTGAGGGTGGGGAGAGCCTGGCACAGGCTGCCCAGGGAGGCTGTGGCTGTGCCCTGCCTGGAGGTGTTCCAGGCCAGGCTGGATGCAGCCTGGGCTGCTGGGAGGTGTCTTGTGTTCTTGAACACCTCCAGGGATCTCCATCACACTGATCCTTGTAGCACACAGCCATCCTCAGGGCAAGAGAAAAGCTTCTCCTGGACTCATGCAATGAATCTTCAGCAGCCTCCAAAGAGGCAAGAAGGGAATTCAGTAACTCCTACTACTGAAAAGGAGACCTCAAGGGTTGGAACAGGGATGGTGGTCAGCAGCAGCTAGATGGAGCAGGATGAGTGTTTAGCATGTAGGATCCCTAGGACTCAAGTTCTCACTGAGCTATGGAATACCCTGGCTGTACCCTGGCCAGAGCAGTACTCTGAGTTTGAAATATATGCTGAGGGTCATGCAGGAAGCAGCAGCAGCCTCATTGGTGCTGAAACATCTTGGCAGGTTCAGAGACTCTGAGATTCAAAGAATGATTTAGGTTGGAAAGGACCTCAGAGCTCATCCAGCTCCAGCCCCCTGCCCTGGGCAGGGACCCCTCCCACCAGCACAGCTTGCTCAGGGCCTCATCCAGCCTGGCCTGGAACACCTCCAGGCAGGGCACAGCCACAGCCTCCCTGGGCAGCCTGTGCCAGGCTCTCCCCACCCTCACTGCCAACAATTTCTTCCTCCTCTCCACTCTCAGTCTCCCCTCTCCCAGCTCAAAGCCATTGTTCCTCATCCTGGCACTCCCAGCCCTTGTCCAGAGTCCCTCCCCAGCTCTCCTGGAGCCCTTCAGGTCCTGGCAGGCTGCTCTGAGGTGTCCCTGGAGCCTTCTCTTCTGCAGGCTGCACAGCCCCAGCTCTCCCAGCCTGGCCCCACAGGGGAGGCTCTTCAGCCTCTGCTCATCTCTGTGGCCTCCTCTGGAGCCTCTCCAGGAGCTCCACATCAACTGCTTTGTTGTACCAAAAATAAAAGGAGGCTGGAGCCAGGTGGGGGCTGGGCTCTGCTCCCTAGTCTCAGGTGATAGGAGGAGAGGAAATGTCCTGAAGTTGTGCCAGGGGAGGCTGAGGTTGGAGATGAAGAAACAATTTCTTTGCTGCCAGAGTGGTCAGGGCCTGGCAGAGGCTGCCCAGGGAGGTGGTGGAGTCCCCATGCCTGGGGGTGTTGCAGCAAGCTGTGGCCATGGCTCCTGGGGCCAGGATTTGGTGGCCATGCTGGGGCTGGGTTGGTGCTGGACTGGCTGAGCTCAGAGGCCTTTTCCAACCCAAATAATTCCCCAAGTCTATTGCATGGTTCTCTGATGAGCTGCACTGGTGACTCCATACTGAGGCTGCTTTGTTTCTCAGCCCAGCAGCCTGGGGTCCAGCTTGCCCTTGCAATGTTCAGCTCAGAGAGAGCAATAAAATATTGATGATTCCCTTCTCCCTGCTCTGCTTTTGTTTGGCCATGCAGCTTCCCTGCAGCTACCCTGCAGCTACCAACATGTCTGGCTCACAGTCCACCACAAAGCCAAAGATCTCCTTGAACTGAAAGGGTTTAAGCCATTCACCTTTAGGTGTTTCATTGGGTACCTGTCTCATCTTTCTGAGGCACTGAGGCTCTGGCCCAGGGCCTTCCTCACTCCATGCAGTGCAGCCTCAGTGAAACAAAGGTTGTGCAGTAGAGCTTCTGGACAAGCTCTGCAGAGGCAGACATCACATCTGAACTTCCTGCTGCATGCTCTTCGAGCTGACCTCTTGCAGCTGTGAGCCCAGCTCGGTGCTGTGAGAGCCATGGAGGATGCTGGCAGCTCAGGATGCAGGATGCAGGAAAGGTGACTCAGTCAGGTGGAGCTGCTGCATGTCTTTGTTTCCTCAGTGTGACCACCCATGGAATCACTGCCATGGTCTGGAGCAGGAGTTGCATTTCCTTTCTGCCACAGATACCTGCAGCTCAGCCAGACAGCAGGGCAGGGCTGCTAGCACTGAGCCAAAGCTTGTCACAGAATCCCAGACCCCAGCATGGTTGGAAGGGACCTCTGGAGCTGCTCCAGCCCAAGCCCTGCTCCAGCAGGGCACCCCCAGCAGCTTGCCCAGGGGCACAATGCCCAGGGGGGTTGGAAGCTCTCCACACCAGCAGACTCCACAACCTCTCTGGGCAGCCTGCTCCAGGCCTCCAGCACCCTCCCAACAAACAACTTTCTCCTCCTGCTCAGATCCAACCTCCTGGCTGCCAGTCTGTGCCCACTGCCCCTTGTGCTGGCCCTGGGCACCACTCAGCAGAGCCTGGCCCCAGCCTCTTGCCCCCCACAGCTCCTTTAGCTCTTGCTGAGCATTGCTCAGCTGCCCTCTGGGGCTGCTCTTCTGCAGGCTCTCAGCCCCAGGGCTCTCAGCCTTTGCTGCTCCCAGAGCTGCTCCAGGCCCCTCAGCAGCTCTGCAGCCTGCCCTGGACTCTCCCCAGCAGTTCCCTGTCCCTCCTGGCCTGTAGCTTCTGTGCAAGCTCAGCTCCTGATGTTGCACCCTGGCTCACTGCTGTGGGAGGCTCTGCCTGGCACCACAGTTTTGACAAGTTTGTTACATCAGAGTAGTTAACATCCCTGGGGTAAGACAGGCTTCCCCTCTGGCAGTGATAGATTCTGGCTTCCTCTGGGTGAATTAATCCTTTTATTAATCCTTTTATTCTCAAGTTGGGACTTAGTGATTCCATGGAATGACTCCAGATCTCTTCAGGAGCTTTCATGAGCAGTGTGAGCTTGCAGCACAGGAGGCCAAGGGCAGCCTGGGCTGCAGCCAAAGCAGTGTGGCCAGAGCTGGAGAGAGAGGATCCTGCCCCTCTGCTCTGCTCTGGGGAGACCTCACCTGCAGGGCTGGGGCCAGCTGTGGGACCCCCAGCATAGGAAGGACCTGGGGCTGATGGAGATGGTCCAGAGAAGGGCCACAAAAATGATCAGGGGGTTGGAGAACCTCTGCTACAAGGACAGGCTGAGGGAGCTGGGTGTGTTCAGCATGGAGAAGAGACAGCTCCAGGGAGACCTTAGCGCAGCCTTTCAGTGCCTGAAGGGACTAAGGATGGAGAGAGACTGTTGGCAAAGGCCTGCAGGGACAGGACCAGAGGCAGTGGCTTCAGACTAGAGCAGAGCAGATTGAGATTGGATGTGAGGAACAAGTTCTGCACCAGGAAGCTGCTGGAGCAGTGGAGCAGGTTGCCCAGGGAGGTGGCTGAGGCTGCATCCCTGGAGATAGAATAGAATAGAATAGAACAGAACAGAATAGAATAGAATAGAATAGAATAGAATAGAGCAGGTTGGAAGAGACCTTCAAGACCTGGTCAGCCAGACCCATCTCACAGGGAAGTTTGCTGCCTCCCAGGAGCTCAGGTTAGAGACGTTAGCAGAAGGCTGCCTGGTCTGGTGCAGCCATCTGACTACTATCCCTTAATAGTTAGGCAGTTAGGGAATGATGATGGTGCAGCCAGAGCTCCCAGGGTGACTCCAGGGCCCTGGGGGATCTGGTTGAGGGGTCAGGGGCACAAATAATATTTTCATCAATACCCTTAGTTGCAGGAGGGAATACCACAAGGAACAGGTCAGAGCCATAGCCAACAAGTGGCTCAGAGGCTGGTGAGACAAAAGAAGTCTGGGGTTTTGATCTTGGGGAGCTTTCTACTGCAGCAGGTATTCCATGGGCAGCCTGATCTGGTGGAGGATGTCCCTGCTGAGTGCAGGGGGTGGGCTGGATGAGCTTTGGAGGCCCCTTCCAACCCAAAGCATTCTGTGACTCCATGAAACACACAGAGCCTCTCCTTGTGGTGCTCCTGTGGTGAGCAGCTTGGGTGCTGGAGCTGCTTGAGCAGTGTGTGAGGCCAGCCAGGGGCAGCGCAGCCCCAGGGGCACAAAGAGCTGGGTTATGTTTTGCTGCTCAGAGGGCCCCAGTGACCTAGCCAGGAGGAACTGCAGCAGGGCCTCTGCTGTCCAGCTTGCTGACAGGTGAAGCTCCATCCCCTCACCTTGTCTGCTGCAGCTCCCACTCACAGCCTGCAAAGGGAAAGTACCTTGGGAGCTTTTGTGAGCTGCCTGAGATCAAAGACATCTGGTTGCATAAATGATGGCATCTCTGGGATCCTAAACTGGAACCTGAGGAAGGCAGGAGCTCAGCTGGAGGGACATGGAAGTGAGCAATGTTGAACAATATCCCTGATGCACCCTCCTGCAGCTCACCAGCCTCAGCTGCTGAACAGCCTGCTGAGGACTGCTCCCACTTTGGCCACAGCTGACAGGCAGTGGGAGTGCAGTGACAGATCAATAGTCACAGCCAGGGTTGGGCTGGAAGGCACTGACAACAATTTCTTCCTCATCTCCACTCTCAGTCTCCCCTCTCACAATCCTAGAATGGGTTGGGCTGGAAGGGACCTTCAAGAGAATCCAGCTCCAGCCCCCTGCCCTGGGCAGGGACCCCTCCCACCAGCACAGCTTGCTCAGGGCCTCATCCAGCCTGGCCTGGAACACCTCCAGGCAGGGCACAGCCACAGCCTCCCTGGGCAGCCTGTGCCAGGCTCTCCCCACCCTCACTGCCAACAATTTCTTCCTCCTCTCCACTCTCAGTCTCCCCTCTCCCAGCTCAAAGCCATTGTTCCTCAGCCTGGCACTCCCAGCCCTTGGCCAGAGTCCCTCCCCAGCTCTCCTGGAGCCCTTCAGGTCCTGGCAGGCTGCTCTGAGGTCTCCCTGGAGCCTTCTCTTCTGCAGGCTGCACAGCCCCAGCTCTCCCAGCCTGGCCCCACAGGGGAGGCTCTGCAGCCTCTGCTCATCTCTGTGGCCTCCTCTGGAGCCTCTCCAGCAGCTCCAGGTCCTTCCTGTGCTGGGGGCCCAGAGCTGGAGGCAGTGCTGCAGGTGGGGGCTGAGCAGAGCAGAGCAGAGGGGCAGAATCCCCTCCCTGTGCTGCTCTCTCCCTGCTCTGGCTGCAGCTCAGCACTCAGCTGGCTCTGGGCTGCCAGGGCCCAGTGCTGGCTCCTGGGGACTTTGTCACCCCCTGACACCCCCAAGGCCTTCTCCTGCAGGCTGCTCTCAGCCACTCCTCACCCAGCCTGGCTCTGTGCTTGGCATTGCCCTGCCCCAGCTGCAGGACCTTGCCCTTGGCCTTGTTGAACCTCCTGAGGTTGTCCTGGGCCCAGCCCTGCAGCCTGCCCAGGTCCCTCTGGATGGATCCTTCCCTGCAGAGTGGCAGCAGAGCCACACAGCTTGGTGTCATCCTCAGACTTGCTGGGGGTGCCTCAGTCCCACTGAGAGCTGGGCTGAGATGGCTTCCTCCCTGTGGGGTTCTGGGTTTGCAGGCTGGGGCAGCCTTGCTGAGGCTCTCTTGTGCACTAACAGCCTGAAGGTTCTTGTGAAGGTGACCCTGATGCACAGAGCCTACAGGGCTGACTTGTTGCTTACTGTATCAACAACCTAAATCCCCAAACCTGCTTGTTGGAGCAGATAAAAGGAACACAGCTCTGGATTCCAGGTGGTGCTGGAAGGCAGCCCAGGCTGCAGTGCTTGGTGCTGTGGGGCTGTGTGAGTCCAAGGACCGCACATGTGTAGCAGTTCCCACAGCTCCCAGGTCTCCTGGCTCCTGTAACCTGCATAAGCTGCTGGAGGTGAGCTCTGCTTCCTCCTGCCAGCCAGAAGTGTTTGCTCAGGCTGGGCCCAGAGTGGGGGCTGGGTTTGCAGGAGGGGATGTGGGAGCTGAAGGTGAGCCAACGTTTTGACCTTGTAGCACAGGAAGCCACTGGACAGGAGGGGGGCACTGCAGGAGGGGGCAGGCACTGGCAGAGGCTGCCAGGGAGGTGGTGGAGTCCCCATCCCGGAGGGGTTCAGTAAGCTGTGCCATGGCATTGGGCCATGGTTTGGTGGCCATGGTGGGGTTGGGTTGCTGCTTGGACTGCATGGTCTCAGAGGAGGCCTTTTCCAGCCCAAATGATTGTGTGAGCAGGCAGAGCACTGCAGCAGGCTGAGGGAGGTGATCTCTGCCCTCTGCTCAGTGCTGGTGATCAGCATCTGTAGTTGTGGGCCCAGTGATGGAGCCCTCAGCAGCAGGCAGACAGGGACACCCTGGAGCAAGTCAGGCAGCAAAGGTGAGTAAGGGCCTGGGGTATCTCTGGTATGGGCTGAAAGAGCTGGGAATGCTCAGCCTGCTGAGCAGGAGCCTCAGGGGCATCTTATCAATGTGCAGCTGTGCCCAGAGCTGTGAAGCAGCCAGAGCCAGGCTCCTGTCTGCTGCCCAGGGAAAGGACAAAAGGAAATGGGCACAAACAGGCAACTCCCCTGGAAAATGAGGAAAAAGCTTCTCTTCACATATTTATTTCTTGGGAGTGAGGTCAAACACTGCAGCAGGCTGCCCAGAGAAGCTGTGGAGTTTCCATCCATGGAGGCAGGGGAAACCCAACTGGCCATGGCCCTGGGCAGCCTGCTCCACCTGGCTCTGCTTTGGGAAAGAGGCTGGAGGCTGCCCAGAGGTACCTGCAGCCTCAGCTGCTGTGTGGCTCTGGCTCTCTGTGCTCCTGGCATTGCTGTTTGGACTGGTTAGAGATCCTCAGTGTATCTGAAGCTTTGTGCTTCCAGTAGGACAAAGCTAAGCTCATGCTGGGACACATGGAGTGGTGCAGTGGGAAACAGCTCCCCATGCAGCCCCCAGTGCTGGGCTGCACAGTGCTGGGGAAGGACAGGAGTCACTGCATGGCCTAAGTGAGCTCTCCATCCGTTTCTGACCGTGGCACACAGCAGGAGTGTCATTTCCACCAGACTCAAACCAAATCACTCACTCAAGAGCTCTCTGAGAATGGTATTTGAAGAGATAATAGAGGAGTCCTGGAGCTGAGCAGGAGGTCAGAAGCAAACAGCCCAGCATCATTAATCCCAGGTAGGGCACCAGTGGTTTCCCTGCCAAATCATTCCACACTGCCACTTGGGTGCCTCCTGGAAGCTAAAGAGGCCTCAAGCAAAGCCAAGGCATTAACCTGGACATAATAACCCCCCCACATCTCTGAGAAGCCAGTGTTCTGCTGAAGGAAGGAAGGAGGGAGGCTGCCTTTGATTGAGGCTGGCCATAAAGAGAGCAGGGACTCTCCTGAGCATGCAGCTGTGGGGGAATGAGCTGAACACCAGGGAGCAAGGATTGCTGCTGCAGGCTAGAAGAGCAACTAAGCTGTGAAGGG